>NW_022436974.1:3006897-3048331 GCF_009761245.1 Sapajus apella | reverse complement strand
CTCCCTCCCTCCTTCCTTCCCTCCCAACCTACCTCCCTCCCTCCCACTTCCTTCCTTCCTTCCTTCCTTCCCTTTCTTTTCTTTCTCTTTCTTTATGTCTTTCTTTCATCTTCTCTTGTGATAGGCAGAACCCACAAGTCTTTTTCTTTCCTTCCTTCCTTCCTTCCTTCCTTCCTTCCTTCCTTCCTTCCTTCCTTCCTTCCTTCCTTCCTTCCTTTCTCTTTTCTTTTCATTTCTTTTCTCTTCTTTCTTTCTCTTTATGTCTTTCTTTCATATTCTGCTGTAATAGGCAGAACACACATCCTAATACTAAGAACAGGTGAATATATTAGGTTATCTGGAAGAAAATACTGAAGATTGTAGATGAATTAGCTGATTTCTAATCAGTTAACATTAAGATTAAAAACAATTATGCTGAATCATTTGGATGGGCATGCTGGAATCAGGTGGGTTCCTAAAAGTGAAAAGAAGGTAACAAAAGTTTAGTCAGTCAAATAAAGATGTAACTATGGAAGAAAGGCACAGAGGATTCAATACTGCTGACTTTGAAGATAGAAGGGGCTATGAAACAAGGAACGTTGGTGACCTCTACAAGGAGCAAAAGGCAAGGAAATGGATTCCGCGCTAGAGCCTTTAAAAGAAACGTAGCCCTGCCAACATCTTGATTTTATTCTAGTAAGACTTTCAACCTACCCAACGGTAAGACAGTAGATTTGTCTTGCTTATGCTGCCAGACTGGTGGTAAATTTTTACAGCAGCAATGGTAAATTAATAATGCATGCAGGTTTTGCACAAATGTGTCATTCATGTTTAGAAATGCCACATAAAGATGAAATCAGTTTTCATATTGCATTCTAAATGATCCTAATAAAAATTTTTACATGATTTTAAGATAAGTTCATTTTTTAATTATTAAAAAAAATATTTAATTATTTAAAAGAATCCATAGATGTCTTTTGTATTCCCTTTGGCTAAATAGTTTGGGGCTTAAAAAGTTGTTGAGCCAATTACTCATCCAAAAGTTTTTCTGAAGCTCATGGTTTATTCAAGTCATTCAATTAACAATTTAACTCAATTAACATTTACTCAGTGCCTAGCAGGCTCATGACTTTATAGGAAATGGAAATGACTTTGAATCAATTTATTTTAACCATAAAGACATCAAAGTCCTTTAACATGTAGTTCATGGATTACTGTGCAGCAGTAGCTAAGAGTTCACAGCTAACAGCAAATAGAGAAAATACTTTCAAATATATAGTAGATTTAACTTTCATTTTAGATTCTTTTCTGGAAATGCAAGAAAATTACTAAAAGTAAAATCAAGGGCATCTTAAGATAGCTTTTTAATATTCTTAGTAATATAGCAAACACACCTAAGAAATAACAAGTTAGTGTCATTAATTTTCTTTTAATTGTTTAAAATTTGGAGTTAAATATTTGACTATTTTAGTTTCTGGGTTGTTTTTGTTTTTTACTATGTAGTACATATGAAACAATACAAAAATACAGTCCAAAAACAAACGCACTATATCTCAGTGATTGCAAACATTGTGGTATGTTTTTAAATATATATATAAAGTCAAAATTTAATATAGTAAATGCCACTGGACACTTCTGGGTATTAAAATATTAGCCTTTTCTAACTGTCCATATGTTTGAAAACAGTCTCAATGGTTTTAAATTGTAAGCTCAGATTAGGAAACATCCTAGAAAGAAAATAAGTGGGAGAGAAGAAAAGAAAAAAGAAAAAAAAAAGAAAAAGAAAAGAAAAAAAAAGGAAGGAAAGAAGGAAGGCAGGGAGGGAGGAAGTTGGGGAGGAAGGGAGAAAAGGAAGAAAGGATCCTAACATCTATTTAATCTTGTGTCAGAAAATCTTGCTAGGTAGTTTGCCTCTTTTTAATATTCATAGTAAGACTAACTCTTACCTTAAATATTATTTTTGAAGCCTTTCTAGCAAGAACACTGAGGCTCACAGGGACACATTGGCAAGACCTTGTCTGCTTATACAATCACATTGATATTTATTTGGATTACTTCAATGCCATTCTTCACAAAATCCTTTGGGCTTCATGGAAGTTTATATTGCTTTATGTGCTGTTTAATAGCAAAATATCAAATAGCTGGTTTCACGCTGGAGAAGAAAATACAGGTGTAGTCTACTTTATGAAGGTGATACATTTCTGAAAATACAAGGATTTTTTACTTGCATTTTACGCTCGTACCATGTAATAAGTATAGGCAAATTTACCATCTGAAAAACAATTATAGTAAATATTTTGTATGTTTAAAGATCTCATTATAAAGGCAATATTAACTGTAATTGTAGGTTTTCATATAACTTTTTTTTTTTTTTTTTTTTTTAAGAGAAGGGGTATCACTCTGTCTCCAAGGCTGGAGTGCAGTGGTGTGATCTTGGCTCACTGCAACCTCCGCCTCCCGCTTCAAGTGAGTCTCCTGCCTCAACCTCCCGAGTAGCTGGGATTACAGGCGTGTGCCACCATGCCTGGCTAATTTTTTATATTTTTAATAGAGACAAGGTTTTGTCATGTTGGCCAGACTGGTCTTGAACTCTTGACCTCAGGTGATCCACCGGCCTCGATCTCCCAAAGTGCTGGGATTATAGGCCTGAGCTACCACACCTGTCCTCATATAACATTTCTTAAGGCAAGTGCCATTCCATCTATGTCATATCTCTACTGTTGCTTTTATAAACATAAAATTACTCATTTGAGCCATGACTTGAAAAGTTTATAAATTAATTTAAAATAAATTTGCCTCTGTAGTACTCTTCTAAATGGGCATTTTTAGTTTTAAAAGCCTTATCTCACAATGTTCTAGCTCAATACCAATATATTTCACAACAGTTAATTGACTTAACATTAAGGAAAAATGTCTGTGCAATTGTATATGCAAAAGTAATTGTTAATTCTCTTATTTTCATGAAAGATAAAATGTCAAAACTCAAAGATCTCATAAAATGCTATTTACACTCAATTTCTAAAGCAGTGGTTTTCAATTTTCAACAGTATGGAGACAGAAAAACTATATCTATCTAGATTGGAGAAATACTCCAAATTAATATAGTGTATTGCCCTCTCCCTGATACTGTATTTTTTTTTAATAAATGTGACTAAAGAAAATGTTAGGGTTTGAGATCACTTATTCCCTTTTTTCCACTGTAACAGTTACAAGTCTTCCTGTTATTGAACCTAATATTGATATACCTCCTCCCTCTTGCAGAATGATTAACTCTCAAAGGAAATTTAACATTATAGGGAAAATGATAATTTTCTCTTTTATTTTGCTGTTTTGTTAGAAAATCATGACTAGCTTCTGGCCATGACAAAAGTTATGTCAGCATCATTATACAACACCTGTGATCAGTGTGAAATGGAAGAGCTTTAGAGTCAGAACTAAGTATATAACTGAAAAATTTCTATACAATATTAAATGTGCTGCTCAATCCCCTGAAGAAAAGTAAATGGCCTGCAGCAACGTCTTAAGAATGCTCTGCAGTGGCCTGAATATAGCAACATGAGAGATGGCGTGGAGGTATTCAGTTATGAACTTGCTTTGCTTCTAAATATGAAGCCTACAGTTCCTTGCACTTTTATTTCTGTGGCATTTTTAGCTCTTTGTGCTGAACAGTTGTGCTTTCTAAGCTTGATTGACATTCCAGAAAATATTGATCCGAGTAGTGGGTGAACTTACTTTCTATTAAAGAAATGCTCATCACATGGCATAAGGCTCATTCAGCTCACTCAGTCCAAAGTGTCAGAGAATTGCACTTTTTAACAAAAATCTTTATTTTAAAACCAAACTTATAATTTAAAATCAAACTTATATAATATAATTTAAAATCAGAATTTGAAGTGTAGTATGAACATTTTGTTTCTTTAGAATTGATTTAGAATAAAAATCCGACAAGCCCAAATTAACAAGCAAACCAAAAAACTCCAAGAAACCACTGTAAAATAAAAATGTTTTCCTAGATACTGAATAGTATCAAAATTCCCTGGAAAAGGAGAGTTTCTTTTGGCGAATCATATTTTCTCATGTGTTCTTCTGTACCTGTTCTGATATATGGTGACCATTTCCATAACCCTCCCTTGCTAGATCCATCTCTACCTGCTCTAGGAGAAGAGACTTGCTCTCAAGACCCAGAGCTTTCGGAGACTTTCCTTAACTCCCCAAGGTTGTGTCTGCTGCATCAATACCAGGGAGTAATTCATTTGTTACTTCCTCTGTTTTCTCCTCTGTTTTGCTGGATCACCGTCTCAAATTACTTGCAAAGAACAAGTTTATTGGACAAAGGGTGCAAAGTTTCAAGTATGCGGGATGAATAAATTCTGGAGCTCTAATGCACATCGTTATGACTATAGTTAATAGCACTGTATTGTATACTTGAAATATGCAAAGAAAGTATACAGTGTTCTCACACACACTCCTTCCCATGCAAAAAGGTAACTATGTGAAGTGATTGATATGTTGATTAACTTGACTAGAGTAATCATTTGACAATGTATATCTATATCAAAAAATTATATTGTATACCATGAATATATACAATTTTATTTATCAATTATACCGCAGTAAAGCTGAAAAAAATTAGCAAAGGCTTATTGAAGGATTACAGGGTTTCTGAATCTTGGCCCATCTGAAAATATCTTTATCCTACCATTTTATTGATTGAGAGTTTCCCTGGTAATAGACTTAGGGCTTGAAATTAGTTTTGATCCTCACTTCCGACCTGCTTAGTGCTCTGTGATGGCAAAGTGGCTTATTTCTTTGCTATGTCCTCCTCTGTGAGGTCTCACAACTCTCATATTGTTTACATATCATTAGGAAATTTTACAGCCACCTCTGGTTTTCCTGAGTTTTCATAGAAATGTCCTACATTCCTCTCCACTGTGGGTTTTAACTAATACAAATATATCTAATGTGGGTTTCCTCTAGATTTATTTCCAAAAGATTTCTTTCCGAGTGGAAAGTGTGCCTGGGTAGAAACTTTGTACAGGTGGGTGGAATATGTACTGTCAGGCTTCACTTTGGGATGCGTAAGAAAGGACCCTAAGGACAGGCTATGAGGAAACCCCCACAACTTGAGAATTAGAATGATTCTTCCCATAAAAGAACTTTTCCCTTCTCCCAGATGGTCCCAATGTAAGCAAATAAAAATCAGCTGCTTTGTTTTGTGTTTTTGTTTTTCACTCTGGTGTTAAAAACTGGGCAGCTTGTGCTCTACAAGCTGAAGTAAGAAATTCAATTCATCAATAAATTTTCCAGTTTTCTATCATGATTTTTTTCTACTATTAGTGTGTGACTTTTTAAGATTTTTGAGAAAAGTTCTTATGCATTTACTACCTTAGCTGGAGCTAAGTAAACCTTCTGTTGCCATTTCCAGAGCTTTTGCCTTGTATTCTACCTGGTTTGCAAGTTTTCTATGACTTGTTGAGTCTATTTCACTAAAATATCTTTAAGAAAGTTAATCAAATATTTTGAATAACAATTTAAAGTGGTTTCATTGTAACATTATTATATAATTTTAGCAAAATGGTAGAATTGTTTGTAACTTTTTTTTTTTTTTTGCCAAAAGTTTACTTCCATATGTGACAAATAAAGTAAACCCCAAAAAGCAAACAAAAACCAGCATTCTATCCTGGTTTACTATTTCATCAAAAATATTAAATTACTGCCACCTATAAAATGGATGTAGTAATTGTAATATGTAATTCTGCATACATAACATTAAAGTGAATAAAAATAATTTTTATGGCTGCTAGTCTTATTCACAAGCAGTATTAAAACAACTTTTATTGTATTCTAATTAGTTTTATTTGCTTTTTGAAATTTTACAAGTGGTATTAAAATATAATGACTTGTCAAAATCTGAAATAGGAACACATGAAGTATTTTGATGAATAAATTAATGTGAATTGAATAATTTCAACACAAATAAAACTGTTTGCAATATTGTACAGGAAGCATCTGCAGCATGTACCATATACAATAATTATAGTAGCAGCTCTCAAAGGACTAGAGCACTAGAAACTGTACTGCGCCAATCTGAAATCAGGTAAATTAATCCTCAGAGGAGTCGGGTAGCACACTCTCAGGTAATCAGTAATAATTATATCATATTGCTGAGGCACACTCCAAGAGCTATGGTTTTCCCTACCTGCTGGATTGCCTGCAATGATTGAAATTTGTTAAGCAGTGGCAGAAATTCAGGCCCATGATCAGTGGAAACCCAGGAGATCCAAATACATGGGTAACATTACTATAACTAGGTTTTTGTTTCTATTATTTTTTCTTTCGGTTTTAACTTTATGTTTTATAGTAGATGGATTTTGCCGATAATACATTTCTACACTTTGATAACAAATACTTTGAAGAAGTGTTTAAAGAATTAAAAGCATCAAAAAAGAATTTTGCTTATAACAAAATACCAACATTAAATAATTTTGATAAAAGGGCTTACTTAGCTGATTTCGACTATTCCTCTAACTTTAAAAAAAGTAGTATTTCAAGTAGTCTACCATGGCTGTGTACATCTTAGCATTTTATAGAAAGTATATATATAATGAAATGCATCTAAACGTTGCCTACAGTAAGTAATACTAAAGTCTTGGATTAATGAATTTAGCTCTGCTTTGAGTTATTTCAAATTTATCTATATTAATAATTATGTCCTTCCAAAGCCATTGAATAATGTTAATTAAATATCTGCTTAGTTTCACAGTTGTGTTTAATTAACTCAATCACTTTTTAAAATGTAACAGGCTATAAAAAGAACAATGTATTGACAGAATGTTTAATGGCAAATTGTTAGCTCTCAGATTTGGTCCCTGAATGGTCATTGGGGGTGTGAAAAAGCAAAAAGCATCAAAAATCATAGCATTTATAAACAGGCTTTATAGCTTATGAGCTAAGTGCATGCAATTCAAATGATTTTCATTCTATATTGGAAGGGAGTGATCCAGTGAGTTTAATGGTGTATGTATTATATAGAAGCTTTTCAATAGAGGCAGAAATTACATTTACAGTGCCTTTTCTGTGGCTATTTGAAACACACTTTTGTCTAGGCAAACCTTAATTTTTGGCAATGTAAAAAGTGCCCTGAGGTAAATAGGGACTTTACTCCTGCTTATGAGAAAGTTAAATTAATACCCTAAGGATTTGTCCTCTGCAAAGAGTCATACTTATTACAAAGCCATTATAATAATATACACTTTCTTGAACAAATCTTCAATCGATTTACTAACAAGATTTCAATTTAAGTTCACTTCCCATAACATTAGAAATTAAGCTGTTTGTATTGCACTGTTTATAAACACACAATTGATTCCCAATTTATCTTTATTTTAGGAAGAGATAATATGTCAGCATTATTTTGTTTATTCTAGGAAACTCTCAGTTTTCAAATTATCAATTAGGAGATGGCGAGGGGAGTGGGATTCAGACATAAGGACATTATAATAATGCCAATCAAAAACAATTTATTAGTAACTAAGAAGACAGCTTTTAAAACTGCTGATTTTCAAATTAAGAAAATGTGATGCCTTATTAAATGCAAGAAGGTTATTGGAAGAAATTTGACATAAAATGCTTTGCTTATTAAAGATTAAGAGAAACAACTCTTTATATTATAGAGATAAAATGATTACTGTTTATTGAGCATATGTGTCTCACTTTGCAAGTCACAATGTAGAACAGAGGCCTATTTAATATGTTGTTAAAATGTATTTTAATAATGTTGCAAATCTGAAATTTAGTTTAAACTAATGATATTTAACCTTATTTTGCTGTGAATTAATGCCACAGTGTACATTCAGAGCATAAAATATTTCAAAACTTTCCACCTAGGATTTAATAAGGGAGAAAAAAAATCTGTGGAAGAAACTATGTATATTGAAGGACTCAAAGGCATGAGACGTGTGTTAGGCCATTCTTGACTTGCTGAGACTTGGTAATTTTTAAAGAAAAAATGCTTAATTGGCTCATGGTTCTTCAGCCTGTACAGGAAGCTTGGTGCCAGCATCTGCTTCTGGGGAGTTCTCAGGAAGCTTATGATCATGGTGGAAGGCAAAGGGGGTAACTGGGGTGTCACATGGCAACAGCAGGAGCAAGAGAGAGGCGGGGAAGGTGCCAAGCTGTTGTAAGCAAGTGGATCTTACATGAACTAACCGAGAAGGTACTCACTCATCACCAAGGGGATGACACTAAGTCATTCAGGGATCCGCCTCCATGATCCAATACCTTCCACTAGGCCTCACTTCCAACACAGGGGACTACATTTCACCAGCAGATTTGAAGAGAAAAAACATCAAAACCATATCAACATATTTATTCACTTTTCATAGTATTATGTCTATTTTGTGATTAATATTATTATTAATGAATAGACAGTAAATTCTAGATCAGAAACTAACTCCAGACTTAGTTTCCGAAGTACATTTATGCTATAGTACCATGCGTCTAAGAACCCAGAATTTAAATATTTTACATGTAGACTAAATACGTTAGAAATAGACTAAATCATAGCATGATTATATGAAAACAGCTTAAACAGCTACTTCTCTAGTAACATAAGACCTGTCAGCTTTCCGTTTGTGATTTGCCTATAAGCCTGTTGCTCCAGAGCCTGAACTCCAAAGTTGACAACCTTTTCAACCCTTCAGAAAAGACAATAATGTCTATCAGAAAGGTTTTAGATTTGCTATTTTTAATTGTCTATGTTATTGAATTGGAAATAACACCAACTTCAAATGTTGCAAACAAATACCATCCTGGAAATAATTTTTTTAAACAATACAATTTTCCCCATTCCTGTCTTCCATTATTCTCATTTACAGTACCCTAACCTTCCTTCTCAATGTTTGCAATATAGTATATCATATCATAACATTTAGAATATTTATATGGTGTGTGAGATATGGAAACTGATTTTAGAGATCACTTAGGTGGGGAAAGAAAATGTGTTAACTACAGTCGCATCTGCCTCTTGGTCTAAGTAGAGGAAAATTCAGAGGGAGAGCTGGCTTAGACTCAGCAGAAAAAGGTCCCCCTGTGATGGCTTATCTGTGTTAGAGATTGGGCAGTAAGAATGGTTTATGTGTTTAGGCATCTGTTAGTTCACTTTTTCTCCAATTTTACATAATATATGTTGATTTCCTATTCCCCTGTCCAAATATCCTCAAAAAATTTAAAATATAAAAATACTTTAACATTATTTTTGTTTCAGTCAAATTCAGTGT
This sequence comes from Sapajus apella, assembly GCF_009761245.1. Lineage (NCBI taxonomy): Eukaryota > Metazoa > Chordata > Mammalia > Primates > Cebidae > Sapajus > Sapajus apella. Next base: position 3,039,074 of record NW_022436974.1, on the reverse strand, counting down.
ATAAATTATTATGGCTATGTAATTGTTATATTTAGCTGTCCCACATAGTATAATATGATCGCATGTTATTTCTTGGACAGTTTTTTATTTTGCTTTTTCTACAATTAATAATTGCCTAACATTTTATCCTTGATCATATGCTCTAATAGGGCAGATAGCATTCTTTGTTTGGTTCACTGATGTATCCTAAAGTGTCTAGTACAACATATATTTTTGGTAGAAACATATTTAAAACCAGTAAATATTCATCAAATTAAAATATTACTTTTCAAAGTTCTACTAGAACTATATAATTCCTGTCTATATAATCAGTCATGCCAGCCAGGTTTTTTTAATTTTGTAGAATATTTTAGGGTTTTATCTTTCTTTGCTTAATTATATTGCTAAGAGAGAAGTCTGGAGTGTGAAGGTCAAACCTAGAGGTGACACAAAGTCGTAGCCTGAATTCTGATCTTAGCTCTATCACTAATTGATTATGTCTGAGGCTTCTGAGCACCTATTTCCAAAAGGGTTTAAAAACATTGACCTAGCAATGTCTCCTACCTTTCAGCATAGTGCCCTAGATCCAGAGAATGCTATTTAATAGCTCTTTTAAAATCTTCTTGCATACAGGTTTTTACATTCTCAGAGCATTATATATTCTGTTTTTTATTTATTTTTATGTATTTTTCTCTTTCTTTTTAATAAAGTTCTGAGATATATGTGCAGAACATGGAGGCTTGTTACATAGGTATACATGTGCCATGGTGGTTTGCTGCATCCATCAACACATCATCTGCATTAGGTATTTCTCCTAATGCTATTTCTCTTCTAGCACTCACCCCTGACAGGCCCCAGTGTGAGATATTCCCCTCCCTGTGTCCGTGTGTTCTCATTGTTCAATTCTCACTTATGGGTCAAATGGTATTTTTGGTTCTAGATCCTTGAAGAATCACCACAGTGTCTCCTACAATGGTTGAACTAATTTACACTCCCACCAACAGTGTAAAAGCGTTCCTATTTCTCCACATCCTCTCCAGCACCTGTTGTTTCCTGACTTTTTAATGATTGCCATTCTAACTGGCATGAGATGGTATCTCATTGTAGTTTTGATTTGCATTTCTCTAATGACCAGTGATGATGAGCTTTGTTTCATATGTGTTTTGGCCACATAAATGTCTTCTTTTGAGAATTGTTTGTTCATATCCTTGGCCACTTTGTGATGGGGTTGTTTGTTTTTTCTTGTAAATTTGTTTAAGTTCCTTGTAGATTCTGGATTTCAGCCCTTTGTCAGATGGGTAGATTGCAAAAAATTTCTCACATTCTGTAGGTTGCCTCTTCACTCTGTTGAGAGTTACTCTTGCTTTGCAGAACCTCTTTAGTTTAATTAGATTCCATTCGTCAGTTTTGGCTTTTGTTGCCATTGTTTTCTGTGTTTTAGTCATGAAGTCTTTGCCCATGCCTATGTCCTGAATGGTATTGCCTAGGTTTTCTTGTAGGGTTTTAAGTCTTATATTGAAGTCTTTAGTCCACCTTGAGTTAATTTTTGTATAAGATGTAAGAAGAGTCCAGTTTTGGTTTTCTGCACATGACTAGCTAGTTTTCCCAGTACCATTTATTAAGATAGGAAATATTTTCCCCATTTCTTGTTTTGGTCAGGTTTGTCAAAAATCAGATGGCTGTAGATGTGTGGCATTATTTCTGAGGCCTTGTTGTGTTCCATTGGTCTATATATCTATTTTGGTACTAGTATCATGCTGTTTTGGTTACTGTAGCCTTGTAGTATAGTTTAAAATTAGGTAGTGTGATGCCTCCAGCATTGTTTTTTTGCTTAGAATTGTCTTGGCTATACCAGCTAATTCTTTAGTTTTGTTTTAATTCTTTGAGACACATGACTGTCACCTAAAGCCCTCTATAACCCTGCTCCTAATTGGGCAGTTTTTTTGTTTTTGTTTTTGTTTTTTTCCTTATGAGGCAAAACATCAAGAAATGATCTTAGAATGTCCCTTTTTATTATCTTGGACATTTTTTGCCTCATTTTTCTATAAAATCTCTACTTTTGTGAACTTCACGATAATCTATTTACTCACTTGTTTTTTTTTTTTTTGGCTAAGTATATTTTTTGTTACCTACTGTGAAAGGACACAAAGATAAAATTTTTTTTTGGTGTGCTTTGCAATACTGTATGTCTAAATCTATCTATATGAAAAAGTGGTTAGGTATTAAATTCTAGCTTACCCAATTTTTTTTCATTTTTTGACAGTTCTCATTTCCAGTAGTACTTTTGAAAAGTCTGATGCTATTGTGATTCATATGTTACATATTTTCTGATATCACCTTCTGATCTAGAGACCTTGCTTGTTATTTGAAAATATTCTACAATTCTAAAATTTTTCCTACTACTTATTTTCCTCTAAAATAGCTTTCCTTATTTGGAAATAGTCTCACTTCACTTAGTTATGCAATTTTCTTCTCTTTTTCAATCTCTTATTTTAGATTCTTATTTTTTTCCTACTCTGTCAAAAAACTTCCTCGGCCTTTTTTCCAACAGTTTTGTTTCATTTTTTTATGCTGTTGTGTTTTCAGTTTTGAGGCTTGGATTCTTTACGTATCTCTTTTTAATGTTTTCATAACATCCTGTTCATTTCATCGTGAATACTTTATATGCTCATATTCCAGTAAAGGCATTTATACTTTTTAAAAATGTGATCTTCTGGTTTAAGTGTATTCTTTGACTTCTTTCTTTCCTTTATTTAGTATTGTTTGGGTTTCTTTTTAGTTAAAAGCTTTCAGAGATAATTTGTTTCATATTTTAAAAATGATACATACTTTTAGAATGAATTTTAAAAAGAATGCTCATTGCAAGTACTGTGTTTTGGTACAGCTTTCCAGTCAGTACAATTTATTGCAGTATGATAAGACGATGAAACCTTTTATTTGACGGGAAATCTGAATTTCATAAGGCATTTGTTTTCTCACAGGGTTGTTTAGTCTCCAGAAGGAATCCCCCAATTGCTTGCCGGGGCTGGGATATAAGTTGGGTTGCAAATGTTCTGGAAATAAAGCTGGGAAGATGGCAGAGCACATCACGATGTTATGTAAAAATTTACATGTAGTGCCTATGATATCAATGGTATGCTTCAGCTCTATCCTCGGCTATACCAATCTCCACTGAGTCCAGAATTTTTACAGCTCAGCTTTTCCTGAAAATGTAATTATAATCTTCAATATGGGTTGTAGGGGAAGGTGCTTAACGATGATTTCTAAATATTTCGTATACATCCTTTGACTATTTCCACTGTCGATAACTACACTTATCTTATACTTCCAAGTTGTTTCTGACCTTCATGTGGTTCTTCTGCTTAAACTGTTTCACTTCCTATTTACTTCTGTTAGCTTCCTGCCCAACTTTTTGAATTTGTTCCATCTTTACAACTTGTACATACGTGAACCTCCCATCTTCTAAATTGTGCTGACATCTTATCACTGCCCAGTCTTTATTGTATTTATTCCTTTCATATAAGTTTTTATTTTTATTTTTATTTTTTGTTTTTTATTTTTTTTCCTTTCTGTTGCCTACAGTGCAAAATCCAGAGTTTTTATTATTTTTATTTTTAAATTTTTTCCCCATTTATTTATTGCATTTTAGGTTTTGGGGTACATGTGAAGAACGTGCAAAATTGTTGCATAGGTACACATGTGGCAGTGTGATTTGCTGCCTTCCTCCCCATCACCTACATCTGGCATTTCTCCCCTTGCTATCTCTCCCAAGCTCCCCACCCCCCACCTTCCCTCCCCTATTTCCCCCCAACTGACCCCAGTGTGTAGTGCTCCCCTCCCTGTGTCCATGCATTCTCTTTGTTCTACACCCACCTATGAGTGACAACATGCGGTGTTTGATCTTCTGCTCTTCTGTCAGTTTGTTGAGAATGATGGTTTCCAGGTTCATCCATGTCCCTACAAAGGACCCAAACTCATCGTTTTTGTTGGCTGCATAATATTCCATGGTGTATATGTGCCACATTTTCCCTATCCAGTCTATCATCGATGGGTATTTGGGTTGGTTCCAGGTCTTTGCTATTGTAAACAGTGCTGCAATGAATATTCGTGTGCACGTGTCCTTATAGTAGAACGATTTGTAATCCTTTGGATATATATCCAGTAATGGGATTGCTGGGTCAAATGGAATTTCTATTTCTAGGTCCTTGAGGAATCGCCACACTGTCTTCCACAATGGTTGAACTAATTTACACTCCCACCAACAGTGCAAAAGTGTTCCTATTTCTCCACATCCTCTCCAGCATCTGTTGTCTACAGATTTTTTAATGATCGCCATTCTAACTGGCGTGAGATGGTATCTCAATGTTGTTTTGATTTGCATTTCTCTGATGACCAGTGATGATGAGCATTTTTTCATATGTTTGTTGGCCTCATGTATGTCTTCTTTTGTAAAGTGTCTGTTCATATCCTTTGCCCACTTTTGATTGGGTTTGTTAGTTTTTTTCTTGTAAATCTGTTTTAGTTCTTTGTAAATTCTGGATATCAACCCTTTGTCAGATGGGTAAACTGCAAAAATTTTTTCCCATTCTGTTGGTTGCCGATTCATTCTAATGACTGTTTCTTTTGCTGTGCAGAAGCTGTGGAGTTTGATTAGGTCCCATTTGTCTATTTTGGCTTTTGTTGTCAATGCTATCGGTGTTTTGGTCATGAAGTCCTTGCCTACACCTATGTCCTGAATGGTTTTGCCTAGATTTTCTTCTAGGGTTTTTATGGTGTTAGGTCTTACGTTTAAGCCTTTAATCCATCTGGAGTTAATTTTAGTGTAAGGTGTCAGGAAGGGGTCCAGTTCCTGCTTTCTGCACATGACTAGTCAGCTTTCCCAACACCATTTATTGAACAGGGAATCCTTTCCCCATTGCTTGTTTTTGTCTGGTTTGTCAAAGATCAGATGGTTGTAGATATGTTGTGTTGCCGCCGAGACCTCTGTTCTGTTCCATTGTTCTATATCTCTGTTTTGGTACCAGTACCATGCTGTTTTGATTACTGTAGCCTTCTAATATAGTTTGAAGTCCAGTAGCGTGATGCCTCCCGCTTTGTTCTTTTTGCTTAATATTGACTTGGCTATGCGGGCTCTCTTTTGGTTCCATATGAAGTTTAAGGTGATTTTTTCCAGTTCTGCAAAGAAGGTCATTGGTAGCTTGATGGGGATAGCATTGAATCTGTAAATTACTTTGGGCAGTATGGCCATTTTCACGATGTTGATCCTTCCTAACCATGAACATGGAATGTTTCTCCATCTGTTTGTGTCCTCTCTTATTTCATTGAGCAGTGGCTTGTAGTTCTCCTTGAAGAGGTCCTTTACATTCCTTGTTAGTTGTATTCCTAGGTATTTTATTCTCTTTGTGGCAATTGTGAATGGCAGTTTGTTCTTGATTTGGCTCTCTTTAAGTCTGTTATTGGTGTATAGGAATGCCTATGATTTTTGCACATTGATTTTGTATCCTGAGACTTTGCTGAAGTTTCTTATCAGTTTCAGGAGATTGGGGCTGAGACGATGGGGTCTTCTAGATATACAATCATGTCGTCTGCAAATAGAGACAATTTGACTTCCTCCTTTCCTATTTGAATGCCCTTTATTTCTTTTTCTTGCCTGATTGCTCTGGTTAGAACTTCTAATACTATATTGAATAGCAGTGGTGAGAGAGGGCATCCTTGTCTGGTGCCACATTTCAAGGGGAATGCTTCCATTTTTTGTCCATTCAGTATGATATTGGCTGTTGGTTTGTCATAAATAGCTTTTATTATTTTGAGATATGTTCCGTCAATACCTAGCTTATTGAGGGTTTTTGGCATAAAGGGCTGTTGAATTTTGTCAAAGGCCTTCTCTGCATCAATTGAGATAATCATGTGGTTTTTGTTTTTGGTTCTGTTTATGTGGTGAATTACGTTTATAGACTTGTGTATGTTGAACCAGCCTTGCATCCCCGGGATGAAGCCCACTTGATCATGGTGGATAAGCTTTTTGATGTGCTGTTGCAATCGGCTTGTCAGTATTTTATTGAAGATTTTTGCATCTATGTTCATCATGGATATTGGCCTGTAGTTTTCTTTTCTTGTTGAGTCTCTGCCGGGTTTTGGAATCAGGATGATGTTGGTGTCATAAAATGATTTGGGAAGAATTCCCTCTTTTTGTATTGTTTGGAATAGTTTCAGAAGGAATGGTACCAGCTCCTCTTTGTATGTCTGGTAGAATTCGGCTGTGTACCCATCTGGACCTGGGCTTTTTTTTGGGTGGTAAGCTCTTAATTGCTGCCTCAATTTCAGACCTTGTTATGGGTCTGTTCAGGGTTTTGGCTTCTGCCTGGTTTAGGCTTGGGAGGAGGCAAGTGTCCAGGAATTTATCCATTTCTTCCAGGTTTATTAGTTTGTGTGCATAGAGTTGTTTGTAATAATCTCTGATGATGGTTTGAATTTCTGTGGAATCTGTGGTGATATCCCCTTTATTGTTTTTTATTGCATCAATTTGGTTATTCTCTCTTTTCTTTTTTATTAACCTGGCTAGTGGTCTATTTTGTCGATCTTTTCAAAAAACCAGCTTCTGGATTTATTGATTTTTGAAGAGTTTTTTGTGTCTCTATCTCCTTCAGTTCTGCTCTGATCTTAGCTATTTCTTGTCTTCTGCTAGACTTTGAGGTTTTCTGATCTTGCTCCTCTAGCTCTTTCAGTTTTGACAATAGGGTGTCAATTTTTGATCTCTCCTTGCTTCTCATGTGGGCACTTATTGCTATATATTTTCCTCTAGAGACTGTTTTAAATGTGTCCCAGAGATTCTGGTATGTTGTGTCTTCATTCTCGTTGGTTTCGAAGAACATCTTTATTTCTGTCTTCATTTCATTGTTTATCCAGTCAACATTCAAGAGCAAGTTGTTCAGTTTCCATGAAGCTGTGCGGTTCTAGGTTAGTTTTTGAATTATGAGTTCTAACTTGATTGCACTGTGGTCTGAGAGACCGTTTGTTACGACTTCCGTTCTTTTGCATTTGCTGAGGAGTGATTTACCCCCAATTATGTGGTCAATTTTAGAGTAGGTGTGATGTGGTGCTGAGAAGAATGTATATTCTGTGGATTTGAGGTGGAGAGTTCTGTAAATGTCGATTAGGTTTGCTTGGTCCAGGTCTGAGTTCAAGTCCTGGATATCCTTGTTAATTTTCTGTCTGGTTGATCTGTCTAATATTGACAATGAGGTGTTAAAGTCTCCCACTATAATTGTGTGGGTGTCTAAGTCTCTTTGTAAGTCATTAAGAACTTGCCTTATGTATCCGGGTGCTCCTTTATTGGGTGTGTATATATTTGGGATCGTTAGCTCTTCTTGTTGCATTTATCCTTTTACCATTATGTAATGTCCTTCTTTGTCTCTTTTGATCTTTGTTGCTTTAAAGTCTATTTTATCAGAGATGAGAATTGCAACTCCTGCTTTTTTTTTTTTGCTCTCCATTTGCTTGGTAAATCTTCCTCCATCCCTTTATTTTGAGCCTTTGTGTATCCTTGCATGTGAGATGGGTTTTCTGGATACAGCACACCAATGGGTTTTGGCTTTTTATCCAATTTTCCAGTCTGTGTCTTTTGATTGGGGCGTTTAGTCCATTTACATTTAGGGTTAATATTGTTATGTGTGAATTTGATACTGCCATTTTGGTGCTAGCTGGGTGTTTTGCCCTTTAGTCGATGCAGATTCATCATTGTGTTGATTCTCTTTACCTTTTGGCATGTTTTTGTAGTGGCTGGTACTTGTTGTTCCTTTATATGTGTAGAGCCTCTTTCAGGGGCTCTTGTAATGCTGGCCTGGTAGTGATGAAATATCTGAGTACTTGCATGTTCACAAAGGATTTTATTTTTCCTTCACTTATGAAGCTTAGTTTGGCTGGATAGGAGATTCTGGGTTGAAAGTTCTTTTCTTTAAGGTTGTTGAATATTGGCCCCCACTCTCTTCTGGCTTGTAGGGTTTCTGCTGAGAGTTCTGCTGTCAGTCTGATAGGCTTCCCTTTGTGGGTAACCCGACCTTTCTCTCTGGCTGCATTAGTATTTTCTCCTTCATTTCAACCCTGGTGAATCTGACGATTATGTGCCTTGGGGTTGTTCTTCTTGACTAATATCTTTGTGGCATTCTCTGTATTTCCTGGACTTGAATGTTTGCCTGCCTTGCTAGGTTGGGGAAGTTTTCCTGGATAATACCCTGAAGAGTATTTTCCAGCTTGGATTCATTCTCTTTGTCGCATTCAGGTATGCCTATCAAACGTAGATTAGGTCTTTTCACATAGTCCCACATTTCTTAGAGATTTTGTTCATTGGCGGGTTGCCTCGGCAACGGCGGGCTGCCTCAGCATTGGCTGACTACCTCTGTAGTGGCGGGCTGCCTCGGTAATGGCGGACGCCCCTCCCCCACAGAGCTGGACCATCCCGGGTTCAGCTGCGCTTGCTGTGAAATTCTCAATCCAGAGTTTCTGGTTGCTGTTCTTTTGTGGGGGTGGGACCAGCTGAGCCTGATCGCCTGGGTCCCTGCCTCAGAGCCTTTTTTAAGTTGGTGTTCCAGTCACCTGTTGAAGAGGTGCCAGGATCTGTTTGTTTTCCCCTGCGGCCACTCAATGCGCTGGCTTAAACAGCGGCACTGAGGTTTGTGGCACTTTTTTTTTTTTTTTTTGCCCTGGAATCTACTGTCCTGGTTCTCTGTTCAGTCCCCTTTTTAAACAGACAAATGGGTGACTTCCCATGGCTCCAACCGCCAGCCAAAAGGGCACCTGGACAGGTGTATTTTGTACGGAGAACCGCTGCTCCGGGGCGCCGACAAAGTAGCCGCGCAGGGCAAAGCAGCTGCGCCGGCCGGCACAGCCGCGCTGGCCGAAACAGCCGCACTGGTGACCTGTGGAGCTCCTCCGCCTGGGAATCTCCTAGTCTGTGGGCAATAAAAATGCGGCATCCACTCACCGTCTGCGCTTTCACTGGGAGCTTCAATCCTGAGCTGTTCCTAAACGGCCATCTTGGATCCTCCAATCTCTATATAAGTTTTTAAAATATTTTGTTATTTTGGGGAATTCTGGAACTATCTGTGATCAATCTTATCATAATTTACTGAAAGTCTTAACACATTAAAAAGTTTTAAATATTCATGAGCAGAATGATCACACTGCAAACGTGATTAGGTAACTAAAATATTAAATATTCACGGTATTCAAAAATGTTATAAATGAAGCTCCACATATTAACTGATTTATCAGTAATTACATATAGGCTACATAAAAAATATATTCCCTGAGGATTGGCTGTTTCCTCTGTAGAATTTTAATTTTGTTGAGAGTAGAGCTATAGTCATGTAGCACTTAAAGATAGTAAAAACAGAATGTAAAAAAATGCTAAATTTCATGATTTATTCAGGAGAGCCATAAAAGTTTGGAAAAGGCCAAAATGAAAGTATTAGATAATCTCTCAGGCGACTTTCCTGCCTTGGTGACATGTGTATCTGGTTTGTTATATACTTCTAAGATAGCCTTTGAATTATGCTGTTGTTGCCTAACAGCTGGAAGCTATTCAATCAAAGATTATTTGCTGAAATATGAGGCAGGGATCTATCTTTTACATAATTCTAGACATTCTTTTGAATATTTCTACCTTGCTGAGAATAAACAAGTCCAGTGCTTTATTTTGAGAACAAATTTGGGAACTCAAGTTGATATAAAGATGGATAATGTATTTGACTAAAATTTTTGAATCCTACCGTGTGTCATTTTCTCTATATTAGCAATTGCAAGAATAAAAAAATGCAGCTACTGCTAAGAGCAGAGGCACGGGCAATGAAACAAGCTACACTTACTTAGCATAGTAAGTATGACAGCAGACAGGAGCACACCTGAAAGTGATCATGAAAGAAAGGAAGTCAGATGAAGAAGGGGAAAATGTAGTTTGAACAAAGGAACAAGCTTATTCAAATATTTCTCAGAGTCCTGAGAAAACATGGAATTGGGGGCAAAAGTATTTAAGTTTGACTAGAGATTGGGAGTTAGAGTTAAAAACCAAACTAGTCTGTGCAAAGAACTTTCAGAAAATTAAGTTACACACACACATATATATATATATATATATATATATATATTTATGTATATATGGTCTAATGTAAAACTGTATAGTATAATGGAGTTTTTACCTAGTTTCCAGAAAATGTAACCCTATTATTTGATGAACATTGACAAATCCCTTAATAAGTGTAATAAATTTATTGTTTATAATCTTTTATTTTCCTTCCAGCTTCAATTTCATTGTTAAGATGTTAGCCATAAGAACATGGCTCAGTTGGCAAATATTTTTGAAATTTCAGACACTTCTGCACCTCCCTGGTAATTTGACGGCTCTTAACCAATCTGGTGAAAACTCTTTTTTCCTATCCACACTGTAGAACGTTTTACATATTACTCTCAATGTAAATTCACTCAATCTTCAGACCAACGAATAATCCTAGGTTTCATTAAGTCACTGAGCAAAGAAATCCAGTAATACCATAAACTTTAATCATCATCTAGCTCAACTACCCTCCTGATGTTTAAATTCTCTCCACAATATTTCTACAAGTGGCCACCTTTACTAAACTTCAGTATTTCAAGTGATACTCGAGTAGGTACTCTCAGATAAGTCTGTGATTAGACTGCTCTGACTGACAGTTTTTTCTTGTATTATTCCGTTCGTCATAGGTCTAATTTTCGTATCATGAAGTGGGTTTAAAAAATGAAATAAAAATCATGAAGATAATGGGTTTCCAGTGCCTAACCAAGTTTGTGGCTCCTTGGCACCCAGAAAGTAACAGTAATTATTTTCCTTTCAATTACTTGAGAGTAGAAATTAAACTATACTTACAAATTTAGGCTTATCCTCTCAGTGTACATCTCACATTTCTGTGATTATGTCTCAGCTCAGATGTTATTTAGGTCCACTAAAATTTTATTTTGTTCCAGTTGGTTTTTTATCACTCTTAAAAAGTGGAAAAGTTACTATAGAGTTTCAAACGTGGAAACGCAGAGAGCAATGAGGAGGTTGCTGGCGTAATCCAGGAAGAGATATAAGAGGTTTGGCTTGGATAATAGCTGAGATGAACCAACGAAACAAATAGATTTGGGAGAATTTGGGTAGTAAAGTTCATAAAACCTCCTAATGGCTTAGAATATATTTGAAATAGGCTGAAAGAACTCCAGATGAACCCCATGATACTTGGTTTGAGTAGCTGATGGGAATGTGGTACATTTATTGAGATGAGAAAGACTCTGGGGAACAAATTTTGTTTTGGAATTTTTAAGTTTGAAATGTCTCAGAGATATGCAACAGGATATCTTAATTAGGATATTCTCTGAACTTGACTAACAGAAAGCCTATTTCCTTTTAAAATCATCATCAGTACCTCGGAAAGGCAGCTAGTCATTTGGAGAATTGTACCACGTTTTCCGTCGGTTTGGCCGCCTATTCCTTTGGAGTGCTTTTCTAAATTAATGTGAATGGAAATCACTTGCAGATCTTGTTCAAATGCAGGCTCTGAAAATCTGGTGAGATACCTAAGCATCTTCATTTTTTTCACTTTTCACTTTATTATTATTAATCATCAGTGCGTAATATTTGTATATATTCATGGGGTGCATGTGATGTTCTGATATAAGAATACACTGTGTAATGATGAAATCAATATCCATCACCTTAAGAATTTATCATATATCTGTTATAGAAATATTGCAATACCATTCTTTAAGTTATTTTAAAATGTACAATAAATTATTGTTAACTATAGTCACCCTATGATACTACCGAGTTGTAGATATTCTTTATTCTATCTAATGGTATTTTTGTAGCCCTTCTTCCCCACTGTCCTTCCCAGCTCTTAGTAACCATCCTCCTTCTCTCTATCTTCTATCTTCATAAGTTCAATATTTTTTTTCAATTCCTACATGTAAGTGAGAACATGCGATATTTGTGCTTCTTTGCCTGTCTTAATTTATTTAACATAAAGGCCTCTAGCTCCATCTGTGTTGTTGCAAATGACAGGATTTCATTCTTTCTTTAAGGCAGAAAAATATTTCACTGTGGATATGGGCCTTATTTCCTTTACCCATTTATCCATTGATGGACGCTTAGGTTAGTTCCGTATCTTGGCTTATGTGAATAGTGCTGCAGTAAGCCTGGGAGTCCAGATATCTCTTTGATACACTCGTTTCTTTTCTTTTGGAAATATACCCAGCTGTGGAATACTGGATCATATGGGTTTGCTGGATCATATATTTAATGCTCTCCTACTTGCTTTTGTCTGTGGATTGAAATCAATATGGATTAAATACTTAAATCTAAGACCTGAGTCTGTGAAACTACTAGAAGAAAATATTGGGGAAACACTCCAGGATGTTGGTCTGGGCAATTATTTATTTAATGAAACCTCAAAAAGCACAAGTAACCATAGCAAAAAAGGACAAATGGGATCACAAAAAGCTTCAGTTAAGCAAAGGAAATAGTCAACAAAGTGAAGAGAGAACTCAACGAGAAGGAGAAAATATTTACACACTACCCATCTGACAGGTGATTAATAATAAAAGCACATAAAGAACGCAAATAATTCAATAGAAAAATAATATGAGTAAAATATGGGTAAAAGATCTGAATTAGACATTTCTTAAAAGAAGGTATATAGATGGACAACAGTTATATGTAATAATTCTCAACATTACTAATTATCAGAGAAATGCTGTTCAAAACAACAATGATCTATCATCTCACCGCAGTTAAGATGACTTTTATTCATAAGGCAGGTAAGATTGAATATAAGCAAGGATGTGAAGAAAGAGGAATCCTTGCACACTGTTGGTGAGGAGGTGAATTGGTGCAGCCACTGTACAGCACAATATGGAAAACACATTTTTTTAATGCTCATAGGTGACACCAATGCTGTAGATCCTCAGATGCACTTTGAGTAGCAAGGTCTGAGTTAGACAACTCGTTCCCACTTAAACTCGCATCCCTGCTGTTCGTACCTCACTCTCAGCTGAGTGTGTCTTACTGTGCCTTATTTCAGGAGAAAATAGAAGAAGAGAATTTTCACATGCTTGTACCATTAAATCTACCAACCCACTCATCTAGTAGGTTTTCTCTCTTTTAAAAATGGGCTTTTATATAAGGCCAATCCTTCTGCTTATTTGTTAGATTGCATCCCCGCTCACTTTCTCAAAGGCATCAATCCCATAATTGCCACCTCTTTTCCAAGCATTGTACATTTTTACATTTTACTGAATCATTCTTTTTAGCATAATTAACATGCTAATATAAAACCTTAGCTTAAAATAAAAACAAAAAAGTTTTGATACTCCCTATTTCTTTACTTCCTTTTAAGGTAAAACTTTTCACAAAAAGAATATATATATTTTCTCCAATTGCTTTTTTTCTGTTTTATTGTGGTAGTTCTAGAAATAGCTGTTGTTAAGATCAGGCCTGATCCTTTCTTTGCCACATCTAATGGTGGATTATCAGTTATTGTTTCACCTCATGAGTGAAGATTATTTTCGTAGTTCTGTTTGTAATACTGTCTTCTCTTGGTCTCTGTGACACCAGCTTCTCTTTGCTTTTCCTTTGACTTAACGTGTTTGTCTTTTCTGCCTTTTTGCTGGCTTCTCATTCTCTTTTGACCTCTAAATTTTAAATTACTTTTGAGCCAAGTTCCAGGACCTCTTCTTTCTGCATCTGTATACCAACCCTCTAGGTCAACTCATACTATTTTATGGCTTTAAATACTACGTGTGTTCTTGATTTCCAAAAACACACCTTCAGCCAAGATTTCTTTCCTCTGATCTACAGTCCTGTATGTTGACTGGATAATTCCTTGTCCAAATGAGGATACTTTAGAATATGAAGGTGGGGAACTATTATTAATTATTCTGAGAAAACATATGTGAACCAGGACATTGACTTAGCTAAACAGTTTTATGCAATCAGTGATATATCCAATTGCCTACTCACCATATATATTTAGGTTTTGTGACAAAGATAGCTAGTTGTTCACAAATGCCTTATTTACCCTTCTCTAGTACTGGAACCCTGAATTCCTAGCTGATTACAAGAACTGATAGAGTAAGAACTGAACTTCCAAACCTCTTTTGTAGTTTTATGTGGCATTGTAACTAATTCTGGACAATCCAGTGTAAGGTTGGTTGGTGTATGGAAGTTCTAGGATTTGGCTTAAATGTAGCAGATGTGCATTTCTTTGACCACTGTCCCTGTTCTTATGCTTAGATTATGAAGGTAGGAGCCATTTAGAATCTCTTAGTGGAAGCCATACATTGAGGAAATCAGTACAAGAAATTAAATTTTGATAACTGATAAGCTCCCTGGACTACTTTAATGTGAAAGATAAATAACAACATCTTATTATAGCCTTTGTTAATTTACCATTCATTGCAGTGAAACCAAATCCTCACTAATAGAGGTGCTTAACATTTATTTATGTATTCAACAAATATTTACTAGTGACTGATACTATTCTAGGCATATGGGATACAATAATGAACAGATAAGGGAGCCCTTTAGAGCTTACATGTTTGCAAATATAACATACTGGGAATATATTCTAATGAAAAGATTTACATACTAAATAATAAATAGTATACTATGTAAAAATGATAAAGCCAAAAGTAAAAGTAAAGGCTGCTTAAGAGACTTAGAAATTCTGTCAATAGGGGTGATTGCTTAAATGGGATATACTTCTTAAGCAGATAACTATGAGCAAGTAGTTAGAAAAGGTGAGTAGTTTGCCTATGAATCTACTAGAGGAAAGCCATTCCAGGCAAAGGTGAGACCCATACAGAGGACTTAGGTTAGGAGTATTCTTATTCTAGAAAACATAAGGAAGCTAGTGTGGTTGGTATCTAGTGTTTATAGAAAAATTAGGCCTATAGGTAATAGAGAGCCAGATACATCTTTCAGCACCTGTAGACCATGGCAAAGACTTTTTATTGTTTTAATCTTGCTTTTTGTCGTACTCAAAGTAAGATTAAAACAATAAAAAGTAAGAGTAAAAAAAAAAACTATTGCAGGACTTTAAAGAGAAAATTGACATAGTCTCAGGTTTTAAAAGAATTTCACTAGCCATAATGTGAGAATATACTATAAGGGTAGCGGGTATGGGGAAAGGATAGACGCAAGGAGACCAGTTTGTAGATTACTGCAGGAATTGAGATGAGAGATGATTATAAAATCAAAAGTCTTAAATATTATGCTTAATTTCTCACCTCTGCCCTATTGAAATAGATTCTTCCGCAGGCTTCTGTATTTCTGTAAATAGAAACTTTGTTCTTCAAAGAGATTCGGCCCAAAACTTTGGGCTCATTTGGAACCATTCAGAGATAGGAAGATACAAAAAAATGGCAATACATAGATTTTTATGCAACTTGTTCTTCACATTCATTCCTGTCCTTTTCAGTTTTGTTGGATCAGTCATGTTGCAATTTGTGCATGACAATGAAACATTCTCCCAATCAGTTCTCCATTTCTAAGCTAGTTTACATTGGATTTCTATGATTAGACCACTTTTTATCACCAAAGTCTTCACAATTACATACAATTACAGGTCACTAACACTTGGTAACTTGAAATAAAATACAGTTTTTATTAACTGGCCATTTCCTAAGTTCCTGTGCTTTGCCATTGTAATTCAGATGTTAAAAATAAAACACTGACTTGTCTTTTCTCTCTTTAGAAATAAAGATTAATTTTATAACACTTTTGATTATTTGCTTACATAAATATTACTTCAACAAGGTACTATGAATTAAGAAGTATGAAAACAATTTTACATTATAAATCGCCACTGTCTCTTCAATGCATGATCCTCCTTTCCTGAAATATATTAACAAATTAAAAACCACAATTAAATAAATGCAAGTTCAAAAAAATCACGATTTTTCATGAAATAGAGGAAAATCATGACAAAAGTTATTTTTTTTTAAATTTATTACTTTTATTTGCATTTCTTCAGCTGATACCACAAGAGAACACTTAAGTTAGAAAGGAAGTAATACTTTTTTTCTTTTTTTTGTTTTAATTTTACTTTTGATTTTTGAAGTGATACAAATCAAAAGGTCTGACTAGGAGGGCTAGGTTAATGCTTTGGAGACACTACATACAGAAAATATTATGTTGTATTTTTTTAACCCATACAAATCAACCTTGACACAATATAAAAGTATGAATGTAAGTCACTTAAATAATTCTAAATTTTCACAAGATGAAAACAATGAATTTTTTTTTCAACATCAGCATTTTAATCTACCAAGTGGGTTGTCCAGTGCAGATGCGAAAGCAAACCAATTCTGGAATTGCCCCACTTGTCCTGAAATTCATCCAATTTACAGATTATGTAAAATATCAGCAAGTAGAAGAACAATTCAATTTGTTTGAAATGTTCTCTGAGTGAGATAGAGAGGCATTGCATGATTCAGAATTAAGATTCAGAGGGTTAAAAACAAACCAATTAACAATTAGGAGATACTTATTATTAAACTCCCTGTCAGTGTAAGTCTAGAATTCAAACAAGTATAACTTTGATAATTTTTATTCATTTATAAATCTATATTTTTCAAATAATTTTAATCCAACTTTGAAAGGACTTAACATATTTCTAATTCATGTAATCAACAGTGGAAAATTAATCTGAGAAAATGATTAGAGTTTCTCAGGCTATCTCAGAGACACAGATAACAGACAAAAAATGGTTTACCTCTAAAGTCCTATTCTTTAGCTTACTAACGAATACTTCTGATCATTATGATTTGTTTCCTATTTAAACATTGGAGAAGTAAAATAGATTTACACATAATATTACAGTTATCTAAATCTAGTTTAGTGTCTCCAGGGTGACATAAATGTCACATGAATTCATACAACACATATTTTCAGTTTATTCCCCTGATGGAAAATATGTTAATAGATATGCCACATTTTAACTGTTGTGTAAAAATTAATAATCATAGCCTTTTAAACTTTCTGTGTCCCAGGAGAATGGTTTACATTGGAATACATTCTAAAAGTCGGAAAACAAAATAATAATAATTACCTATAATGATCTCCAAATACTTATGTATTTTATATTAATTTACTTGGAGGAGTAATTTTGATCTAACATATGTAAACACTTTGTAAACAATTAAGGCATTCTGGGAAATGAATTTAGTAAAAGCTCTCATTCTATTAGTGGCTATAAAATATGTACACATGCAGCACAAAATTCACATTTTAATTTTCATTATTTCTCTTTTACCTAATGGAATGTATGAACAGGAAAAAAATGGACAGCATTTTTAAAACACTGCTACATAAACATATTTATGTAAATGATAAAAAGATAAACATATTTTTTGTCTTCAGTAGCCTTTTAGACTAATTCATCCTCATGTATTTGCTTAGTGATGTCACATGTATTCAGATTTACAAAAATGTAAATGGAAACAACAAAAATCACCTATTGTTAGATTTTCTATGTTGCTTGCTATAATAAAATATTTGCATTTTATAAATGTGTAATGAATGTATGTAATTAATATAAAGCCTAAAATGTACAGACATATTGATTATATCCATCTATACAAATATGAAAATTATGTAATAAAACATAAGAAATGTATAGACACATAGATAAATACAATATTAAAAAAGGAAGTAGGGAAAGAAGGGTAAAGGAAGGCAAAATGCGGGTTGGGGGTGACCAAAAAATGTACTTACACATGAATTAACCTAAGAGAAAAAAACATAATAATGTCAAAAAAGTGAGAGTCCACTTTACTAAACTTTCTTTAATATGGAAATTGCTTAGATGGTTTATATATGTATATTCTCAATTTTACATATAATTAAAATAGAATTTTCCAATCAAGATTATGAAGATTTTCAAAAGGTAAATAAAATGAGATGTTATTTATTACATTTACAAAACAAAGCAGCATAGCATTTTTCATTTATAAACCATTGCATTTTTGATACCAATTCAAAGTGAAATATGTCATTACTCAGATAACTTTTATTAAATTTATGGCCCACATTTCTGGATTAGTTATTTAAATTATAACTAATTCCAGTCATAACACATGATATAAAATTTCTGTGGAAAAATTCTGTGTTTCAAGTCAATTATTTAAAGTGAATTTCAAATTTATTTGTATTCTTCCTTGTCTGATCATTATTCTTAATAACTGTTTTGATTGATTTAAGTGTTCTTTAATACTAGGCACCTAACGAAGAATAAGAACTATTTATTTGATGTGTAACCATGAAGAAACAAAAATGATCCTATTCACTCTTGGTCAGCGTACACGTACCTTCAAGGGTCAATAACTTAGATCATGCCCCTCTAGATCTCTGCTGCAGCTTCCAATGTCTTCATCTTTTCTTTTCCAAATAAGGAGTAGGCTTGAATCTACTAGCAAATCAGATGTAGTGCCTACCATAGTAGCCCTTGCATGTAATTAAGGATCAGACCTTGTTAATAATGACACTCTCTCTGCCCACACACTTCATCCTAACCTCTATTATCCTATCCTATTCTCTTCTATCCTATCCTATTTGTGTCTATCAGAAAAAAATTATGGATTCTTCTTCATAGCTTTTATGTCAGTAGCAGAGGATAGTGGGTCTAAATACTCTTAACTCATTCACATTAAGTTATTTAGGTAGAATAAATAAATCAATAAATCACGACATATTTCTTACTTTGTACTAATACCAGTATAAAATTATCTTTATATTATTTTGATCTGAAACATACTTATTTCTTAAAATCTGAAAAACAGTAGAGTTCTAATTAATTGTATTCTCTCTTTCTTTTTCCTAAAGTCAGTAGTAATAAAATGTGCTTCAAATTTACTTATACTTTGGAAAAAAAAAAAGCACCAGGAGTTTTATGTAGAATCACAGAATCATAGGTGTGAACACTTAAAGTTATCCAGGGAGTTTAAACAATGCTTGAGCCCCATTTACATCATTCCAACAAAATAAGTTAACTTTTACTTGAGAGGCTCCATTACATATAAATCCACATTATTCCAGAAACTCATTCCATTGTCTGAAAACAAGAATCATCACAAAGTTTTTTTTCACAAGTGAAAATCTGCCTTCTAAAGCTTCCTCTATTTATAGCTTCATCACATAAAGTCAATTATATCCATTCTAAATTCTGCTGCCATGTGCAATCTCCTCAAATATTTAGAGGATCTCTTTGTGTCCTACCTGGATATTCAGTTCCTCAGGTAAATATTTTCAGTTCCCTTAACCATTCATTATAGGAGGTCATTGCCCAAGTATACTCATTCCTTTTGGTCTATACAACTGTTTCTTCTTCCCACACAGTCTTAATTGCACATAGGAAAAAAAAAAAAAAAAAAGGAAACTTCAGCATTCCTAAAAAAAAGCTAACTACAGAGAACACAATTCAATGCACCCATCACAATTGGAACAGTAATTTAAGATCATTCAATACATGCCCAATAGAAGGACTGCAGATAATAGAAATGTTAAATATTTTACATTTTATTCCATAAGTTAGCTTACAGAGCTTCTGAAACGCTCTTTCTAGAAGTTAAAAGAAACAGAGCTTTGTTTCTATTCTTTTTTTGCTTTTTACCTATTTTAATGTTATCCCAACATTATGCAAATGACAAGTGCATGCAATTTAAGCAATTATTATCTTAGTGTGGTTTCAGCACTTACACTACTGTTTGCATCCTGTATTTACAATATGGTAGCACAAGTAAACTTCAAAGTACCTACCTAGTAATAACAAAAATAAGCTCAGAACTTCAGCATAATGACCATTTATTTCAATGGAAATAGCTGAAGTAACTTAAGTGATACTTCACACAAAATGTTCAGTTGCTTCAAGATGGTATCTGTAATGAATGCGTTGATGGGGAGCACAGGTGTCATTCCTCTAAAGATGAAATCACTCATTGTGCCAGCTGGTGAGAATGATGATGACTAACAGCTGACTGTCTTCCAGATTGACGAGTCTGATCCCCTAAGGTTGCAATTTTTTTTTTTTTTTTTTTGGGGGGAGAAAAAAGGTCTTTCTCTGTCACCCAGGCTGGAGTGCAGTGCTGCAATCTTGGCTCACTGGGAACCTCTGCCTCCCAGATTCAAGCGATGCTCCTGTCTCAGACTCCTACATTTTCTTTTCAGGGTAACCCGCATCTGATGACTGATCAATGTAGAAACATAACAACCCATCCCCTGGGTCTGGGATAATTCCCATGTATTTATTTTGAAAACCTCGAAGGTGGACTCACAACTTTCAGAAATAGGGATGACATTTTAAGATTCAGTTTTGACATTTTAGAGGATCAATTTTGGAGAGTCTAGCAGTAGCTTATTTGGAAGCATGTTAAGTTTGAGGAACCTCTTAGACATACAAAGAGAGATATCTTGAAGTTTTAAGGAAATTAAGTTTGAAATTGAGAGAAGATCTAGAGCGGGGAAATATATATTTTTAAAGTTTTATTAGAAATGGCATTTAGAAAAACGAGACCAGATGACATTTTAAAGAGAATGAGCACAAATAAAACAATGAAAGAAGTGCTACAAATTTGTGGGTTAAGGAGATGAAGAGTAATCAGTAGAAGAACCAGAGATGGAATAGGAAGGCAGGTGGAAAATGAGGCAGGATGAGCTCGTGGCCCTCCATGTAGCAATGTGAAGCCTATAGCAACAGGGTTCTACAGGCTTGTGAGAGAAGAGTGAAAGAAAGCATAGTTACTGCTGGAAAGGTATGTGTTTTACTTTCTTTTACAACATGATTTTTCAGGTAGCAGAACCAGGTTTGTACTCATTCAGTAGATGGGATTTGTTTAATAATCCCTTAGATAATCATTACCTTCTAACATTACAAATCGCAAGTCTGTTGGACAGGCACCTAACATTCCAACTAACTGTTCTTTTGACTGATCAGGATTTAAAGTCTTTTGGGCACTCCTTAAATTCTCACTACCAAATCTGCATAGCAGTGATCATACAGTGTTGATGTGTTGTTCTCATGAAACTATAGTTATCTTTGTTATTAATTAATGCTTTCTAAATGTAACTTAATGTTTTTCTTTTACATATGTTGTTGAAAATATAGCATTGATATATACATTTTGGTACATTGTTTTAATGAAAATATTTTGTTCTATTTATTTTGTAACATATATTTGAAGTGTTATGTAGATTAGGATGTGAAGTCTTAGCATTGATAAATACATTTTGATACATTGTTTTAATGAAAATATTTTGTTCTGTTTATTTCGTAACATATATTTGAAGTGTTATGTAGATTAGGATGTGAAGTCTTTGTTCTACAATTAAGCATATAATGTCATGAATTCATGTAAGATTTATTTTTGACTCATAATAAATGAGGAAGCATCAGAAAAAGCCACTTAGGTATTAGAGATGATAATCACTTTGCTCAGGTACATAAAGTCATTTGAAGTCATCGTAGAAATAATTACATTTTAGAATGTCTTACAAACTATTAAGCAAATTTAAAAGATAATGATATTTGATTGGAAAAAAATCATTGTAGAATGTCTTAAGTGGTTTTAGGATATGTAGCCACATCTTTTAAAAGGGCTTTAGGCACTAACAAAGTAACTAGTAATGAATTACAGTTAATCCATGAAAGAATTTTAGTCTTAAATGTGAAATTTGAGTGTGATACCAAACTGAGGGACACTAATGTGAGGGTCTTTAGGATCCCATTTTCACATACTTTTGGTATAGATATGTGGATTATAGATGTGGCACCAAATGTTTATTAATTCAACATAGTTTTAAAAACACAGATCAAATCTACTTTTCTGTACAGATGACCTTGAATGATATTCAACTCAGTGCACATTCTTACCAATCAATTGTGCAATTACCTTATGCATCATATCTTCTGGCTCTGTACCTGACCTCACTTGTTATGTCCTTTTATTACATATCTCCACAGAAAGCCTCCCTGCCAACTCTACCTTAATAACACACCATATTCCGCAGGAAGCCTTGTTTTCAAATCATTAAACTCCATTATGTTTCCATAGAACATATTTAGTATCTTCACTATAGAAAAATCCACCTTGTGGCTAGTAGGAATATTTCTTCTCCTACTAAATAATAAGTTCCTAATAGGGAAAATCACCTGTATGAGGTGTGTTCAAATCTACTCACTTTCTGTGTCTTATTTGATACATGCTAAGGGTGCGCCATAGATTTTTGTGAATTCAGTTAAAACTGGTGCAAAACAGAGCTCCATGTTAGCACCCCTTTTCTAGCTGCGTGACATTATTAGGTGAACTACTAACTTTCCTGATCATTAGTTACCTTATATATGAATAACGTTCAAATGCCTACGGATTTCATAATGTGACAAATGTAAAATAATTATCACAGTGTCTTACACATAGTAGTGGAGAATTATTCAAGGTATGTTAGTTCCCTTAATGCAAAACAGCTCTTAAAATTATGATAAGCCTAATAACGTTGTTTGCATTATATAGCATCAATTTATTAATTATGAAGAGGAATTTATGTTAGAAACAAAGCAAAAAAAAATCTTCAACTCAAAAGAATTACTAGTGATTTAGTAATAAAAATTCATTTACCTCTAACATTGTTCGCATTATATAGCATCAATTTATTAGCTGTGTAGAGGAAATCATGTTAGAAACAAAGCTAAAAACTCAACAACTCAAAATAATTACTAGTGATTTAATAATAGAGATTCATTTACCTCTAGGTAAGTTAATCATTTTAACATACTGGTAAATGAAAACAACCAAAACTATTTCTGAACAATTTTATATACTCTTTCTTTAAAAATTCTTTAGCGTGAGGAAAACTCTTTTATGCTTGTGCTTCAGTAAGTTATCAGTAATAAAGAGGCTTAATATAAAATGTATTAGTTGAATACCAAGTCATTGGAATTTTAAAAAGGCACTTTTCTTTCAGTTATATAAATTGCAGAAAACTAAGAAAATATAGAAAAATATACAGAAATATGCACAATACATAATTTTTCAATTCAGGGATATGTGATGCTTATGTTTTATTTTCTTTTTTATTTAGTTTATATATTTATGATGTGGTTACACTTAAATATGCATGAGTATATATCTATATTTATATGCACTATTCAAACTTTATCTCCATATACAAAGTGGATATTTTTCCACAACCTTAAACATTTTGGGAATCTAATATTAATTCTCATGTAACATTTTACTATGTATTTTACCATCTCTTGATCTGTTGCTAGTTGTTGGATAGCTCCACTTTTTTTTCGAAAGTATAATTACATTGTATATCCTGACACACAACCTTAATCTACATTTCTGATTATTTCACTGGTTTCCAAGAAATTGATTTACTTGTATGAATATGTAAACTTTTGAGATATTTTTTCTATATAGATTTATTAATATAAATTCCCAATTACTGAGTTCATTTGAATACTGATTCAAAGGTTGATCGAATGCAGGTAGAATACAGTGATAGATGCTAGAGGATGGCAAGTGTGTGTGTGGTAGTAGTGATAAAAAAGATTGGTTAATAGGTATACAAATACAGTTAGAACAAATAAGTCCTAACGTTTAATAGCAGAGCAGGGTGACTATGATTAATAACGATGTATTGTATATTTAAAAATAGCTGGAAGTGGTGAGGACTTAAAATGTTCCCAACATATAGAAAGGATAAGTCCTCCAGTTGATAGATACCCTAAATACATTGAATAGGTCATTTACACAGTCTATGCATGTAACAAAATGTCACATGTACCCCAAAAGTAAAAATATTATGTGTCAGTTAAAAAGTTTTAAAAAGCCTTTATAATACAGTCTTTATGAACTTTAAATATTATTTTTAAAACATTTCTTTGAAGTTAAAGGTTTTTTTTATAAGTTCATATACTACTTATATTATTTTTAATACTGGTATTTTGATTATCTTATGAGAGCTAATCATATATTACACTCAATTATATGCATTAACGCTTTTTCACATTTATGGCAGAAATTTTCAAACTTTTTAATGATGGCATTTTGTGCTGTGCATACATTAAAATTGTATATATTTCATATACTGATTTTATTTATGATATTTTGGCATTTATATTTTATCTTTGCTTGTATATTCTACATATCTTTTTAAAGTTTCTAATGATACCATTTGGAAATCATCTTCCAGTTTTTTCTACACATATTTCTATGGATCATATGTCTTTTTTGCATAATTAATATTATACTGTACATGTTAGCTTGTTGTTCTTTCACTTATATCATGAGCAACTTGTCCTGCCATTACTTATCCAATTTCACATGATGATATTTTAATGTACTACATTGAATAAAAGAAATCATAAAAATTTTTTATAATTTAATATCAATTTTTTTATCCAAATACTATACTGAGTGCTAAAGTCTAAATAACAGTTACATATTACTAATGTGCATTCAATGTGAGTTAAACTTCTCCCACTAGAATACATGTTAAATTAATGAAATATGATCTCTAAGTCACTTTTCTAAGCTATACCAGTATCTGGTATATAAATGATTGCTGTAAAATACTGAATACCTTTTTTTATTGCATTACTTAATTGGCAGTCTCTTTACCTCAGTCACGAAGTTTGAAATAGGAACTAAAAATCATTAGTTTTACCACTTAGATGATAAAACGAAATCACAATTTTAGAGAAAAAAAATCAGGACACAGCAGGGAGCCAATAAAAAGGAAAGAAAGAGTAAAACACAGTTTATTTCCAGGAAAGAATCCATAATTGTTACTCAGAATACATAAGTCGAGCATGATTTTAAACATTTAGAGGAAATCACAAAAGCTTGAAGGGCTTTCCCCCAGGGGCACCTTGAAAGAGTTCATGTTTCTAAAATAAGAAACATTTATCAAGACTTTGTGCAAGAACAGTTTCAGGGTACAGTGTCAGTATAACTAGAGCAAATGAACTTTCTGGCCTTAATGGTGTTAATGGTCACTGTGCTACTTCTGTCAACATGATTTGCTTTTCTTTAAAAAAATGGTTATCTATCTATCTCATATGCATATAAATATAATGTATTATATATATGTTGCACATTAATGAAAAATAAGAAAAAAACTTCCTCATGATTTTAAGCAACTCACTTTTTAGAAAAAACAGGTAAATTTTTTAATGCAAATAAATGATATGCTTCTATTGGAATTTCCCAAGATTCTTTTTTTGTGTGTGTGATTGATAGTTCTATCTGTAATGAAATTTATATACAATGGTTCTTCTGTTGTTAGAATTCTATATTTAAAAGAGATCAGAAGCCATTTTCTCTCAATGGGAATGGTTATTTTACAATAAAATATATTTTTTACAGAATTGGAAAGACTACATGTTTTCCAATTTCCAATCTCCATGTTTTTCTGGCAGGTTCCCAGTGATACTTGCCTCAGTGGTAACAAGATAAAACAGCAAAAATGATGAAAGCTTTTTTGGGAAATAAAAGTATGTATATATAGATACAGATATAGATAGCAATCGAGAAACTTCACCTTTTGATTTTTGAAGGGAATTCAATTGATTTTTGAAAAAATTACAAAGTTACATATGTTTCATGTTTTAAATAGAAATAAATTATCTGGGATTTATGACTAAACAAGTTTGCTTATTTGCTGTATGTATTTGTTTAACATTTCATAAAGAGCTTTAGGAAGAAGCAGGGGAAAGACTCAATGACCCCACATGAAAGGTTTTGTCATATCAATTTAAAGCAGATCAGTGATTATTAAACTTTTTGAGATTGCAATAGCCTATCAGTGTGTTACCCCATTCTCTTTCTTTTTAGTCTTACACTATTTTATTTTAAGTTCCAAGGTACATGTGCAGGTTTGTTACATAGGTAAACGTATGCCATGGTGGTTTGCTGCACCTATCAACCCATTACCTAGGTATTAATCCCATTAGCTACTTTTCCTGATGATCTGTCTCCCCACCAACAGCCCCCCGGTGTTTGTTCTCTTTCCTATGTCCATGTGTTCTGATTGTCCAGCTCCCACTTATAAGTGAGAACATGCAGTGTTTGGTTTTCTGTTCCTGAGTTAGTGTGCTGAGGATAATGACTTCAAGCTCCATCTATGTCACTGAAACAAGCATAATTTTATTTCCTTTTATGGCTGCATAGTATTTCACGGTATATATGCACCATGTTTTCTTTATCCAGTCTATCACTGACAGACATTTGGGTTGGTTGCATGGTTTTGCTGCCGGCATAAATGTCTTCTTTTGAGAAATGTCTGTTCATGTCCTTTGTCCACTTTTTAATCAGGTTGTTTTTTTCCTGTAAATTTGTTTAAGTCTCTTGTAGACTCAGGTTATTAGACCTTTGTCCAATGGATAGTTTGCAAACATTTTCTCCCATTCTGTAGGTTGTCTGTTCACATGGATGATAGCTTATTTTTGATAGTTTATTTTCCTGTGCAGAAGCTCTTTAGTTAAATTAGATCCCATTTGTCAATTTTTTCTTCTGTTTCAATTGCTTCTGACATTTTTGTCATTGAATCTTTGCCCGTGCCTATACCTGAATGGTATTGCCTAGATTTTCTTCTAGAGTTTATATAATTTTGGGTTTTACATTTAGGTCCTTAATCCATCTTGAATGAATTTTTGTATTAGGTATAAGGAAGGGGTCCAGTTTGAATTTTCTGCATATGGCTAGCCTGTTCTCCGAGCACTATTTATTAAATAGGGAATATTTTCCTCATTGCTGTTTTTGTTAAGTTTGTCAAACATCGGTTGTAGATATGTAGTGTTGTTTCTGAGTTCTCTATTTTGTTAAACTGGTCTATGCGTCTGATTTTGTACAATTACCATATTCTTTTCGTTACTGTAGCCTTGTAGTATAGTTTGAAGTCAGATAGTGTGATGTCTCCAGCTTTGTTATTTTTGCTTAGTATTGTCTTGGCTACATAGGCTCTTTTTTGGTTCCACATGAATTTTAATATAGCCTTTTTCTAATTTTGGGAAGAATGTGAATGGTAGTTTAGTGGGAATAGCTTTGAATCTAGAAATTATTTTGGCTGTACAGACATTTTTACGATGTTGATTTTTTTCTACCTGTGAGCATGGAATGTTTTTCCA
This sequence comes from Sapajus apella, assembly GCF_009761245.1. Taxonomy (NCBI): domain Eukaryota; kingdom Metazoa; phylum Chordata; class Mammalia; order Primates; family Cebidae; genus Sapajus; species Sapajus apella. The sequence continues at coordinate 3,011,904 of NW_022436974.1, read as the reverse complement.
TGTGTTTGCTTCCTCTCTGATTGCCTTGAACAGTGGTTTGTAGTTCACCTTGAAGAGGTCCTTCACTTCCTGGTTAGCTGTATTCCTAGATATTTTATTCACTTTGTAGTAATAGTGAATTGGAGTTCCTTCGTGATTTGGCTCTCTGCTTGCCTGCTTGGCGTATAGGAATGCTTGTCATTTTTGCATATTGATTGTGTATTCTGAGACTTTGCTAAAGTTGTTTATCATCTTAATAAGCTTTTGGGCATAGCTGAATGGAGTTTCCTAGCCATTGGATCATGTCTTCTGCAAACTGAGAGAATTTGACTTACTCTCTTTCTATTTGAATGCCTTTATTTCTTTCTCTTGGCTGATTGCCCTGGATCTTATACTATTTTTAAGTTAATGAGGTATATAAATATTTTATAATATCAATTTGTAATTGGTAACTGCCAAAATGTCAGAGTGCTAATCTGGGATGAACTGAAATTAACATATACTTATCTCTGTGTTCTAATAAGTTTGTCTTGTGTCATATTTCAGTTATGCCCTACACAATTTCCAAATTCAGTTCCTCAAAAACTGAGCTGCTACTTTGTGTCAATTTTTGTTTCTATGATAAGAGAATAAAGAATATATTAAACATATAAAATGAAGACAATGTGTTCATTTAAAAGAAATAAGAGCTAGTCTATTTTATGGGAGCAGAAATGCAGGATGCTTTGTTCAGCCAAGGAGAGATAAGTAGAAAAATAGTTCCTGAAGAATCACCTTCAAGTCAATGTTATGTTTTGTTTACCTGTAGCAGGCATTCAAGGCTTCTTTCCCTCAGTCTGCATGGCTGCATTTAATTTCAAACAGCAAAACCAGAAGCTCTTTATAGTGCTCTGTCATAGCTGAATTTTGTTATCCTAGATAAGACTTCTCAAACCCAGATACCTATGCCATTCACTTGATGCTAAGGAATAATTATTCAATGGTTTTTTTTAAGGGTGCTCTTGAATTTTCTTGTAGCCAATAAAAATCTCATAAGAAGGAACTCCCAATTTGAAACAATGACAACTAACAAATGAAAACATTTGCAAAAGCATATTATGTGTGGAAATATTGGCACATTATTGAATGAGTTAGTGGCACACAGGTACAGATAGCATACTGGTACAAATTGCAGAATGATATTTCAGATATCAAAAAATAATAATATGTTTTGTTTATATATGATGAGGTTTCTTGATTCTTGTATCCTGTATAATATGCCTAGTCAGAGTTAGCAAAAAAATATTAAGTTGAGTCACATTCAATTGGTAAATAGTGTCATAAATTAACTATACATTTGTTTTAATTATATGTGTATTAAATAATTTGTTTTAATATTTAGTATAGAAATACAGCTCACAGAAAGGATGTGAAATGTTCCTAACACATAGAAATGGAAACTATAAAGAGGTTTGTATCCATATCCTCATATGTAAATTTAAGCTACATTTCTGATTGTTTTCTTGGTTTGCAAGAAATGGATTAACCTGTATTAATATGTGAATTTTTGGGATATTATTTTTCATGTAGATGTACAAATATAAATTGCCAATATCATGGAAGTAGAGAGAATGATAGTTATCAGAGGCTGGGAAGGGTTTGTTAGACTGCAGCAGGGGATGAAGAGAATGGGAAGACGGAAGGCAAAGATATTATCTAAAAAATGAGAGAGAATATATTTAAAATACAAGAAGACAGAAAGAGGGCCAAAATAGAGGATTCTGTCTTCCTCAGTGCTCTATTGGTAGATCTTAGCATTATGTGCACTTTGGAGACGCTGAGTAAACAATTGTTAACTATTTACAGGCATTGCAGAACTTGTTACTTTTATTAAGTTCTATTATGTAATTTCACCCATAACGCTATCTGTATACCTCTATCACTGTACATATCGTACCACTGAAATAATTTGTCTTGTGAGTATATCTCCTCCGTCACTCTTGAATTACGTTAGACAGCATGATCCAAGTCAGTTATTTTTTCTCTCTTACCTATGTGCCTAAAAAATAATCAGTTTGATTCATTACTTATTATGTATTTATAGTACATATTTATTTAATAATAAATGATGTATATAATAAATAATTATAATTAATAAATAGGAAATTTATAAATAGTAAATTATAAATCATAAACTTGTGCCTAAGAAGCAATCACTTGGTAAATAGATTCAACTGACATAGATACCATTTTGTCAATAAGCATCATCAACATCAACAAAAACAGTTATGTAAAACTACTCAGCTTGCTCTGTCTGCTGCTGAGGAACACAGAGGGATGCATGGCATCGTCTCTGACCTAGAGGTATTTACAAAGTCAGTTGAGAAACCAGGATGAAATGGTAATGGCTTTTTGAGGCAGGCCTTTTTATAATACAAAGGAGGAAATGAAGACTATCTAATTATTTTGGAAATCAAATGGATTAAAATTATATTGGTAATTATACTTAATTTATATTCATAAACAGACATTAACATTCACCATTGGAAGATACCTTGTTCATTCAGTCAATCTTGTATGTTATTTGGGGAGTGGGGGAAATAAGGAAGCTGAAGATAGCACAAAACAAATCATACTTTATACTAAAATGTAGTTGAAAAATAAAAAATAAAAGAAAAATAAAGATAATATATCTTTATTTGCTTTTATAAAGCAATCACACTTAAAGGGAAACACATATACTTTATCCTTGTATGTATACTTTGGAACCTATTCACGAGCCACATATTTAAATGAAATTCATGTAATTGTTGTGAAGAAAGAAAACATATGGGATATGTAGATTAGTATCCCTAAGATTAAAAAAGTAAAGAATCACCATGTCCCCAGGAAAATTAGACCTATTCAGGTATTTTTGATTTATTTTACAGATGGCTCTATAATAATAGGAAAAATGTCTTAGATAATACTCTGACAATAGGCATAACTATGAGTTAAATAGGCTATTTCTTGTTGCAGTCATCAATACAATATAGTGTGAATACATTATTTGATCCAGATTTGGTTAGATCTGAGAATATTTTAAAATATTTGAAAAGCTAGTTGGATTTCTTCTCCTTGGAATTATATTCACTTAGTAGGTTTTGTTTCCATTGAATTTGCAAAGTGTCCTATGAAGAATAGTTAACTGAGAAAGGCAAATGTCTGGAATGCCAGAAGAATTTTCTTGAATAAACTTTGGACTCCTATGTTTTTGCAGAAAATCAAATTAGGATTGGGTTTAACCCTGTCATGGAGAGGGCAAGTTACCTGGAAGCTGGCTTCTGGGTTGAACCAAAGTAGGACTTTACGTTATGGATGTCATATTTTTAAAAATAATCATAAAAAATGGAAAGACTGCAGAGTTAAATGGGTGGTAGAAACTTCACAGGTATGATTTATGGTCAATATACTATTAATCTAAAAACAATAATAATCTAACCAGAAAATGACATTGACCTTGACCAAATATATTCTCAGTAATCCTGGAGACCTTGCATTGTGCAATAATATTTCCTGGTATACCACTCATAATTGTGATGAAACTCTCCAAAATGATGGAGTTAACTTGGTGTAGTAATTTAAATACTGGGGGACACTGGAACTTTTCTTTCCACTCTGGTTTTTCTTCCTTCCTTATCCCCTTGAATGTTTCCTCTCTCTCAAATAGATATGTGCCAATGTATTCATAAGTTTTGTCAGGTGAAAGGCCAAAAATGATGAAGATACGGAGGGCTGCTAGCCTTGTTTTATTTTAAATAACATTTTTCAGCTTAATTTTGATAATATTCACAAATCTTATAAAACATCCTCCATCTACACACACACACACAGAGAAAGAGAGAGAGAAAGAGAGAGAGAGACAGAGACAGAGACAGAGACAGAGAGACAGAAAGTCAGAATCAAATGGGTCTCAAAATCTGCTTCACCTGTTTGCTAAATCTGCAATCTAAGAAAACAGCATCTTCCCCAAGTCTTACGCTCCTCATTGGTAAAATATAGATAGTTATAATATTTGTCTCATAGAATTTTTGTGAGATGATTAAGTGGCATGACCTATATAAAATACTTAGCTTTCATATGATTAGTCTATAGCATGTCCGTTAGAAATGTCGGTTAGTATTAATAATGTTACTACTAATACTAGTACTAACATTAAAACTATACATAATTGTACCATTGTTATAATTTAGTATATGTCCTTTTCTATCAATACTCAGAAACACGTTAAGTAAAAAATACCTGCCGAGTATCCTCTTTTGCAATGTATGTTTTTACTTGGCAATTATTATGAATATTGACACAGATTATTAATATGAAATGTTAATATTATATTTAAAGGCGTGATAGTTTTTCATTGTACTGATCTTTAATGACATTCATACTTCTAAATAATCTTTCATAAATATAATGCTACCATAAACATACTTATAGATACATCTTTTTAAACATCTCTAATACTCTTCTTAAAATCCATTATTAGAGTTCGTATTTCTCAATAAAGTTAGGTGTGTTTTATAAAACTCAGACTATATTAAATCACTGCCTTCCAGAAAGATTTTACATACATATATTTTTGGCCTGGTATTGGAATGTCCATTTAAAAAATTTGGCTAACATGAAGGAACTTCATTTTATTTACAGTGCACTGATGTGATAGATTAAAAAATGATATTTCATTATTGCTTTGATATCTATTTGTTTGATAACAGTTGTGATTAAATGTTTCATACATGTGTTGGCAGTTTACAAGTTTTCTTTTATGAATGGCAAGACTGTATCTCTTCACCATTTCATGTTGGTAATATTGTCTTAATTTAGGAGTTTAAAAATGACTTCTACGTATGTTGAAGCTTATTATCAATTTTTAAATTTCATTTGAATTTGAATTCGTTGTTTATTGTTTTTGATAAAATTAAACTTTACTTTCATATATAGCCATGTAGACAGAGGAAGCCTCCGTTGCAAAAAAAAAAAAAAAAAAAAAAAAAAAAAAAAAAAAAAAAAAAA
>NW_022436974.1:2715168-3006797 GCF_009761245.1 Sapajus apella | reverse complement strand
AAAAAAAAAAAAAAAAAAAGCACTTACAGAATGCCTAGTATGTGCCAGATACTTTAAATGAACATTTAAAAATAAAGTCAAAACTATAGAGATAATTTTGTTTTAATTCTTTGATTTAATAATTATGGGTCCAATTTTTATAAGCAAAAATAATTGGTCTTATTTTACTATTTGCATTTTATCTCATTATTGGTTATTATCCACAAAGGCCAGGAAAAAGTCGATGAAAGCAATTTTGTTCACTGTTTTTTATTTACATTTTTATATTGTTCCTGGTGCATTTTTCCTAAACTGCTATGCTATATAACAGAGCGCTATTGTAAAATAATCTAACAAAGTTGCAAATTCTTTGTAACATATCTTTTCTATAAGTTTGATATAATGTCCTCTAAAATAATTTGTATACTGAAATCATATAGTAATATAAGGAAAAAGAAAGCACTGCATCTTTAAACAATGGGATAAATCATATTACATACCCATCAAAGTGGAATAATGCATTTGGGGTTACAAGTTGTTAAAAGTTTTCCAGAATTGCATCTAGAAGCAAAAGTCAATTTGCCTATAATGGAAACAATGAGATGCTTTAGAACGTGATTGGTTTATATAACAAACATGGGCATTTGACCTTGATTTCTAAATTAGAGGAAACGATTGGCATAAAATGGAATCTGAACCTACACAATTTCAATTACAACATTCATTCTTAAATTATATCCCAGAATCATCTATCATTTCTGGGGTTTACACATCACTTTAGGAACTCTCATATAGTTGTAATTTAATACTTTTTTTTTGAAACAACTTAGTTGCAGAAATTCATTATGGCTTTGTTAAATAAAAATTTTATAATAACATCATACAGTTTGGAAGCATTATGATTTTGGAACATTGCCTAACTTGGCAAGAAAACAGTTTGTGAGTAAGAATTCCAACTATCTTGTTACTATGCTAAAATATTTTTTGTCAAAATTTTCACTGAGTTCTCCTCCAAGAATAGCGTGTTTCTTGGAAATGGTAAAATTAATCATAGATGTATTTTATCTACGTACAAGTGCATGACCTGCATCTCAGATGAACTTTCCGCAATTATAAAATGGATGCTTTACAATGATTAAGCCAGTTAAAATAATAGTAAGATAAATAAAAATTCATGAATGCAAAACTATATTGACAAGAAAATAATTTATCATTATTTATCATTGTGACTGAAAAAAATATGGCAAGTGTAAAAAAGTTATAAGAAGTGAGTAAAATTACCTGTAACTAACTCCTAGATAAAATGTTTTGACTCTAAGACATTTTATTACAGGTTTATGTAGTAATTTATTTCTCTATTTTCTATTCCTCCTCCTTTGGCTTATTTCCAGTTTTTCCTTAATTGTAAGTAGTTCTGTACAAATTTATATAATTTGATCACATAACTGATGAATAAGGATACATAATTTTTAAAATAAATTTTCCAATCGAGATGTAAAACTATAAATACTCAAACTAATGAAATTAAATAGTATAAAGATTAGCTTCTGATTATACTCTAAAAGTTAGAAATTAAATTTAGATTTAGTCATTTAATTATCAACTGAAATAGTTTTAAATTATTTTCTAGTTTCCATGTCTAAGCTTTGACTGAAAATATGTTTATGCAAGTATGATTTCATTATGGATCATTGGTTTTAAAAGTTTAGTCTTGAATTCAAGTTAATGGAACATTTTTGATAGAGTCATAATGTCTCCCACATATTAAGTGACCTCTGTTTTTCCATATGAATTGCTTTTAAAATTATTGAAGGTTGGAAAATTACTAATGGAGGGTGATTCTATAAACTAACAGTACCTTTCCAACTGTGAGGATGAAGCCATTCTTATCTTTCTGAAGACCTCCTGTACGCATTCAACTCTTAAGACAACCAGGATGGAACTTAAAGTCTCATAAAGTTAGATCGACACCTAGAAACAATATTTTTAAAAAGTGTAGTCCTCTTTTAATATTTTTATGTAATTCCCAGTCAGAATAGTGTTTCAGTGGCCCTTTTTCCAGATGCACACAAATGTTAAGTGTAATTTTAGGCCACAAATTAAAGTTGACATTTAATATAATTGTATTTTTCATAGTCGATTATTATCTCGGATACTTATTCTTTTACATAGTGAAAACTTTGTATTAAGTAACTGGGGGAGACTTCCCTCTTTTGGCTTTTGCCTGAGGTTGCCTTTAAATTTCATAGAATTTTGATACTAAAAGTGTTGGGGACAAAATTAAGAGAAAATAATGAGAAAAAATTATATATTAAATGTGTGCAAAGGAGGATGAACAGTAGGGAAGAGCAAAGGAACAGGCATTATCTGTCCCTCCAGTATTCCACTCTCTGTATTCTCCTCACTCTTTCTGAAAAACGTAAGAAGGTCAATCAGCGTGTTATGGCACATCCAAGCTGCTCTTGGCCATATACGAAAACATTTGTGTTTTTTCCACAACCTGTGGAAAGCTTTCAGAGCTATTATTAGCCTGACCGCCTATACAGAGGGAACCATATCAAGTTTCTTTTTCCTTTTCCTCCTCTCTCTCCCCTTCCTCTTCCTCTTTCTTTACCAGATCATTATGGAACAGATTCTGGGGTCTTGCAACTTTTAAATCCTTAAACCTTTTTAGAAGTTTTTATCATGTTTTTTCACGTTGCTGAAAAGGACGTGATCTTGTTCTTTTTCATGGCTGTATACTATTCCATGGTGTATATGTACAATGTTTTCTTTATCCAATCCACCATTAGTGGGCGTCTAGATTGATTCCTGATCTTTCTTATGGTATATAGTGCTGTGATGAACATGAGAGTACATGTCTCTTTGGTAGAATGATTCGTATTCTTTTGATGTACACCTAGTAATGGGATTGCTGGATTGAATTGGTAGGTCCGTTTTTAGTTCTTTGAGAAATCTCCAAACTGCTTTCCACAGTGGCTGAACTAATTTAGATTCTCACAAAAGTGTGTAGGTATTCTCTTTTCTCTGCAGGCTCTCAAGCATCTGCTGTTTTTTGACTTTTTAATAATAGCTATTCTGACTGGTGTGAGAGGCATCTCGCTGTGGTTTTGATTTGCATTGCTCTGATAATTAGCGATATGGAACATTTTTTCTTATATTGTTGATCACTTACATGACTTCTTTTGTCTTTTGCCCATTTTTTAATGGGGTTATTTGGGTTTTATCAGTTTAATTAAGTTACTTATAGGTTCTAGACAGTAGACCTTTATTGGATGTGGAGTTTGTGAATATTTTCTTTCATTCTGTAGGTTGTCTATTTACTCTATTGATTGTTTCTTTTGTTGTACAGAAACTCTTTGTATCAATTAGGCCTTACGTGCCAATTGCAGTTTTTGTTGCAGTTGCTTTTAGGACTTAGCCAAAAATTATTTTCCAAGGCTGTTAGTCAGAATGGTGTTTCCTAGATTTTCTTCTAGGATATGCATAGTTTGAGGTCTTATACTTAAATGTTCAATCTATCTTGACTTAATTTTTATATATGGTGAAAGGCGGGGTTCTAGTTTTATTCTTCTGCATATGGTTAGCTAGCCATTCCAGCGTGTTTTATTCAAAGGAAGTCCTTTCCCCATTGCTTATTTTTGTCATTTTCTTTTTGAAGATCAGTTGGCCGTGGGTGTCAGGCTTTATTTCCGGGTTCTCTGTTCTGTTCTTTTGGTCTAAATGCCTGTTTTTGTGTGGTAGCATGCTGCTGTGGGTACTGAACCCTACAGTATTGTTTGAAATTGGGTAATGTGATGCCTCCAGTTTTATTCTTTTTGCTAAGGATTGCTTTAGATATCCAAGTTCTTTTTTGCTTTCACATGAATTTCAGAATAATTTTTCTAGTTCTTTGAAAAATTAAATTGGTAGTTTGGTAGAAATAGCATTGAATCTGTAGATTGCTTTAAGCAGTATGGCCATTTTAATGATATTGATTCCTCTAATCCATGAACATAGAATGTTTTTTTTTTTTTTCCATTTGTCTGTGTCACCTATTGTTTCTTTTAGCAGTGTTTTATAGTATTCCCTGTAGAGATCTTTTACATTGGATAGATACTTCCCTAGATATGTTTTGTGGCTATTATAAATTGGATTGCTTTCTTGATTTGCCTCTAAGCTTGAGTGTCATTGGTGTAGAGAAAGGCTGCTTATTTTGGTACATTGATTTTGTATCTTGAAACTTTACTGAAGTTGTTTATCAGTTCCAGGAGACTTTCGTTGGAGTCTTCATGAGGGTAAACTATTTTTCTTTATTTTATTTGTTGGTGTAACCCCAGTGCCTACCCCATTCCTTATAGAAAACTGGTTTGCAATGAATAATTCTAGAAGCAATGAATTATTATTATAAATTAACAATAACTTTTTTGAGAGTCTCTAAACCTTTTGACCTCTATATTAACTCTTTCTATTATGTCTTTCCCAAGTTTAATCTGTTGTTGACTTGTAGTTGTACCCAGTGAACTTCAAACTTAAGAGAGTTCTTTAGAATGTAACATCTGAAATCCCCCGCCTGAGATCACCAGAAAGGTTTAAAAATGCCTACTACTGAGTCCTAGTACATATGCCTGAAATCAGACTTTTTGGTGCTCAGGCATATGAATCTGCAAAAAGTACTCTTAAGTGGTTCTTAGGCAAATCGTAATTTGAGAATTTTCACCCTAGAGGAATTAGAGGAATTTCATTCAAGTACCTCTCTCTTCTCTATTCCTGTGAACTGGGTTATTTATACTTAACACAGGCTTTTGGAAGAATGAAAGGACAGTATTAAGTGATTACGTTACATTCAGCAAATATTGATTGAAATATTAATTGTGAATCTGAAATTAAATTCCCGTGTTACCTTCATTAAAGTTCTGCTTTTAACAAAAATATATTTGCAAGATTAATTATCAAAGTAATATTTTGTTATAATTTCAGTACAGTGAGGCATCTGCAAAAAATTATTCATATCACTGTCAAGCTGCATACACTCCCTGCTGCTTCACATGTACGCTTAAATTCAAAATGCTTAAATATATTTTTACTGATGGCCTTTCTTTGAATGTGTCTAGTAACAATTCTGGTACAAAACTAATTAATACCTGTAAGTGGAGATAAAACTGCATATATGTCCCTTTCTATAGTTTTGATTTTCATTGCATAAACTTTTTTTTTTCTTGAGATGAAGTTTCACTTCTTGTTCCCCAGGCTGAAGTGCAATGGTGCCATCTTGACTCACTGTAACTTTTGCCTCCCAGGTTCAAGCAATTCTTCTTACTCCGCCTCCCTAGTAGTTGGGATTACAGGCACTAGCCACCATGCCCAGCTAATTTTTTGTATTTTTAGAAGACACGGGGTTTCATCATGTTGGCCAGGCTGGTCTCGAACTCCTGACCTGAAGTAATCCACCTGCCTTAGCCTCCCAAAGTGCTAGGATTATAGGTATGAGCCACTGCCCCAAGCTCATTGCATCAATGTTTATATAAGCTATGGACAGAGGAGACCAGAAAACAGATTTATAGTACTCTGACTATATCCCACTGAAGGACATTTCTTGAAGTGCACGTTTCTGTCATCTAAAGCTGTGATTGTCACTTTCAGCACTATTGACATTTGGGGCCAGATAAATTTTTTTGTAGGGGATGTACAGAACTGTCTTGTGTATCACAATATGTTTAGCAGTATTCCAGACCTTTTATTCACTAGATGACAGTAGCGTCCCTCAAGTTGTGACAATCAAAAATGTTTTCAGACATTGCCAAATGTTTACTGGAAGACAAAATCATTACCATGGAGAGCCCACTGATCTAAGGGATGGGACTATGTTGTTTCCCAGAATATCACCTTGCATTATATTACAAGCAGTGGCGTGAACTTATGTCATCTTATACTCATAAACCTGGTTAGTGGAGCCCAAATTATTTTTGCATGAAGTTTCAACAATTGGGTTAAATATTAATTTACTTTCTTTTACTTATTACGAAAAATGAGATCTGAAACAAACCTTCATGTCACAGATTTGAGGTAGTTGTTATCTAATGAACGCATTTTGTATTGTTAGCCAAATCAGGTAATGCTGCAAGAACGAGAGTTATGTATCATAATTATAAACATTAAAGTGATCTGAGTTACACTACCCACACATTATTTCATCCGATTATATAATAACTGGCAAAGGCAGTGCAGGCAATGGCTGTGAGCCAGCCAACCCTGGGGAATTGGCATACTAACTGTGTGATCAAGTTGGCCTCAATATCAGAGGTTTACAGATTAATGGCAGGTACAGATTTATATTGTCATGAGGCAGGAGCCATCGTTAAATAGAATTTCAGTTCAAGTTATACCAGTCACAAGCTCCTGGGATGCAGCTATGACATCAAAATTGAAGCTATGATTGTCCATACAAATGCTTCCAAAGGCTATGTGCAGGATGATTATAGCAGTATATTCCAGCAGCTGCCAAATAGTAAACTCAAGTGTGAAATCACTGTATTTCAAAATATCTTTATGAAATGAGGCTTAGCATAGAAATGCTAAGAAAGACAAACCATCCAAATAGTTTTTTCTAGAAACTGATTCTTTTCTGAACATAAACAAAATTCAGACTGTGAAATTAAGTATCCGAGGAACAAAAAGCGGTATTGACAAAAGCAAGAATCATTACTAATCATAGGCCAGTCTCTTTATGCATGTGATACAGAAAAGATCTGTAAATCTACAGCTTAAAATTAGAGCCAAAGTGTTAACCACACAGTATTAATCCATATAATTTTAGATTTGCAACCTAACTTTGGCTGAAACTTTAAAATGCTGCTTTCATTAAGAATTGATATTGATAGAAATTTATAGCTTTATTGGAAAGTTAAAAGGTAGAAAGTCAAAATGGCATAACTTAATAGCATAATCAAACATGTGTATAGAAGTTTCCATGTGTCTGGCCCTTTTTTAGAATACAGAACATTTGTTCAGAACTTCTTGGGATTATTTTCTGGAGTTATTAGCATTTACTATCTCAGTGAATGTTAAGAGTAGGAGAAATATTTAACAACAACAACACAGAAATTCAGATTTAGAAATTAAGATGCACATTTTTATTCTCTCTCTCCATTTAAGGATATAATTTAAGTTTCTGAACTTAATTCTTCATATGTAAAACTGATTTTTGGAAGAAGGAAGGAGCGTGATTCATGTAAACTCTACTCCAAAGTCTGATGTACCATATACACAGTTTATCTAATTCCTTCCCTTCCTTTATTTCAAATAAAATACACAGTCTTTGTAAGCCCTGCTGCATTTCACTGACCTAAAAACTGTTGTGGCAAGGCCTTGATGAGAGGCATAAGTGCTTAGTAATATATAGACACAGAGTAGACGTTCAACAGCTGTAATCAATGAACAAATTAATGCATTTTGGAAAAGAGGCAAAACATATCAACCAGAAGTACTCACATATTTAACTCATGTTAATAGATACAGTAAATGGTTGAGCACAAAATACATGCCAGAAATATTCTAAGTTTTCTATAAGGGTTATGTTACTTAAACATAAAAATATTCTCTGATGTAGAGATTTTTATTATTCTCTTTTTGCAAATAAGAAATTAAAACAAAAGCTAATATATGTAACATATAGACATCTGATATTTAAATGTCTATGAAAAAATTTATACACTCATCTGGTGTAGTAAACTTTCTCCCTGTTCACCTTTTTAAATAGATACAATTTATTTTTGTTTTGGTAAAACAACATTGCAAATATATTGAGGTTTAACTATATCTCCATAAATAATAATCCATAAATAGAGATCATTCATTATTCACTGTCACTACATTTAGACAGTTTATAGTAGACATAACATCCTGAAAAGAGTTGTTTTATTCTTACATGATAAGGAAAACAATTTCTACTCTGCTTTAGAGAATTTTGGGATGAGAGCACATTGGGATCATAGTTGCTTCTCAGTGAAGGCACCGACACTTCAATAGTTTCTCAATAGGCATCATAGAACTATTTTGCATTTTTGTGATAACATGATTGAATAGACATGTTGGTATTGTGTTGGTATAATATAGTAACTAGGTGGTAAAGCTAGAACTAGTGATAGCTCTTGTGTTCCAAAAATCAATTAACTTTTTACTTCGGCGCTGTCTGCATGACAAATCTATTGCACTTAACAGAGATCACTTTGAAACCAAGTCCTTTATTTAATGTTGGAATAATTTAGTCATTACTTGACATTATAAATTCACTGAGTGTTGATTAATGTCTAATGCCCAGTGTAATACCAGGAAATACATAAAGGATATTAAATCTTAAAAATGCTTTGGTGTAATAAATTCTTTATCCATTGATAAATTTACAATGGCATTGGGAAACCTGTTGTTATGTTTGACAGTAATGTCCACTCTAATGAAATCAACTGTACCAATATTAAAAATCTAAGGAAATGCAACATATTTGCTGTATTTTAAATTCATGCTGAATTTTTTTTTCAATTTTAAATTCTGATATACTTGTTTAAGATAGATTTTGTTTCACAAGGATTCACATTTGTCTTGTAGTTGAAACAGTCATCTATGGAAGGCAATGTGTTACAGTAGCAGATACTATCATATGGTCAGTTATTTTTGGTTGTTATCATATCTCAGATACTAAATAGTGAACAATATCATTTACAAGTCGCTTATTCTCTCTGGGTTCCAAGTTTTGTGTTCTGTAGAGCAATTAATTTCCGTTACATCTCTTGAACACCTAATTTTCTAATATGCACAGCGTAGTCTGAGAAAACAGCATTTGAGGTACCGAAACATGTTCATATGGTTATTTTGATTATTATAGATTCCCCCAGGGTATAACAGTTAGACTTAGAAAAAGAAACTGTTGATAGCTGCTTTCTAAAATTAAAATTATATTAATATCAGAAATAATGATAACTTTGCCAATGCCACAATATTCATGAATCAGATACATCCCTCTAGGGAAAGGGTTATAGATTACCATTCACCTTCGTTTTGGTCTTCAAAGTTCTGCATATTAGAAACAAAAGTCACCTAAGCAAATAGGTTATTTATATTTTTTTGTCTCATCTTTCTCCCCACCTGAATGATGTAAATGTTTATAAATAATTTACTATAAGAGAAGAGTTGTGATCTTTATTCTGTCTGGTTAATTAAGAAAATGATCTAACATAAGACAATAATGCCTCCAGGTGTACCTCTGTGTGGAGAGTATGTGTGGAGGGAGACAAGATAAATTTCTGTAAAGTTGTTTTAAATGCCTATAAAAAATAAAAATATCAATAAACTAGCCATTCAGTTACGCAAATAGTATCTTCCGTATCTTTTTATAAAATGTTCAAAGCCATCCTCAATTTACCTAGTAATTTATACAATAAATGTAGATGGCAACATGATGAGGAAAATATTTCTGGATTAAAAAAATGAATCTAGCTTTCTCACCTACATAAGTATCTCTTTGGAAATTGCCTCTTTCTAGGGCTATAACTGTAGCAGTTGTCAAGCAGAAAGAATCATTGCCTTCTGTGTTTTATGTGGATATGTAAATATGTAGCCTAATAATCCAATATGAAGAACAAGTGTGGTAGTAACGTGTGTTTTCATACAATGCGTAAGTGGTGGTTCGATAGCTTCTTTTATCCATGGCTGTATGGAGACGCTGTATGGGTCCTGTCATAAAGAAAACAATGAGAGAGATACATATGACAGATAAAGGTTTAATATGAAATTATTTTAGAAAAGCAAATCATAACTTTTTACGTGCAAGTGACTGAAAACTTTTATGTGTAAGTTTAATTTATATTCCTCTTTTAAATTGCATCTTTATCAGTACCTTCAATTCTCATTTTATTTACATATTCTTCCTTGACTTCTGAGACCCATCACTCTCTGGATTCTCTCTCCTGATTCTTTTTTTTTCTCTCTCTTCACTTCTTACTTTTGTTACCTTGCACTTATTCTTCCACTGATAACTTTATGTAGCCTTTTGTTTAGGGGCCATCCATGAATCTGTTATCTTTTCATATACATCCTTTTTTGTGGATTAGATTATTTTCCCATAATTCTACTATAGCTTTTTTGTCTAGGCCAGATATCCTTCTTGAGTTCCGCTCCTCAACTGTCAGTTGCTTAATGAATTGTTTAAACAAACGAACAACACACACACACACACACACACACACACACACACACGCACACACACACACACACAAAATTACATGTCTGCAAATTAACTTGAAAAGCATTTTTCCAGAAATTATTTTTAATAATCATATTTCATCAACCAGTAACATGTCTCATATATAACTAAATTCCCAACCCAACTGGCTTAGGAAAAAATAAAGAAAAAAAAAGATTGAATGACTCCTATAAATTAGGGGCAGAAATTTACGCTTCAGTTAGGAGTATATAAACACCCCTCTAGACCTATCATCTCATAAGTGCTTGATATTAAAACTTTTAAATTTCTTTTTCCATTTGGTGAGCTTAAAATATTAACTCATTGTGGCTTAAAGTTTAATTCTCTAGTTAGTAATCAATTTAATTGTCCTTTCTCAGAATTTTGACTTTCTGTTCTTTGAAATACCAGTTAAAGTTTTTACTGGATTGATATTTCCTTATATAGCCTATGTGCTAATTCTTTGGAGACATGTGTGCTGCAGATAATTTCTCCCAATTACAATAAAGTTAAATATATTTTCAGATTAATCTTTCCTTCATGGTTTGCATATTTTATGTCTTGTTCACTAATATTCTTATGATGCTATACCAGTGTTCTCTTAAATCTCTTTTTTTTTTTGGCTTTCACATGTAAGTAGAGTTCTGTTTATGGTTTCCTTTATATATATATATATATATATATATATATATTTCATTAAATGATGATATGGTTTGGCTGTATCCCCACTCAAATCTCACCTTGAATTGTAATAATCCCCATGAGTCAAAAGCAAGACTAGCAGAAGATCACTGAATCATGGGGGCATTTTCCTCCATACTGTTCTCACGGTAATGAATAAATCTCACGAAATCCGATGGTTTTATAAATTGGAGTTCTCCTGTACAAGATCTTTGCCTGCTGCCATGTAAGAATGACTTTGCCCCTTATTCACCTTCTACCATGTTTGTGAGGCCTCCTTAGCCATGTGGAACTTTGAGTCCATTAAACCTCTTTCCTTTATAAATTACCCAGTCTCAGGTATGTCTTTATTAACAGCGTAACAGACTGATGCAATTCATTTGACCATCTTTATGTCAATAACCTGTAGCCATAATTTCCATGTCTTTATAATAAATTGGGGTACCTTGTTCTTTTGTAAGAGTGTTTGACTCTTAAGAGTTTATTTTGCTGTTTGTATTTCCATGTATATTTTAAGATTAATTTGATACATTTCACTGAAGATTTTTTTTAAAATTTAATTTTGGTACATTGGTCAGTTTGAGGTAGTTATTTTTAGATAATTGACTCTTACCATCCTGAATATGACCATTCCATTTATTTATTTAGATTGTATACACCCTGATAGCATTATCCCTGGTTGCTGTGTAATTTTTATTATACATATAATGGGTATTTTTATGTTGTTTTCACACTCTTTCCTGGATGTATATATTCAGTTGATTGTATGTGTTTAGTTTGTACCTGGCAACTTTTCTAAAACTCATTAACTGTAATTATCTATAGATCCTTCCCTGTTGTCTGTATGAAAATGCATTAACACAAACATATATATGTGAATATATATGCTAGAACATAAGCATAGGCTATATGTATTAATATATACATACACATACTCATCATATATTGTGAAACAATGTTTAAATAGCAAACTGTTATAAGTCCAAAATATTTATAACTTAGATTTTTTCATTTTAAATATTGCAGTAACTCACAGTGGCATTCTAGACTTCAAATAATGGTACTAATGGTAATTTGCAAATAATGCTATATTAGATCACATAAGGAAAGAATTATGGTGGGCTTGGGTGGTTGAAGATGACTTAATGGAAGAACTTACATTGCAGAGGAGGGATGACCAGGTATGGATGGATAAAGTATTCCAGGGAAGAGGAAACAAAGACTTAGTTTTAAAAACAAATTCATATATGCACTGAATAACATGAATATTCAGTGATATACTACTTTCACCAAACAGGATGAATTCTGTGCGATTAAGTGTTAAGTACTTCCCAAATATATCATGGAAACTCAATTGAGAATTATTTATTTATTTTATTTTATTTTATTTTATTTTATTTTATTTTTTTCTAAAAGTAATTCTTTTTTTTCCCCCATTTATTTATTTTATTGCATTTTAGGTTTGGGGGTACATGTGAAGAACATGCAAAATTGTTGCATAGGTACACACGTGGCAGTGTGATTTGCTGCCTTCCTCCCCATCACCTACATCTGGCATTTCTCCCCTTGCTATCTCTCCCCAGCTCCCCACTCCCACCGTGAGAATTATTTATTATGAGAAAAATAGTCATTTGGTTTTTCTCAATTTGGGAAGTTAAATCATGATGAAATAGATGTTGCATCAGTCAAATGTTTCTTTACATACATGGAAGCTATTGCTTTGGCTAATTTTCTTTTCTGCCATTTACAAAGGCAGTGATAGAAGTAAAGTTATATGAAGTATATTTGTCTCAGATTCCTTATTACTGAAGTCAAATTGTTAAGTTGATACTTTCAATGTTCCTATTTTAGTAATTTTAGTTCATGTAAACAAAAATATCTCACAGTATGATTTATTTCAATATGTATATTGTAGTCTTTAAAACAACAGATTTTAATAATAATGTATGCAACTGTTTAATTAACTTATTATAGTCATTGAATATTATTGACTTGATAAATTTTCTCATGTAACCCCAATATTAACAAAGAGTAAAATGTGCTTCATAAAAGATGAACCCTGAAAATAATTATGTAAGAAGGATGTTGAGTTCCAGTATTTTTGTAGGGGGAAAATTAGGCATTCAATTTGACCAAAGATTCTATTTGCTTTCAGTAGTATACTATTTTGAACAAGCTTGTGTTTTCTTAATGAGGTTTAGCAGTGTTAAATTATGTGGAAAAACTAGGATACTTATCCAACAAGAAAGGGGTAAGGGCAATATTTGTCAAGAAACCATTTCTATTATTTATATATATATATATATTGGGGTATCTAAGTATAATATATATATGTTATGCTTAGCAACATTTATAGGGTGAGTCACCCATGTATTAGTTGAATAGAATTGAACATCCAACATTTGTTAGGTAAAAACTGCAGTTAATATTAATGTCAGAAAAGACTTAATGATTTGGGGATAATTAATTTTAAAATAAAGCCAGAAAACAAAACAGTCGATGAATAGTAATTAAGCATATAACTATTTAACTATATGTAACTAATAGTATTTAACATATAGTTACTATTTTCAGTGAGTGACAGCAAAAGCTGTAGGTATTTGGAATAAATATATTCTATGATGTACTAAGTGAAGAAAGCTTATACTAACATGCTTAATAAATAAATAAATAGTTTAGAGGCACATATATGACATGTGAATCTAAGAGCACTGTCATTTTACCATATAAAATTTAAAAATGCAAAATGGTATTTAAGCCATTAACAGACCACAAAAATATGTACATCTATTTGTTAGTTAATGAAAATTAAAGGGCTATTTTCTAATTTGAGAGCTTCATACTAAGTATGAATTTAAAGATTGTGTGATTTCACAAAATAAAGTATGATTATTATGATTTTGTAATTTTTATGTATATTTTATATATGCATATATACATGCATAAACACACACGCATATGTGTACACACTCGCGTACACACATACACACACATACCCAAACTGGGGGCTCTTTTATTTCTTTAGTGTGGTAAAGCTTTATAGCTGATATAGTTAAGCAACAGTTCTTTCTGTAGATAAATAATTTAATATTGACACCCAGAAATTGTGATTATTTAAATCTATAAAGAGTTTGGGAGCAAAAACAAAAAATGACCTGTAAGCTAGAAATATTTGTATCCTTAAATTTTCTTGTTTTACAATTTCTATGAACATTTACAATTAGAAAACATATTCAGTATATTCTGAGTTTTTGTTACAAATCTAAAATAGAAAATGAAAAAGTGAAAACCTAGTTTATCTGGTGTTTTACCAGTTTTAGACATTGAGGACACATTTTCTGTAGTTTAGATGTATTTATTATATATCTAGACACCTAGACCCTTTATAGTGCATACAAATGTCAAGCATTTAGAATTTTATAAATAGAGACTTTCTCTGGTCTTACTGTACAATTTCTTAGAGAAATGAGTGTTCTTTGAAATGAGAGAGCCCTGCAGCTGTGTTTGATAGAACTGCCAAAAGCCATCTATAAAACTATTAAGAGTGAAGAACTATTACAGTTGAGTTCAGCATCATATATATATATATGTGTGTGTGTATATATATATATATATCTTTTATTTGACCACAAATAGCAACTGGATTGTAAAGCTTTTTAGTTATTTTAACGCATTTATTTCATAAGGCTTTGTGGCAATATTAATAAAGGATATTATCAAAATAGAATGCTAGATAAAAAATGATAAAGACATAGCTATATTAATAACCAATGGAAAATGATTATATAATGCATCAAAAATATATTGCTGCCAAACTATTCCTGTAAGCATGGAATTTTTTGCAATGGCTTCTGTGAAACCTAGGGTTCAGCTTATACAATAAAATTACAAGGCCTACACAAATAATATAAACAGAACCAATTAATAAAACAATTTACAAACTATACAAAAAATTATTATGACATACTATATTTGTGTTTCTGTGGTTTTATAACATTTACCTTACATATGAACTCTCCTTCAACACGTTTCGAATATACTAAAAACAGGGTAAGTAAATGTTTATACATATTCCAACCATGATTAAAAACATATAGAAAATAGATGCACTCCTCAAAAATAAAGTAACGACATTATGATGGTGCTAAGGAGGATAATAATAAAAATAATAACATTTAGTAAGTAGTTTATGCATATGAGGCAAATTGATGCTATGTTAAATTTTGTGCCCTGTTAATATCATGGACTGTTAACATGTCCCTGAGAAAAGATGCCCATGTTTCAGGATAAAGGTAAGAAAGAACAAAATCTGGGAGAATTGAACAAATTGATTTCCATTCTTTATTATATGTAGAAATAAAAACTATTTATAGAGCATCTTCACAAATACTCAGGAAAAGGTGTCATATGAATAAAACCAGGAAGAAAGGATAGGTTAAATTCCATTTCACATGTGAGGAAGTGAACTGTCACAAGCTAAGAGCATTGCCCAAAGTTGCATAACCTCACTGTAAGCCAGTGAAGATGAAGACATGTCTACACTCTTCTTTTATTGCTTTTTAAAACTAGTTTGTCAACCTATAAATCTTTACATACATGTATTAAAAGGAGCTATAATTTTAGGATGAGAACACGTTATAGGGATTGTTGCAGCCAATTTAAAGAATATTATGGATAGTCTGTGATTTTTTTTAATGAACCAAAGGTGTAATTTTTTATTCATTTATTTATAGTATTTAAGTGGTTATATGTTGGATTCTATCTGAGCAAGTTCAGATTTCAGGAAAGTAGTTGAATAAACGTATTCATTTCTGAAGCTAAGGAAGGTTTCATGAAGACTATCTTCTAATTACGGTATTAGTATGTACATCTTCATATTATAGTATACATACACAAGCAACCTACAAAGCAGAGCTTTAAGAGAAGCTTTAAGACAATGGAGAATTTGTTTTGGAAAAATAGAAACAAAAGTATCAGAGGAGCATAATCATTATTTTCTGTATGGCTGTAATGTCTAAACAGTAATTGTCACGTATATCACCTAATTTTTTTTATCATTAAGTCTCTGAAAGAAGTTTCCTATTTTATGCTTAAGAGACAAGATATTGACTCACTAAAGGTATCACAGGGAGAGAAAGGAAACTTAGTAAGATGAAATTCCTTGTTCTTCATGCTATATCACAATAACTTTCTCCCCCTGAAAACCTAAAACTGAAATTCATGCTGAATTTTGAAACCACATTCATGTGAATGCAATCTTAAAGGTGTTTATTTATGAGACTTCTCAAAGAAAACAGTATATTCTTTTTTTAACTTTTAAAAGTTTTAAGTTTTGGTTTGGGGCTGCCTGTGCAGGTTTGTTATAAAGATAAACTCATATCATGGAGATTTGTTGTACAGATTATTTCGTCACCCAAATATTAATCTTAGTACCCATTAGCTATTTTCATTTTCGTCATTTCAAATATTAATCCTAGTACCTAGTTATTTTTCCTGATTCTCACCCTCCTCCCACCTTCAAATGGGCCCCAGAGTTTGTTCCACCCTTCTTTATGACCTTGTGTTCTCATCATTTAGCTCCCACTTAAAAGTGAGAACATGCAGTATTTGGTTTTCTGTTCCTGCATGAACAAAACAGTATATTCTTAACAGTTTATTATCAGACCTAGTCTTTCTTATTGTACCTATGATAACATATCACAAATCACTTATTTATTTTTTGATTTATGTGTATTTTATGTATATATTTAATTACACAAGTTAAATAATTACATAATAAAAAAGCATTCTCTCTCCAAGTATCCAAAGAAATAATAATTTAAATTCAGCTTCATACATTTTTACCAGATGTAATAAAGTCATTTATTATAATGATAGTATTTCAAATATGTCAAATTATATGTTATATCTAGTTTTTTTTTTTAATTTATGCTCTTTTGCTGATTTCTGTTAGAAAAATAAATGGGAAATTCATTAGGGGTTGAATGTAAATTTCATTGTCTATTTAGTCAGTAGATGAAAAGATGTGATTAGAAAAATAGGACAGACATTAAGCTATGAAATTATCTTATAATTACAAAAAGCATGCTGTAAAGTGTATTTCAGATTTTTAAATGACTCATATTTAAAAGGATACTGATGTGTGTTTTTTAATTAAATTTTCTATCTTCATGAGTTAAAAATTTAAAGCCAGAGAGTAATATGCTAATAAGAAAAATTTAAGGCAAAGTATAGTAGTATTTTCAAGTTATAACACTTTGTTTTTAATGATAAATTAACATATACAATATGAATGAATAATGTATTATATAAACACATAATGTATGCAAATAGTATTGTGTATTTATATATATATATATTTATTTATATATGCATAAAATATCATGTTTGCCAGTGCATTTGTTATGTACAAATTATATATCCATTTATTTTCTGAATTTAAACAAATATAATCACATATTCATGCTTTTTTTGTACACTCCCTCTCTTTTCCGTGTAAATAATCTAATATTATTCCTCTTTGCCCTTACTTCTAAAATCCTATACCCATATATGTTACTATGTTTACACATCAATTTTAATATATTCACATGCCAGGTTTTGTAATGTCACCATTTTTTTGCTTAAAAAATGAGATCATACTAAATATACTTTACTTGTATCTTGATTACTCAACGATATTTATCCTCAGTGGTAAGCAAGTATAGCTCTAGTTCACTCCTTTAAATTGCTGTATGCTAATATCTGGCATAGAAAACTCATAGGTTTTTCAACTGATAGGCATGCTCTTTGTTTCCACATATTCTCTTCTTGAACTACAGAAATTTTATTTAGATGGGATATATTCTGAGGTCAAGAACTGTTGAGTCTTGGTTGAAAGGAGTGTATCTGTGTTTGTGTTTTATGTGCATGTGGAAATACAGTGGAGGTTTACAAAATTGCTTTTGAAAATACTGTAACATTTCACATTCCTAGTACTATTGAGTAAGAGTACATTTCTCTCTGCATTTCTGAAAACAATACATGCTATAAGTTTTGTTTTTTTCTTCCAGACTGATGTGGCACAAAACAATATCTCATTATTTTAAATTTTATTTTCTAGGCTAATAGAAAACTTAGCATCTTTCATATATTTTGGTCAATCTAGATTTGTTCTTCTGTAAACTGTCTATTCATAACCTTTTATCGTTTTTCACTTTTTTCTTTTCCTTGTCAATTTGTAAGTCTTTCTGTATTATATAAATATTAATCTTTGTCACCTGAAGTGAAAATATTTTCTCTATATGTTGCTTTTTTATTGAATTTGTTGTTCATAATTTTTATTATGCAAAAGTTTAAATATCTGTGTAGTCAAATATGGCTACCTTTTGTAACATTTGGGTTTCCTATTATTACAAACATAGCATATTCCTTAACCAGATCTATTAATTTATTGTTTACATGTAAGCATTTCATTTATTTGGGGATGTATGTAAATTGCCTTAAATTTATATATTTTAAGATTTTTTTATTTTAATTTTTTTGTTTTAGGTGTTTTTAACTAAGAACACGATAATATGCAATGGATATCCACTTAGTTACATTGTCTATGGACTCTCAATCAAATGTGGATAGGGCTCTTTACATATGTTCAGTGCCTTCCTCATTAAAGATTTAGAGCATTCTTTAAGAAGAAAATGCAATTTAAAAAATACTTTTGTTCACAGGTGACTACTGCTTAAATATAGAAAGGATAAAGTCAATTTCATGATAATTTTTAAACGTAAAATATCTCTTTGATTTGTTAAGTTCACAATCACAAATCATCAAAAGGAGATTATTTTATGTCTTCCTTTAAATGTCACTAAATATAACAATACTTTAACATTTGGTCCATATGATTTTTTTCTGAAAAACAAGAAAACTACACACAACTAAAAATTAGCATCTAAATTCTTATTTCATATGCACAATTCTCTTGTCTTTAGAGAGTCTGTGTAGAAAGAAATATGGTATTATTGGATGGTTATCAAGGTTTTATTCACATATTCCCAATTACTAGCTATGTGTCTTGAGCAATTTAAACGAATATTATTGTTTGCAAAATGAAAATAAAACCAATCTCATGGTATTATCTTAGTATCAATGGGACCTGTGAGGGAACTTAGGAATCCTACGAATGCTATGTATGTATAAAATCACTGATGGGAAATTTCAAACTCTTCAGAAGCAAGATGTAGCTATTTGGTTTACTCTTAGTTTAATTGTATTACACAGCTACTGGGAGCTACTTGTGATGAATCGGTTATGTATAGTTAAAGAGATTATAGAACGATCCCCTTTTACAATTGTCAAAACATGTTTATCTTAAAATCTACCATGCCATTATATTCAACCAGTAAAAAAAAATGGAGTCTTAGAATACATGCATATTATAGAAGATCTGTAATATTGAGTAGCTAACCAATAATGTAAAACAAATGAACATATACAATGTTACATACCATAAGTCCCATGAATATTGGTTAAAATAATAATAAGAAAATTAAATTGAATATTAGAGTTAATTGTGATATGAAATTGAAAATTTAAAATTCACATGTGTAATTCTTCTTAAAAACTATCTTTATAAGGGTAGCAAAACAGTAATACTTACTCAATAGCCACTGTTTATTGGGTTTAATGTAGTAAATGACTGATTGTTCAAAATGTTTACTTTTGAAGCTATTGTGTCTCATATAAACATATTAGTGGTTTTATTTTTAATGTGTTTCATTTGTCTATACTAAACTGAAAATTCTCAGTAACCTCCAAAATATCACAATAGAAAATAAAACAATTTAACTCTGTTATCTTTGGGCTAAAATAAATGCTAGTGCCAAAACGCTGCTTTAAAAAATTATATTAATCCATTTTATATAAACAGGACCATTGACACTTGAGGTCACATTCCCTTGGATTTGAGCAGTTAGGCTCTGTTGCATACACATTTGTCAGTTTTGTGGTATAATTTTCATAACGAACATCATCATAGGTACCCTCTTTGAAGATAGATAAGGTGGTAAGTATATTTGAATTTGATATCATTCTATTATACATCTAGAGTGACTTCCCCAAAGCATATATTTTTATTATGACACGTGTGTTATAACTTTCAGTACAATCTGATTGACATAGTGGTCTAGATACCAGTAAGTTCTCATACTATAGAGCCTTCCTAAGCCAAATCATGAGAAAGCAAAGCTGATGTTCAGCACTCCTCCATCAATTACTGGAGCATTCCATCTATCCAAGGATTCTCTAAGGATATCCCTTACCCTAAAATTTCCTACCTGATGTTCTAAAATTAAAGTTTGTTTCTAATGTGAACCATATGCCTAAACCATACTGCTGATCATATAGTCCCTGAGATTCATGACATTTCCACTTCTCAGTATTTTCTGTAAGCAGGGATTAAACTGTGACATTTGAAAGCATGGCCTTTGGAGATAGAGTACTGAGATAAGACTTTCACCTCCAACAGTTTTAAACCCTGTGGCCTTAGGAAAGAGGCTTAAGCTCCGTGCCTATTTCTCCCTTTTAAAAATAAAGTTTACTCAGAATTCAAGTAGAATAAATAAAACAATCCATATGAAACTCTTAATATAATACTCGAAATTAACCTGCGCATGGCAGCTATCCGCAGGGCTAGCGCCATCCTGGGCAGCCAGAAGCCTGTGATGGTGAAGAGGAAGCGGACCCGCCCCACCAAGAGCTCCTGAGCCCCCTGCTCTCAAAGCAATAAACAGTTAGCTGGCCTTCTCAAAAAAAAAAAAAAAAAAAAAAAAAAAAAAAAGAAATACTTTTTATTATTTGATAATGAAACTTCATGATGATAATTATTATGATATTAGTAATCATAGTGATAGCTACTATTACTGATTGAGCATCTTCTAGGGATACTTCTTCCCATTATGTATTCTCTAAGTTTCACATACTAGTCAAGGTCTGATATTTTGTCCACTCTGTAATGGCCCTTTCAAAATGTTGGCATAATTAACCTCCTTGTCTTCTGGGACAAAAAACATTTATTGCTTATCATAGCCTTCTTTGTTTTCTTATTTTTCCTCTCTTTTCTTTAAATTTCATATTTTATGTATACCTATGGATGAATACCAAGTGAAGTTTATTTATATTAATGTTTAATATTATGGTATGAAAAATATGTTTTATTCACTGTGTTTTAGAGGCCCCGCTTAATTAAAAATGTTAAATTCTATTGTTTAAAATATTTATTTATGCATTTCTTCTTATTTATGAGTTAGTTGAAGATATTGGCAGTGGCTTGAAGTTTAGTATTTTAAGAACACTTCTTAAGGTGAAACATAAGAAAGGATGAAGGCTGGATTGGTTTGAATATTATAGCTCTCTTTTCTTTCCTTATGTCAAAATGGATTTCATTGGATGCCATGCTTTTCATTACATAGAATACATCAGCCTTAGGTATAATGAATTAAATCAGCAAAAAGGCCTATTGTCTTAAGAAGCCCTCTGAAAATTAATAATTTGAATTTTTGAAATTTGGGAGATAATTTTGGGCACAGGCAGATATATCAGGTGGTTTTTATGTATCTTCTCTTCTTTGCATGTAAGGTGTTTCCTTTGTGATGCCAGTAGTAATCGGCACAATTGCTGACACTACCCTGATCTTAGTTTCTTACTTTTATCCTGGAGAACAAATTATCCCTTTAAAAAATTTCATTATATTCAGTGATCAGTGATTTTGCATGTCAATTGAGCTTTATCATCTTCAAATCTTACGAATATCAAAACCAAAGTTTAAGAATCTGACACTCATATACCTAAAATTATATATGTCTATCACATATGATAAACCTTATGAAAAATTGGTTTATTTAATATTTTTTCCAGGAAATTTATTCTGATTATGACACATACATATTATACTATGATCATCTAAGAAAATTTGTATAAAGATGGTTCAAAATTCTTGCTTTGGGGGGAAAAAGGGAGAAAGAAAAACTTATTTTGTTTTATTTTTATTTATTGAGACAGTCTCACCATATCACCCAGACTGGAGGGCATTGGTGCGATCATGGCTCACTGTAGCCTTGACCTCTGGGGCTCAAGTGATTCTCCCACATCAGCCCCACAAGTAGCTGGGACCACACAACAG
This sequence comes from Sapajus apella, assembly GCF_009761245.1. Lineage (NCBI taxonomy): Eukaryota > Metazoa > Chordata > Mammalia > Primates > Cebidae > Sapajus > Sapajus apella. The sequence continues at coordinate 2,984,766 of NW_022436974.1, read as the reverse complement.
GTGGTGCCACCATGTGCAGCTTTTTTAAAAAAAAAATGTTTTTGTAGAGACGGATTCTTACCATATTGCCCTTATTGAAAATTCTTTCATTTTACTTATCTTATGAAAAGTCTAAGTAGTCAAATACTACTCTAGCTGTTACCCAAAGCAATAATCCTGTGCATATTTGAGGTTAATAGTCTGTTAACTCAGTAAATCAATAAGTATTTATCAATTACTTTACATGTTACTTATATTTCGGGTTGTATTTTTCTTGTACATTTATATTTACCCTTGCCATTGAGAATGCAGGCATTATAAGGAAAAAATATCAGTTACATATTTCAATAAAAATAAACATATTCTATAATTTTCAGTTGCAAAATAGCATAACTCATGCTCAAAGGATACTTATTTCTACAACTATGAACAATGAAGACCCAATGATTATTTTACATTTTATACAAGAAGATAGTATTTAGTATTATTTAATAATATTTAATTACTCCTTTCTTAGAATTTGTAGGCTGAATTACTTATGTAAAATTTGTTTAGATATTGTTAGGCTTTTTTTTTTTTTTACACTTAATTATAATTTTTTATTGAAATTAATTAAATGTGATTTTAAGATAAAAACATCTATCATATATAAACCTACAAATGTAGTTTTTATGGGAGGCGTAGAGTAAAGTCCTACTGTCTTTGGTTTGTGAGATGCTGTATTTAGGGATTTATAATATGAATTCACTGGGTACCTGGAGCAGGGGAATTGCTACATAGAAAAGCAAAGGTAAAGGAAGACACATTTGGCCTACTTCACAGTGATGCAACATAAAGATGATAGATTTTATTCAATCATGCCACATAGTTTGGGAAAATCTTCCTTTAAAATTTGTCCAAAAGTATGGAAGTTTTCAAACAGTGTATGCCTAAAGTTAGATCTGTTAGAAATCCTGTCCCATCATTAATTTTACAAAATTCATAAACTTGCTCATAAACTAAGAAATTATTTTTGTGTGTATTAGTATAAGATATTATCCAAGAGCAATTTCTGAAGTAAAATAAAATTTACCATTTTTCTAAGAAAATGCATATTAATTTGTCTAAATTTATTATGTTAAACTTCAGCATGACAGGGAAGGTAATATTACTACTTAAAAAATTTGTTGTCAGCTAACTTTATGTTTTTATAATTCATTCAATGTAGTGAAGATCCTTAGACACTTTCATTGTAAATATTGCTAAAGTTAGCTACAAAAAAGAAGCAAAATCTCTCAGATAAATACTAAACAATTAAAACTTATGTGTGCTCAATGTATTATTAGAATGATACACTGATTTTGGCATTTACAAAGGAATAAAAAAAAATTAGTAACTTGAAAAGGACCTAGAGGAGTAAGGTATATAGACAAAAATTTGGAAGGGGAATAATATTGGAGAAAAAGTGTTTTTCCTTCATGTGGCGCTATAAAAACAGGAAATAGTCACACATATTGTAGAATTGTGTCCAAATATGATTCTTACTGAATCGTTTATTTTAATAGGTATTTAGTAAGGAGAAATATAGATTTATCATTGTTATCATTGCTTTTGTCACTGGCAATAGTATGATAACATTGAAAGTTACTTTGGGACTGTGGCCCTATTATTCGGTGCTCTAATTACTTGGCTTAGTGCATAATGTAGCTGTAATACAATAAAATGGGGAAAGACGACATATTTGAAAATTGGCATGACTGAAGCTCTAGGCAAAATGATTAGAGGTGTTGTAGCTTGCAGAACAAAGGTAAAAATATTTGTTGTCTTGCTGAGAGTTTTTCCCTTTCTAATGTTAAAAATAAGTTGCTGCTTGATTTTTAAGTTGTAATTTTCAGCAATTTATGTGAAACTTTTTTTATCCAGCTCCTTCCCACCCAGCTCATCTTTATATTGGTGTATTTTTATCTGGGAAACAAATCATCCATTACAACAGTGTTACTTAGTTCTTACCACTACCCAACCCTCAGCATGATACAGTTTAGTACTTTATTGAATGAAGTAAGTTTTAAAATAATAATATCTCATTCACTTGGTAGGTAGCTGTAAGTGTCTACTATATACTATATTAAGCTCTAAGTTTGGCATAAAGTATAGAACGATAAATACAAGGTTACCTTTGAATTACTGAATTTTAATTTCAGTGATGGAAACAAACACATAAACAGATTGTAACAATATAGCATAATGTGTTCTATGATATAAATATACAAGCAATAAGAAGAACAGAGGATAAGTGAATAAGTTTGTTAGAGGAAGATGGAAGTAGGGGAAGTATAAAAGTAAGTTAAGAAAAGAATGCTTTTTAATCTGTTTCTGGATAAATGAATTATATAACCCTCTGTATTCATGAATTCACTTGACAAAGAATTGATGATATTTGAACAAAATAAATTAATAATAGCAATACAACATTTAGAAAACAATGCCTTATAACGTCTGTTTACATAGCATATACATTATATTAGGTATTATCACTAATCTAAAGATGATTTCAAGTATACAGAAGAGGTCAGGTACAGTGGCTCACACCTGTAATCCCAGTGCCTTCAGAGGGATTAGGTGGGAGGATTGCTTGAGGCCAAGAATTCAAGACCAGCCTGGAACATTTAGTGTGACCCCATCTCTACTAAAGATTTTTTAAAAGTTAACCAGGTATAGTGGCATGTGCCAGTATTCCTAGCTACTTTGGAGGCTGAAACTGGAGGACTGCTTGAACCAAGGAGTTCGAAGCTGTAGTGAGTAGTCATGCACCACTGTGATTCAGCCTGGGCAACAGAGCAAGACCCTGTCTTAAAAAATAATAAGTAAAGCATATGGAAGGATAAACATTAAATAATACACAGATTGTGCCAACATAGCATAATGTATTATTGTGATGTATATTGTATAATGGTTATATGCAAAGCTTATGCCATTTTTTATAAGGGATTTGAGCGTCTGCAAATTTTAGTATTGGGGGAGGGGCCCTGGACAAATAATGAGGGACGAATGGACTTTGCCAGAAAAGGTGGTGGGAGAAGCCATTTTCAGCAGAGACAGCTAAGTATAGGCAACCTCAAATAACAAAAATTAGAGCTGCGGTGTTTTTATGGGATTGCAATTAGTCCAAGGGCTCTGTCATCTTGGACTATGGACAAATGGAAGATTAAAAAGTTTTGTATTTAATCCTAAGGAAAATTGGACTGCATTCTGTAAGTAGTGGAGAGAGTAAGAACAAGCTTTAAAAGAGGGTGGGGAATAATGGATAAGACCTGAATTCTAAAACTTCTCAATTGGTAATAATATGGAGAAGAATAAAGACAAATTATACTGATACCACGAAGTCAACTAGACGAGATAGAAATATTATTTCAAAGACTTGACTGAGACCTTAATACGTCATTGTGTATTGACAATAGAATTCCCAATGCTAAGCCTGTTCATAGAAAATGCAAACTTCCAACTAGTTCTAACAATGAAATAACCACTGGAGTTTATTAGTTTTTTTTAAGACAAAAAAGGTAAATAGTGGAAATATTCTTAGAAATATGGAAAATAAAATGAAGAAAACATTTTTTTTCAGTTTGTGCCTTTAATGTAAATTTCAGTTTTTCTGAAGACTTATATTTTTGGTATCTAAGCTACAGTCTATGTGCAGTTCAAAAATATAACACTTATCTTTCTCTCTCATTATGAAAGTAAGAGAAAGAAATTTAATTAAATCTCTTTCTTCATGTGATAGTAGGGGTCTTGTAAGTTTAATTGATACTTGGTCAAGGCAATATTGATTTGATAAAAGCAAATCTATTTCTAACCCCAGCAATTAAAACATTTCAATTGGCTCTATCTTCTTTTTGAAGAAAGGGCATAAAACCATTATAAGCTGCCCATAAAATCAATGAAAACATTAATAAGTGAATAAGCATCCATTTCATTGAATTCCATTTGCTTAATATTCTAATGCACTAACATATTTCGGTATATGGATTCATCTGTGAGTTTCAGATATTCATGGTATCCTTATATTTCTCTTCTATCTCTTATGCCACACTTAGAGATCTCTCTTATTCCCCCAGACTCTCCTTTTCTCTCCTCTCTCTCTCTCTCTCTCATGGGCGCGCGCACACACACACACACACACCGTACAAAGGATCCAGTGTTGTTTGGGTGCAAGTTGAACCAAGAGCGTGGTGTCCACGTGACAGATATTTCTTATTTAGCTAAGATATTTGGCAATCCTCATTTTAAATAATCACGCTGCTGTTTGCTAGCTATTTGGTTTTAGGCAAGTTACTTAATCTCTCTGAGCTCCAATTTCCTCAACTAACAGCTATTTTGAGATTAAAACATATAATGTATATAATGTGTTTAAGACAGATCCATAAACCCAAAATAAAAAGTAGCTGTTAGAGTTAAGGAAAGGTGCCTAGAAGTCAATGGTTGGGACTCGAAAGTAGAACCAATGAGTGGAGAATTTATAAAAACAAAGCCAGAAAGAAGCATATCAATGCTGGCCAAAATGTTTTAACCATTTCCAATGGTTAAATTCAGTTTAATGAGATTATTTTTAATAAAATAGAAAATTATGAGTAAATTAGCGAAGCAATAATTATATGAGATCATATAGACAATAAAATACAATATAATGGAAAATTATGAAAGCATTATTGAAAAAAATACTGAAAAAAGATCATTATTAGTCCCTACATTGTTTATCATGAAAACAAAGACCCTGAAAAGTGTTTATTCATTGCATTTTATGTAGAGAAGTGAGAAGTCATAACATCTTTAATCTGCAAACCAAAATATCTGGTATGGTAGTATGCATAATCAGTGAGAAATAATGGAATCAACATACATCAGATATATTTTTGAACAAATATGTGCTCAGATGTGTTCATTTGTCCTTACAAAAAATATGGTTATGAAATAAAGGCATATAGCGTAGTTACATAATTCCTTTTAGATCATTGGTCTAATGATTGTCTAATTCCTTTTAAAGGATATGTTTAGAAAGGCCATTGTATTTACACATACCTACATTTAACTCAGGTAGAATTTAAAAAGAAAACCCCGTTGTGAAAAGGACACTAATCTCCAATGACCCTAAAATCAGAGTACAGTCTTGCTCCGCAAAATCAATCTCTTGATGTAAGCATTTGGCCTGTTTTATGCTGAAGAGCTGGATCACAGCAATTACAGGCTTGTATTTCCTGGCAGAGAGACAAGCAAGCATAGATTTCCTCTGTTTTATGTTTGTGTTAATTTACCCTGTCAAAGTTAATCATCCTGTCGACGTGCCAAAGCACCATGATGTTGAGTATGGTAGAGCTGCCTGGTACTTCAGTCTTATTTCCGTCTCTGCTAGAAACTGGTTAAGTGCCCTTTGTTAAATCCTTTTCTCTCTCTCGTTTTCTTTGTTTTTAAAATAGAATGATTAATAATTATCTCCTTTGTTATATTTGATCACTTTAGGTAATATTTTAATGATGTATACAAGATATACTTTTATTTGTTCCCTGATTTTTTTTTAATCATGGTGGAGATAAACTAATACTACAAAGGTTGTTTAAAAAAAGAGTGTACTCAAAAGAGCTGATCTACATGTTTGTTGCTTGGCATTTAACACTGAACGGCTTATACAACATATCAGTTTTTTTCCTAAACACCTGCATGTTTGTAAACAACAAATGATCTTACACTATATGTGTGCCAAGGCAAGCACTTTTTAAAACCGTTTTACTCAGTCAGAGTTAACGTAAGGTTTTCCTTTGTGTCCAGAGATATATTAACAAAGGTATTGACCAAACTTCCAATGGATACAGTTTTTAAATCTAGGAGCCTATACAATTTGAAATATAAATGTACTATAAGATAATTGAAGATATTTCAGATAAGCCGTACATAATATTATAAACTTCCTTCTGTGGGAGGATTATTTTCATAAGCATTATGTCTCTTAGAGCAAAGCAATCCCACAAGAATTAGATATAAATTGTACGACTCAATTTTATAATATAAATGATACTATATTATTCATTTGGGAAGTTTTAATTCTTTTTTATTTTTTTTTTTTTTTGGTAAGTTTTTTATGTTTTTTTTTTTTTTTTTTTTTCAGAAATAGCAAGCACTCTACTTGGCAGGAAATGCAGAAGAAAAACATAGACTTGGTAAACATTTAAATGCTTCAGACTAGCCTTACATAAAACTTGTTAGGATTGGTATGTGTGCCTTCTCAGTCTCTTTATTTACCTACCAATTCTGTACATTTGCATTCTCTGCTCATTTCATTTCTATTCCACGAAGCCCTTAAAGACACTAGCTCACATATTTGTGTTTTATTTTTAAGTGACACTTGGTAATTGTACATGGTTATGAGGTATAATGTTATGCTTTGAAATGTGTTTATTGAGGAATACATGTATTAAGTAATTTTAATAGTTTTTCATTAGTGTATGCATATTTTTATTTTTCCAAATTAATCTGTACTATCTTCAGTCTTTCTACATAAGCAAAACATCCTTGTTATGCTATAATTCTAAAAATTTATAAATAATAACTTCTCCAGCACCTTCTTACGTGTCTTACCAGGGGAGACCCACCCCCAAGCCTTCAGGAACAGTATTTTTAGTTTATGACACCATGCCTTTTTTCCATCGGAGTTGGGAATATAACTTTGAATATATTATGAGTGAGTCTTCTCTCTAGAATGATTTCTAATACAGTCTACATATACCTCTACCGCTTCTACTAAGGTTCATCTTCATTTTTGGAGCACAAAATGTTTTTCTGTTAATAAAATTTTGTGGGCCGGGCGCGGTGGCTCACGCCTGTAATCCCAGCACTTTGGGAGGCCGAGGCGGCTGGATCACGAGGTCTAGAGATCGAGACCATCCTGGTCAACATGGTGAAACCCCGTCTCTACTAAAAATACAAAAAATTAGCTGGGCATGGTGGCGCATGCCTGTAATCCCAGCTACTCAGGAGGCTGAGGCAGGAGAATTGCCTGGACCCAGGAGGCGGAGGTTGCGGTGAGCCGAGATCGCGCACCATTGCACTCCAGCCTGTGAAACAAGAGCGAAACTTCGTCTCAAAAAAAAATAAATAAATAAAATAAAATAAAATAAAATTTTGTGAATTAAAGGGAATTTAATAATAGGCATTTAGAACAGAGACTCTTCACCAGCTTTGCTAATATTACACCGACATGCTGTCATTCATGTATTTAAGAAGAAATAATACTAATTCCAAATCCACTTTGAAACATGGTGCCAATACACCCATGGTGGCTCTGTTCTATTCTGTGTAATAATTAACATCTGTGAAACACAGACTCCACATAGAATGCATTTTTGTATTCAATATAACGGCCATGATTTGGTAAAAGTTCCTATGTGTTATTTAGATGATAATCAGGGTTGTTACCAACATAGTCTCCTAGACTAAAAGCTCTATGAAGCAGAGGAATCATGTCTGTATTCATCCCTTACATCTTCGGAGTATAGAGCTGTGTTTCGAACATGATAAATATTTGCTAGATAAATGGGTGAATGAAAGTACAAACTGGCATAGATTACCTAGCTTTTTATTCTCCATTTGTAAAACAACTTATGATGTGTAACAAAAATAGTCATATGTTTACATAAAATTGATTTGTACCTTGGAACCTAAAAACAGTTCATCAGACTTATGAATTCTGAAGTGGGAGCAATTAAGCACTTGCTAAAATGATGTATAACAGTAATGGAAAATGCAGTTTTTGATTTGTTTTAAATATTTATTTTGATAAAAAACACATATGGTAATTAAAATAGTGTATTTTAATCTATATTTTATTAATGCTTATCCTGGAAACTGTTAGTTCTACTTTTCAGTTATTGTAAAACATTTTATTTATGTCATGGGAAAGTACACTTTAACAAAATTCATTTGTTTTTAGAATAACATTGTCAGTGCAGTTTAGACTCAAAACATAACACGTGTATTAGTTATTTGTTGCTGCATAACAAATTGCTCCAAAATTCACAGCCTAAAGCATCACATATTCATCATCTCACATCTTCATAGAGTTAAGAGTCTGTGAAGAACTAAGTAAGGTATTTCTGGCAAAAGGTTTTCCATGCAAATATGATCAAGGTGTTGGGTGGGGCTGTAGTTGATCCAAAGGCTTACCTAGAGCTGCAGGATTCACTACCAAGACAACTCACTCACAAAACTGTCAGTAGATGGGCTCAGGTTCTTACTGACTATTGATAAAAGCCCTTAGTCCCTTGCCACATGGATGTTTCTTTAGCCCAGCTTGAGTGTCCTCTAGGCTTAGTAGCTGCCTTGCCCAGACTGACTGATCCCAGAAAAAAGACAGAAGCCTCATTGTATTTTATGACCTACTTTCAGAAATCACATTCAAGCATTTTCACCACTTTCTGCTTGTTAGAAGCTACTAAGTAGTGGATCATACTCAAATGGAGGGAAATTAGGCTTCACGGGTAGGTGTCATATTTTAAGACTATCACAAAATGTGTTACTTATCTTTCAGTCAACCCTCTATGGTTTATATGTGAAAACTTATTCAATTCTCACTGCAACTTTGTGATACAAAGATTTTAATTAGTCCATTTATTCACAAGAAAACTGAGCACAGAGCATCTAAGTATCATTCCCAATGTCACAAAACTAACTGGCTGTGTCACATTTCATGCTTGGGCAGGTTGGTTCAAGAATATATGCTTTTAAACGTTGTCTTATGCTGTCCTTGTGTTTCTGTTTTCATATTCAATGGAGAGCTATTTAAGCAGTCATTTATTTTTATTGCAAATCATAACTCACTGATTTGCCAACATAGAGTTTTGCTACTAAGGGCTTATAGAAAGATAACAAATACAAACTTTTTTAATCTTAAGAAAAATATTATTTTTACAAAATTGTTTTAGCCACAGGGTCTTGCTGTGTTACTCATGCCAGCCTCAAACTCCTCAAACAAGCCTCCTACCGTAGTTCCTTGTGTGGCTGAGACCACAAATGCATACCAGCATGCCCAGCAAAAATACTGTTTTTTACTTAATTATATTGTACCTGGATTAACTATGATTGTAATTATTTTCTTTTCTCACATTTAGATATATCCTGTTACATAACATGGGAACTATGGTCAAATGCACACAATTTAAAAATTAATCTGTACCATTTTACTTCATTAAACCAAGTGTGAATCGTATTCAAATAAAACGCATATACCATTCCAATGGGAATGCAGGGAGAAACAGTTCTTTTCGTTTCTACATACACATTTAGTTTTCAACGTATTAAAATTCAAATTAATATTAGCAGAAGTATAAATATAAACTAGCAAATCTATGACAGTCCCTATATTGACTTTAAAAAAATTATGATAAAATTCAAAGAAAATACTCCTTATAAAATTAATATTCAAATCAAATTAAGAAATTTACATTGAGAAAGTGAAGGATATGTTACATTTCTAACTGAGACATTGAAAGCCTGTCTAAATAATTTTAAATTTATGCAATACAAATAACAGTGATTGTGTGATGGAGATGTCCTTAGCTTTTACAGCTTACCGTGTCATGGAAAGAAAAATGTGTAAGGAAAACCACTAGTTAGATACATAAATTCTAGAGTTATGAGGTAAGCAGTCTACGTGGGAAAAAGTCAAAAGCAGAAGGTACATCCACAGTGATTCTTGTTTGGAGCTTGAGAAGGCTATATTGCCTGTGTGATTTTACTCTCTAATCTCATTCATGTACATTAATGTCAACAGAAAGAGGAAACAAAATTAATTTTCTTTAACATCTTGTAGACTGTTCTCAACACAAAATGTCAGTTCACTTAAACAAAATGTTAAATGTCGTTGAATACTAGGTCCACTTCTCTAGTGTATCCCAAAGGGAAGAGTCAGCTTTATTTGTACAGAACCATTTTTCTTAGGAAATGAAAAGTATTGATTTTTCCTTCTTCTTAGTGTTTGTCTCTCTCCTGCTTCTACTTTAGTGAAAGTGATCAGAATGAGAAAATAAATTTTGCCCTTTCCTAGCTAAGATGTCACACGTTCATGCTGTAAAAATATATTGTTCCCAAATATCTGTATCTCAACTGGTTTGAAAACATATTTTGATACCATTTTTCTTGAAGAAATTTGGGATAATTGAGAAATTTCTAATTTTTTGTGTGTATTATTTCATTCAGTGTAATTTATGGACATGATTGAATTTAATAACTAACAAAGATCTAAAAATTTATTCCATAAAAATCTAATTATACGTATTTATTTTTGAATAGCCAAATCATCTTCAAAGACTGTAAGATATATAATTATTTTCTATTTTTTGATCAGTCTTATCACTACTACAAAAAATACATTGTTTCTTAGGAACTTTTAGGGAAGAAGCAAGACACTATCTTTCAGAACTGATCCTCTACACCTGTGTTGATCACTAGCTACAAGTACCCTTTCACAATTAATAATTAATATTAATTACCAATAGTTGTATTATCACAATAACTTAAAAATAAATCATACTACATCAAAATCATATTGATAGTTTATAATTTGAAAGTACAAAATAATGCAAGTATCCATGATTTCATATATATATATATTTTTTATTTAAGACATTACTTGGACATGAATATATATCTATAAATGTATGTATATGCCATCATTAATTATGAAATATTTACTAATATATAATGAATGAAAAAGTTATTAAGACCCATAGCCTTATGAAATGCTGCCTCCTCTATTGACTTCATTGGAAAGCCAAGTTCATTGACATAAAAAAACTCAATCAGCAACACGTCTACTTTTGTCTTAGTGCTTGCTATCCTTTTGGTGGTCCTTGTCTCCTTTCTTTCTTTTTTTTTTTTTTTTTGAGATGGAGTTTCGCTTTTGTTACCCAGGCTGGAGTGCAATGGTGTGATCTCGGCTCACTGCAACCTCCGCCTCCTGGGTTCAGGCAATTCTCCTGCCTCAGCCTCCTGAGTAGCCGGGATTACAGGCACGCGCTACTATGCCCAGCTAATTTTTTGTATTTTTAGTAGAGACGGGGTTTCACCATGTTGACTGGGATAGTCTCGATCTCTTGACCTCATGATCCACCTGCCTTGGCCTCCCAAAGTGCTGGGATCACAGGCGTGAGCCACCGCGCCGGCCCTTGTCTACTTTCTTTAAATATATTTCCACTCCCTAAAGTAGTCTTTTCTGTGTGGTTAAAACACAGAAAAATTTAAGTAAATTTATAGCTTTGCTTTTATTTTATACTATAATTAAGTTATATATGTTCATATTTTTTTCTGTGTACCTATGCAGTGCTTAGGATAATGCTTTGCTGATAAAACATGTCTAATAAATAATTTTTGAATGGACAAATACATTAATTGGGTGATTATAGTTGATAGCTCTTTATCCATTAAAAAACATCTCAAAATTCATTCACTTAAAATAATAGCCATTTATTATTGTTCATGACTTTACAGTCAGCTGGATTTCTCATGAATCAGTAGGCATTTGTAAGTTGAGTGTAGAAATTTTCTCATCTTGGCAGAGCTTTCTCACATGACTTAGGCTTTGATTGGAGAAACTAGGTGTATTCAACTTTGGCCATATAGTCTCTCATCACTCAGCAGGTTAGCATGTGCTTGGATTCATGGTAGATGAGCAAGGAATTAAAACAACCAGTCCAAATGTGCAAAGCCTCTTCAAGATGAGTCAGATCTGGCACAATGTCATGCTGCATTGCATTTGACTAAAAAAGTTACAAAGCCCATTTTTTTGATGGGAGGTGCTGCAAAACCACATTGAAAGAAGATGGATACAGAAAGAAAAATAATTGAAGTCATTAAAAAAAAAAAAAGCCTACTACAGGCAGATCTTCTCTATACTCTTCTCTCGCCAACTCTTTTCCTGGAAAGCCCAAGTTATAAATTCCATTGAGGGAATCTTTTGATCCCCTGGGGAGTTACAAAAAAAAAAAAAAAAATTGCTCTCACAATTTCTTCAATATTCTTTTGATTTAACTTTTCTCAATTATCCCATTGGGTGTGCTGTCTCTTTCATTCTGAAACCCTGACTGATACAGGTATAAGATGGATTGATAGTGCTTCAAAGTTAAAACGTTTGTTGCATTCAGTTGAAATGTCTTTACTTTAGAAATTAATATTTTGTCAAAAAGCAAAATATGCCCAGATTTTTAAATGTTTATTTGTATTCCCCAAGTCTTGAATGCATAAAAACATGTAACAAAACATATTTATGTTTTGAAATAATAAAACATTTAATAAACGACCAATGACTACTTAAAACTACAGCTCACTAATTTGAATTTCAGTTAGTTTCTGTATCTTTCACATAATTTTAAAAAATTTAATTTATTGAATTCAGATCCCAGCATCAGTTACTTTGTGATCACTGGGCAAACTACTTTTTCTTATCTGTTAAATAAAAATAATAAGACTGTTTACCTTACAGAGTTATTGTGAGAAATATATTAAATATAAATTGTGAAGAAGAGTGTCTAAGAAATTTTAACGACTTAACAAATAATATCTATTAGTATACCAATAGAAACAGGAATTGTAGTGGTGGTAAAAGAAAGTACTTTCTCATAATTTTTATTTCAATGTATGTATTTTTATTTTATACAAGCTATGTGTATAGATATATACACACTTTTTACAAATATTATTTAAGGGCTAATATATCTATCAAGTTTTATGTCATAATTTAGTCATTCTGTTACTGTGAAATATTTAAGTATTTCTAAATTTTTCATATAAAGAAATAGTTCTAAAATCAAGGTATTTGCATGTAATAGTTTTATAATTAGGATTATTGCAAAAGAAGAATCAAAAGCCTGCAATTATTAAGATATATAATATAAACTTTAAAAAACAATCCTACCCACGTATTTCTATTCCTTTCATTTGCCTGTTTAAAACTTTATGACTGAAGTGTGAAGGGCCTCATTTTCTATAGCAACATACATATCATTTTGAAAGACTTTGCTTATCATATACATAGAAGAATATGCTTTGTGGGGTCCTAGGTACTCAGTGAGTTGACTTGAATTAGAAACAATACAGATACCCAGGAGAAGTTTCACTTTTTTTTTTTTTTAATTTTAAGCCAGACATTCTTTCATACATTTATTAACCAGTTTTTCTCTATTCTGGAATAACTGTTTACATCATTAGCCTCTTTATGTACTGCTCCCCTAGAGGCTGAATACTAATAATATAGCTTCATACCATTTCTCACTTTTGATGTCTTTATATAGCCATTTCCTAGATTTCCATGTGCAACTCTCTGCAACTCATGCACTCACATCATTGAGGCTCACTGAACCTGAAATGGCCCTTTTAAAAGCCTTGCTCTCTCTGTCATTACCAGACTGCTATGTAAAGACCAGTGACAGCCTGTTGTTTTATTTCTTGAATTGTGCTGACACCATTGTTTTTTTTTTTTCCTCTGGGACATTGTGTTTGTAGTTCATGACAAGATGAGATGTGTTTCTTTTTTTACCCTCTAGTTTCAGATATGTACCATTTTTGCTATTTGCAGTACTGAAGTATATTTATAACTCCTCTAGTCAAAGAGGAAGCCCCGTTGTATAACTCAAAGAAAGTCCAGCTTCTATAATTTGTATTTTAAATATAGGTTTCTGAAAAACAACATGTATTATGGTGACTTAGTATGTTTTAAAAAATGGAACAATTTTAAAAAACTGTGGTAAATAAAAAGCTAAAAGTTGACTAGTGTCTGCTACAGAAATATTTATAAAACCAAGAAAGGGTTTACACAATTCCCTGGATCACGACACAACAATGCAGAATGATTTACAAAGAGAAGAACTTATGATTATTGAGGTCAGTTTTTCATAGAGACAGGTGTAGACTGAAGGATGGGCTTCAAATACAAAGCAATTCACGTAAGTTGTTTCTAAACAAAGAAACCAAAGGTCTGTTTTTAAACTCAGGAATCTGGTTGCCTTCAGTATTAACAAGCTGACATTCAGGAGCCTTTTTTCCTCACATAGTGTCACTGTTTCCTTTAGAAAAATGAGAATCTGATTGTTGTAATATGAAAATGCTTAGAAGGGTTGGGGTGTAAGTAAATATAATATTTATTATGTGCTTCCCATGTGCTAACGGTGGGCCAGCCTTTGACTTGCTGCATTTTCTTTACAAGAATCCTGTGAGTAACATGTAAGTTTAACAGATTTAGTCATGAGGATGTAAATGATTAAATATCACTCTAAAATCATTGAATATGAAATTCAGGTTTGTCCTATTTCAAAATTCAAGGATTTTTATTCTCATTGGAGCACATTTCCTAGAAAATAAGATAATTTAGAAAAATTTTAGAGCTTTTTATAAAAAGCTGTTTCAAAATATTTTTGTACTTGAGAGTAAGTTTGGCATAAAATGATAGAGATGATGATGATGATGATAAGCATGATGATAAGCAGCTGTGATATTGAATGCCTATCTTCCATAGGCACTTTAATATAGGATTTATATATGTTTATTTTGGAAGAGTCATATCACAAAAACATCACTATATGCTCTTTACAAGATGAGGTGGCAAAAGTTGACATACCTTATCCAAGATCATCTAACTAATAAGTATCTCAGATGAAATTAAGAAGTAGGACATCTTCACTCAAGACCATTAATTAGTATAATTCTATATAGTAATCTGTATTAAATATACATTACTCAAATGTATCTGAAAAGCACATCCCACACCACAAAGCACTTTAACTAGTTCTACAACATTTTTGGTAGTAGATCAATGAGTCCTGTCAATATAGTGGACTGTTCCATTGTGACCTGAATTCCACTCCTAAACTTGCCTCAGCCCTTACAAAGACAAATCAGGGTTTTAGGTACAATGTCAAGTGAAAATATTGACATATTTTAATGAAGAATCCAGGGATTAAACAAAACTTTAAAAACATATAATTTTCAAAATACTACATCCTTGCCATTTCAGCAGTCAACCGTTTGGTGTTTTGTTATTTCATTATTTCCTCCTAATATGTTTCCGTCTCTGTTATACTTAATCTTTCTGTCAAACCTATTGGCCTAACCGCCTCGTCCTTTATATTCTTTAACAAGGTATTTCTATTGTCAATAAAATCTGAAGTGGAAGCAACACTAAAATACATATGTATCTCACCTAGTGAACCTCAGTCTGCTGATTGGCTGAGGTACTCTCTTTTCTCATTAGAAACTTAGGTTGCTGGAAATGTTTTACTCTTACCCACCAGTAAAAAACAGCTGAAACTTGCCATGCTGCACTGAATTCTAAGGCAGACTAATCAATCTAATTCCGTCTAAACCTATTTACCCTGTCCAGGAGATCTGCTAATGAGGAATGCCAGTAACTCCTAGTTCTTGACAGTACTTTCCAAAAGTGAGTTAATGAACCAATTTAAAGGGACATGCTTGACATTTGCAAATTAGTTTAACTGGCTTGTTGGGGCAGCCTTGAACTGCATTGGACTGATAAGGTTGTCATTAAACCATTCCATCATGTAAGATTTTTATACTTCAGTAAACTTTGAAAGATATCTTAATAATTGAATAAGTTCATGTTACTATCTAGTATTTTTTAAATTTCTTGATTATGATTCTGAAAGTTCAGAATTTTAAAAATGTGTTTTCTTCAATCTTCTCAATAATATTGTTCAATTTTGTAATGATGCCAATCAAAAGTAACACAGCTTTTGCACAAAAGTGTGTATTGTTAGTAATTGCAGGTAGCTCAGTGCTTTCACCTGAAGGCACGGACTATGGGTTTGATGTTTTAAATATCTGTGTCATGGGGAAAAAGGGGGAGACATAATCCGAGGTTTCCAGCAAAACATAATATATCTGTTCTTCACAATATATTCAGAAAAAGGAAAACAAAAATCAAGATATATTTAAAGGTAATATAGTTTTCTTTAATTATAAGATAAGTAGTTTAATTTGAAAATAATGTATATTTACAAAGGAATTGCTTCATCTATTTATGGAACATATTTGTATACCTACTCATTTTAGGTTCTGAGTTGAACAATTTTGGCAATATAAATATGAAATAAAATGTAGAATTATTTTCCTCATGGGGTTTAAATTAGAGAGAAGAAGATGTACCCCAAAAACAAACAAATAAATGGAATTTTGTGAATTTTAACGCATATGAAATAAAAGTAATTGATAAAAACAATGAGAAATAAATGAGGACTTTTTCTATCTAAATTAGAAAGGTGTTTTAATAGTATCAAAATAATTTAGCTAAAGGATCACAAGTGACATGATTTTGGGCGTACCTAAGGTAGAATGCCAAAACCAAACCCCAAATAAAGTTAGGAAACTAAAAAAGGTACACATTCAATGAAAAGTTTGACTAGAAGAAAATTCAATTGCCAGCAAGAAAAACAATATGGAAAAATATGTTTACCTGGGTTCTAGGTTAAAAAAATATGAACAAACCAAAACCTCCACCGTGAAATTTTATACACTCAATCTCTGATGGTTTTGAGGAACTCTGGTATTTGAAGTATTTTTATAGTCTAGGAAATTTTAAGCTGTTAAATTATTTTAAAGCAATTTGAGATTACATATGCCTTCTGGAGGAATGTATCCTCAATCCAAGCCCCAAAGAATATAGATATGAACCAGTAATAAGCCAGTTACAAGTATATAATCTAAAGTTAATAATAATCTTTTAAAAGTACCAGGACATAATGGACTATTCTTGAAGTCAGCAGAAATAACATATGAATGAATTAGGTCACCAAGTTATTAATAATTATTAGTTAATAGTTAATTATATTGAATGTGATATATTTACATTATATACAACAACATCAAAGAATCAAGGCAATAAAGAAAAAGAGACATGAAGATTCAAAAAAGAATCACATAGAATTTCTAGTAAATCACAAAAATTTAAAAATTAGTGGATGGATTAATCAGTAGATTAATAACCAAGGAATGCAATTACTAAACCTGAAGACAAATTTGAAGATATTAATCAGAATAAGCATAGACAACAAGAAAAATGTCAAAGATAGGTTACTGAATAGAATTAAAAGATCTAATTAACGATTCAGAAAGGACAAAGAGAAAGCAAAGGGAGGAGAAGAAAATGATCAGAGTTTTTATTTGATTGTGGCTAGAAATTATCCACAAAGATAAAAGGAATTTTCAGATTCAGAAAGCACAAATCCCAAGCCAGAATAATAAAAAGAAACTCTCATGTAAATACAATGAAACAAAATTTCCAGGTCTAGGGTAAGGCAAATGAGATATTCAAGGACTCAAAATGTGAGAAGGCAATTGCTGTCACACTGATGTAAGTGCAAAATCAGGTGGGAGTGAGTGCTTGCTCACATATGTCTAAAGCATCTTATCCATAACTCAGGTGGTACTCACAGGTTTCTTCCTGACCCTGCTTATGCAACACCGGGGAATATGTGCATCCTTAAATACTTCTCCGTGGGTCCTGACTGACTCACCTGCTTTCATTTATGGAACTCACTGTCTTTATAACTTCTATGTCATCAGTGGTTTATTGCATCTTTGCCAGATGTTTCCCTCTTCTTTTACTGGGTTGTTTAGTTTATTTCAATATATAATCATATTTTTAAGATACTTAATTCTTCTGAGTACAGCTTATACGTTTTGTTGACTAATGTTTGTATTAGAACTATTTTGAGGTGTTTTATTAAAATGTTGTTACTTATTCATAAAATGTTTAGAGCATTTCCAGGAAATGATTAAAGATGGAAGGATTTTCTTGCACTGGGAATTTAAAGTAGGACTTTTGAGTATTTGGGCTTGGATATCCAATTTATAATCAGAATTGTCTGAAGTAGAAGCTTCTACTTTTATCAGGCTATAAGTAGTGTGTGTGTACTACACCAAATTTTTGTTGTTGTTGTTGTTGTTTCGTTTTTTTACTGTATATTAAACTAATAAGGGTGACTCTGAGAAAGACAGGTTCCCTTGGTTTTTTCTACTCTGGTGTTTATAAACAAAAAATTTTATTCATGATCTGAAAAACAAAATATGCATAAACTCAGTAAACCGTTTCCTATATTGAGAGAAATTGTCTTGCCTCAAGTGTGGAAAATAAGCAAGAACATAAACATCTACTAAACAAGCCAATATGCCTGGAAATAGACATGGACAAGAAGCTATTATGACAGAAAGAAAGAAATAGTTAATAGCATTGTGGGGCCATACTGAATTCTGTGGTAAGGTTCACTTAGAAGACAAGATGATGTCTGAGTTTAGACTTAAAAATTTAAAGGAATAACAAAAAGGAATAAAATTTTTCCATGTATGATAAGGAAAATGTGAGCTGCTAGGCATGGATTGATATTTCAAGTAAAGGAAATCTTGAGGAAAAGAGTGGAGGTGAGAAAGTATGAACTGATTAGAGAGAAATAAAATTTCAAAAAATCAAGGTTATGGTAAAATTCAAGGATAATGGGAAATGCACATTCATATTTTGTCTAACAATTTTTAAGTGACTTTCTTATCTCTTGAAGGCCAAGATTAAATTATTGAATATATCTGGAGTCAGTAATGTCAGACCTGGGAGTTAGCATCTGTGGAATTCTCAGGGCCCTTTCCCCAATGGTCATCAGAGGAGTATAGTCTTGGGTATCACATCCCCAATCAAACAGAAGAATGGCTCATTTTTTTCCATTTTAGCTAAAATAAAATAAAGCCTCCTGCAATTTTACAAACACATATCATATCTCATTTGCCAGAAAAACGTCACAAGGCTAATTCAAATTCTAGATATCCTGGGGAAAGAGGCCAAGAAGAGCATGTTGGAAATGGTCCATTGGTCATTTGATTAGTCAACGTACAATGTTTGCCAGAATCACCTTCTCTGAGTTCACATGTTGTGACCACTACTATTGGAAAGAATGATTCTTACTCTCTTAGTACTTTCTTTAAAGTATTTACATATGGTTTTGTCAATTATTGTATCAATATATTACCTTTGAAAAGGAAAAAAAGTGAAAAGTTTACACTTCTGAAAATTTTTAGCTAGAATTTTTCTGAAAAAACTAAAAGTCTATGACACACTTTCTCAGTGTTTCTCCCTGTCTCACACACACATGCAGATGTACACACACACATGCTTTTGTTTTCCCCATCTATTTATCTACTTTTTCTTAAGAGTTGTAGGAAAAGGATCTGAATAGTTTTAGAAAGAAAAGAGAAAAAAGAGAATCATTCAGTCCATTTTTATTTCATCAAGCCTAAATTAAATGCCTCAAGGAATATATGACATAGTCATATTAGATGATAAAAATTCTATTTAGTTTATAGCATTATATTACAAAGTGAAACCCTGACCAATTGTTTACTATTTTTAACTAGCACTGTGCTAAGCAGGGAAATTATTATTACAGATATGGAATTGCTGTAGAAAACAAAAGGTGATCATACAGAAAAGAGTAGCTTTGCTTTACAGGAATGTCCAATTGCTCTAGGAGAAAAGTGAGTGAATTTAGGCTCAACTGTATTGAAGTGAAGGGATTAGGAAACGATATTAAACATTGGAGGTGATGACTAAGAAATCTTATAAAAGCGTTAACTGATACCATTGTCTAGAATGGTTTAAAGAAGCATGCCTCATAGTAGGAGTAAGTTAACCTTGCAAGACTGCTTTGGACATATGTATTGTAAACATATACATCTGATCTTCAAAGTAAATTTTAGCATGATAACAAAATTGCTGAAATCATAGAACTAGTATAAATCAATGTTATCTGTGCACTAGCAATTAATATGCATTCCAAGATTTACAGTGAATTATCATTCTCTTGTCAAATAATCTCCTAGGCTTTGGCAGTCCATCACTTAACACCAGGCTAGTCTCATACTAGAGGAATAATTGCTTTTTGAGTTAACTGGAAATTGAATTCCTTTAAAATTCTAGAACAATAGTCTCTACTAACATAACAGAATTTAAACACACACACACGCATGCACACACATGCAAACATAATATGTAATGGGATATATTTTAACAGTTTCAGAGTTCTGTCTTGACAAATGTTTATTTTCAAGTATGTATCAATAAATTATTCAAATACTTTTTCTATACATAATAATATCTATAGTACCAGGTCTGGCTGCAACTGTGACATGTTTTCTTACTTACCTTGTAAATTTCCTTATTTACCTTACCTGTAACATATTTTCTTATTTACCTTATTAACCAGTGGTATATTCTTCTAAGAAATAATTTCTTTAATAATTATCTCTCAGAAGAATTGTTTTCCCCACAGATGAGTGGGGTGTGTGTGTGTATGTGTGTGTGCGCGCGCACGCGTGTGCATGTGCGAGTGTTCTGTTTAAGATGATATTATGACCAAGGATATTGGCCTAATACGTTATAGTTAGTTATTTAAATGCTAGCCTTCTCTAAAAGACTCAGCTGATGTCAACTCTTCATAGAAATGGATAATGACCACATTTCCAGTTACTTTTATTTAACTTTGAACTCATGCTGCTGGATAGTAGATAAATAAATAGAAAAATATGCAGAGATCACATAGGAAGAATTAACATTTCCTGGAATTGAAGGAGACCTGCTGCTTGTCTTGCTTTTGGTTAATTTTTTCATAAATCCATCAATTTACAAATATATTGGATACTTAAAGCTTGGATCTCCATATATGTAAATACCTATTTTTAAATTTTTTAATAAAAGGTACAATTTTTGTAGTTACTTTGGAAAATCTAGAAAGTGACAATAAAGAAAATATGAATGTGAATGTAAAGTTTCCCTTGCCTCCCCCTAATCTTCCAGGTAGGCTCCTAGTGAGCTCTCAGATTTCTACTCTGGATTCAGATGTGCCAGGTAAATTGGTTTCTTTATTTTCTTTAACTAACGTATGAGGCAGGCAAATCACCTGAGATCAGGAGTTCAAGACCAGCCTGACCAACAAGGTGAAACCCCATCTCTACTAAAAATACAAAAATTAACTGGGAATGGTGGTGGGTGCCTGTAATCCTAGCTACTCACGAGGCTGAGGCAGGAGAATTCCTTGAACCCGGGTGGCGGAGGTTACAGTGAGGTGAGATCATGCCATTGCACTCCTGCCTGGATGACAGTAAGACTCACTCTCAAAAATAAAAAAATTCAAAAAAAGAGAGAGAGAAAAGGGCAACAGAATCTTCATATTTTTTCCATTTCCTTTAGATAGTATTTCTATTTCTCTCTGCTTTCTATTATTACTATCAGAGAGAAGCAGATTTGGCAAAATCTTCTGTTGTTATGAAAAAAAATGGAAGAGCTGCCCACTCGGTTCTAGTTGTCATCCCCTACATATGTGTTACACACACAACTTTTTCCTGAACTCAACCTACTACTTGGACCTGCTGTTTAGATAGCTGTTGTCCCATTTCCAACTCATCTAACATCCTAAGCTGCTAACGAAGTAAAACGTACAGAAATAGAAATTCTGGGAGTGAGGTAAAATCTGCTTCAGCACAATTTTTAATTTGACAAACTATAGTACAGCTGTTCACATCAGAGTTGTCTTATATTCCAAGATGGATAAGGAGAATGTGAATAACATATTAGTCATGGATTTTGTAAGAGACTTGATGTTAAAAACCATATTTAAATAAGTCTGGTTATTTAAGAAATCATTTAAACTCCTTAACACATAGGCTAACAATGCTGTCCAAATTCCTAAAATTTTAGGTCAGCAGATATCAAATATAATAACAGAAGAAGCTTAATATTTATAAACTTTTGCTATAAGAATACTTTCTTGTTTCCTGGAGCTAAATGGAATCATCCATAAAAATAAAAATTATTTTACAGTACATCTTAATTTATATGTTCAAGCAAACAAAATAAGCCTTTTAAATATGAAATACAAAAAGAACCTTTATAGCATAAGGAAAGGCTTAAACTAAATTCTTGAAAGTAAAAATATGTTATTACTCTTGAACAATTTAAAAATATACCACATTTTTAAAACTTGCAAATCTTGACCAAGCTGTATTATCTTAACAGTTTTCTAAAACCTGTACTGAGGTTGTTATCCTCTGAATTTGGAATATGTCAAACATAACTCTTTCAGCAATACCTTTATAATTTTGAAGAAATTGTGTATGCATTGGCTGGAAAGTGAAGTTTTGCGGAAACATGATAAGGGTCTTTCAATATTTATAAGGCTGTCATGTGGAAAAGACAGCAAGGTGACGAGTGCTCCTTCATTGGCAACATTTAATGCAGAAGCTATGTAAAAACTCTGAATACTGTAAGCATAGCACTTAGGTGGTCGAACTTGTTGACATTCATATTTCATTTCATTTTATCGATTCAATTAGGAAATATTTTTTATTTAATTAAGCTAAAATAGTTTTATTATGTGTTATCCTGGACATTGACCAGAGTGATAATGATGCCTCCTTGATAGTTTCAAAGAGTGTTTTAAGAAGTTAGAAAAATTAGTGTAGCTTTATCCAGAAAAAGTAAGTGTCTTTCAGATCAAGTTCTACTTATAAGGCTGTCTCTCATTATTTATATATCCTTCCCTCTCATTATTCACAAAGACCAACATCTTACAAGCAGAGAGGTTAAGAAATTGCATCCTTAAAGCTATTGCTTATCCAAATCATACTGTCCCAATAATCTTTTCCTACTACAAGTGGATTACATGAGAATGTAGAGGATCAAACATTATGATTCAGTGTCTAGGAATTACTTTGAGGAATTTAATAGTTGACACTCAAAGAATCATGGTGAATAGATTAAATTGCCATGTGTTTCTCTGTGTGTACTTTGAATGTGCATACTATTAAGAACCAATGAAAACGTAACCCTATAATATTATATAAGGACATTAATACTTTAAAAAAACTATTCTAATAGGACCAACTCACATCTCTCTAATATCTAAAGTATAGTAATTATAAGTTAAAAGAAGGAGGAGAAGAAGGGGGAGAAAGAAGAAGAAAAAAGAGGGAAGAAGATAAATGAAGAAAGAAGGAAAAAGAGGAATAGGAGTAGAAGGATTGTTGTTCCAGTTGCAAGAATCCAATGCTCTTCTTGTTTAGTTCAACATTCTCAAGGAAGCGTATCTTCCGCTTCACTCTGGTATGTTTGGTGTTTTTGTCAGTACTGTGCTGCAGATGTCTATGCTTACATGGAAAAATGAACAAGAAAAAAATCTGTTTTCTTTGTATTTTTCCTTGCTGACATCCAGGCATAAGCAAAAATGTGTATAAGCAAATGAGCCAAATGATTATGGGTAATTAGCTTGTGAAATATATGAAAGCAAATTGTTTGCTATATATAAGCAGGGTTTTTTTTTTTTTTTTTTTTTTTTTTTTTTTTTGCAAGATTATATTGTCATTAAAGCATATCTGGAGCCAGCCAATTAGGACACTCACTGAAATTTAGCCAATTAGAAGTCAACTCTGTGAGCAGTTCTGCAAGAAGTTTTTTTAGAATGTTCAAATGGTTTTCTGGTTTTGAAAATGATGTGATTGTATCATGCTGTTAATCTATTGATATTAAAAGAATGTAGTAATTCAGTCTCTTGTAAATGATAATCTTTAGATTATGCCCTTATCACAGTATTTGATATCATCTTGAGCTGTCCAATGATGTAATTGATCTTAGTGTTATTGTGTGTCAATTTCAAGATACATAATTTGCTTGAGTGTCATTTATCACACTTTATAATCACCATGGATGATGACTACAGCTTTAATGAAGTTCTGTTTTTGATTAGTGTAATGTCATTCCCTAGTTTCATTATCTACAAAGGAATAGAAGACTTGTGTCTCTATGCCTGTCAAGTCTCACACTTAACATGAAAACTAAATTCACTTCAAAGGCTCTGTCAGAACAAATTTCATTAAAGCACCCTTGCTTAAATAAAATGAGCTACTATTTTGACAAATTACTTATAATAAATATCTTTAAGGGGCTAATTTAAAGAGCTAATACATCTGAGTCAGTGTTTTACTAGTTTGTGAATATACTCATACTTATCTATAATCTCTACATTATGGAAGCATCTTTTTTGGGACTTGGGAGTTTTCTGTGTATTTATTTTCCAGATCCTCATGGAGATACCATAAAAGAGTAGCATGTAAACATTCAGATTTAGACTTCCTTCCCAGCTCCACTGTTCACTACAGTTTTTTCTTAAAGACTTATTTTCTGATTCTCAATTCCTTGTCTCTATAATCTAGATAAACACTTAGAGTTAGTTTTTCAGAGTTACTATGATGTGATAATACATAAGAAAGCACCTAACATATTGTCTGGACTAATAAAGATTCATTATGCTATTATCTTCCTTTCTTTGCAACTGTACCAGATATTTCTTTTGTCATTACTTATGGTTCATTAATTTTTGTATCTTTATTTCTTATTGAAGCCATTTAAATATTCATAAGACTTATGTTCATTAGGAGGGACTAGGAGTAGACTATTTGGCTAGAAAAGTAGTTTTCTTATTTTTTTACACTGTTGATACGCATGAGGTACATACACATCTTGTATATTTTAGCATTCTCAGGTCATCTCAAAAGGAAGATCACATTATTGGGAGATCGGAGTATTGTACACATTGCTATTAACAGTTATCTACTTAATATCTTTTCCCACTTCTTCACTGGCAAACTTTATTCACTTGGATGGGCACCAATATGCTCAACTAAAATGTTGGGAGTTTTTTTTCCCTTTCTTATTGTCTCTGATGTTTGAAATATTCTTCTCTTATTTTATGTATTCAGTCTTCTGCAAATTACCACTATTACACTTTGAACATCAGAATGATCATAGGAACATTTTTTTTCTTTAATTCTTCCTTATCTAGTAATACAGTTTTTTGATTCCCTGTAGAGCTTCTACCTCTTTTTCTAGAGCAGCTTTTAGTCTTTCAGACTCACTTTTATCTCTTGATATATCTCATATGTTCAAATATCGAGTATGTCTCAAATGTCTCAAATATTCAAGGACATTTCTCAACAAGTGTTGATCACTGTAAAAGAGTTCTGTTTTACATGGCTATGAATAAATTGATGGAACTAGACTTTGAAATGAATGTGTTTTCTCATCATTAAATTTTGTAACACTTAGCAGGACTGTGAATGGGATAGCTCTTTTTCTAGTCATCTTGGCTTAACATGGAAGGTTTTCTCATATGCATGATTATAGTCTCTTTGTGAAGTTAAACTGCTAAGCATTTTTAAAATACAAATGCTTTTCTAATAATCACATTGATAATATTTCTCTTTTTTCCAAATTGTATAAAGACATTCTGCTACATCTAAAGTTATTAAAAATAAACTCTGGATTTTTTTTAATACTTCTACAATCATTGTCCTTCATATTTAAAATTATACCCCCTAAAAATAAAATAAATTTAGAACCCTATATACTGAATACTTACTGAGTGCTTGCCACCTTATTTAATTCATGTAACCCTCATAAAGTTGCAGAGAAATTGGTGTTTTCCTTGTTTTAAAGTAGAAGATACAGAAGCTTGCATAAAGGTGTTTCATAAATAGCATAAAATGAATGCAAATACTTGTGTCTGTAACTCAAAAGAAGCTGATTATGATTATTCTTTGTTTTGTAACAATTTGTATTCAAAATGACAAGAATGAAAGCTACACACCCTCAGGAATTCTTAAAGGTCTCACAAAATTGAGTAAACACAAGTACTCCCCAAAGTGATTTAAGGTTACTAGAAACTTTCTGTGGGCAGCCTCATCAGAGTTATCTGGAGATAACACAGAGAAGCGGTGTTTCTTTTTTCATTCTACATTTACTACAGAAAGAGGTATTGCATCATTTCTTTGTTTGGGCTGAAGATCGAGTAGGGAAGAAGTGCATGACTTTTCTAACACCTGGCAATTTATTTTATGTAAGATATAATGAAACTATATTTCCAAAGTGATTACCAAGTATATTCTCTATCAATGGAATTGAAAGGTATGTCACCAATAAGACTTTCAGACTCCATCTTTCATATGCTACAAAGATTCATGTTATATTTCATATTTAATTTCCATGTTTAACTGCTTCTTCCAGTAATCACTGGTGAAAGGTTGGTTTGGTGAACATTCACTAACATTCACTAACATTCACTAACTCTGACAATTGTATATCATTTTTATATGACTATTATTATACCATAACTGTACTGTACTTAGTATTCCATCTAATATATTCTATGATGTCTTAGAATACATTAATAGGCCCCTGCCTACCAACAGGTATACACAGCTAGGCACAGCGCTCTGTCCAAATATATAACTAATTCATAACTAAGGAGCACCGTAAAAATAACAGGCATGAAAAGTGTGATTCTGTAATTTAATTAACAAATGAAATAATCATACTGTAAAAATGTGAGAGACTATTTTGTTAAAACTAAAGCATTTTCTGGTGAGGATATATTTGGAAAAATATATTGCACATATTATTTCTATTTCTCACTTTCTTCATTTGTCTTAATGAAAGATTTAAAAAGATGTTTTCAAAGATCACTTAATATTTTATCAAGGATGGTATTTTTGCAAAAATGGGTTTACTCATATCTTTATTATACTGGAATAACATCAGTAAATACACATACTATTAAATGGCTAATACATTGTTTAAAGCAGCATTTGCCATCCTCTTTCTTATAGGAGTTGTCTTTTCTAACTACCTTTGGCCCAGTTATTTTATGTTTTAGTTAGAAATAAATTTCTGATTTTGTTTCTAAAAAATGTGCTTTTTACAGACATGAATCTAAAACACACATGAAAAAATAATGATTCATTAACATAAATGTGACATTAAAAGTATACAATAATATAACTTATACATCATATAATGTGTGGTTATCTCAGAAAAGTGAATACTTAGCTCTTTAGTCCATAAAGAAAATAATTTAGCTATTCTACCCAGAAAGTTCCTACAACAGAAAAGATTTGTTTTGAATGTAATAAATGAGCCTGTGGCTAAGAAATGCGTGTTGACTGAGCTTAGCGGATTCACACTGAGTCTAACAACGCCTTTTATTGATAATCTTCCACCATCTGCTCTGAAGATTTACTCATACAAAGAAAAAAAAAAAAAGAAAACAGGTGAGAAGAAAGAATGCAAATAAATGGCAATACTTAAATTTTGAATCATGCTGTGATTTTGCAAAGTGGATGATGCTACTGTTGCTTTTACAAATGTTACAATATTTGACATAACAAAGTTGATCGTTAACTTCCACTTTTAGTACATTTGCTTATATGAGCAGAAAAGTACTCTCAGAAATGTCAGATTCATAAATTTAAATGGTTGGTAGAAACAGTACTAATGTAATTTAAAATTTGTATAGGGATAGCACTTTCATTCTGACAAAAATAAAAGAATAATATATATATTCATGGTCATCTCAATTAATAGAAGTGAAAAGGCCTTTGACTAGGTAAAAATAAAATGAATACACCTATAAAAGCTTAGAAAGTTAAAAAAAAAGCCGGGCGCGGTGGCTCACACCTGTAATCCCAGCACTTTGAGAGGCCGAGGCGGGTGGATCACGAGGTCAAGAGATCCATACCATCCTGGTCAACATGGTGAAACCCCGTCTCTACTAAAAATACAAAAATTCAGCTGGGCATGGTGGCGCGTGCCTGTAGTCCCAGCTACTCAGGAGGCTGAGGCAGGAGAATTGCCTGAACCCAGGAGGAGGAGGTTGCGGTGAGCCGAGATCGTGCCATTGCACTCCAGTCTGGGTAACAAGAGCGAAACTCCGTCTCAAAAAAAAAAAAAAAAAAAAAAAAAGTTAAAAAAAAAAAAAAAAAACTTCCACATTAACAGTTTCTTGAAAGGTAGGGAATCATTGCAAGGTAAAATATGATAGGATAAAGTAATACTAAATCTGGAGATGCAAAAAAGAGAGACTTTTCCAGTGAAATTAAAGGAAAGACCACCTATGTGTAAAAAATGAAAGGAAAGGACTGTTCAAGTTTTCTATTTCATCATGCTTTACTATTTGTAGGTTGTATATGTTCAGTTCGTTTTTCAGTTCCAGTTCTCTTGTTGAATTGCTCTGGCTAAGATTTCCAGTACTATGCTGAATAAAAGTAATGAAAGGGACCATCTGTGTCTTGTTCCAAATCTTGGGGGAAAGGGTTTCAATTTCCCCCATTCAATGTGAATTTAACTGTGGGCTTGTCATATAGGACCTATATTGAGATATGTTTCTTCTATATGCAGTATGTTAAGACTTTTTTTATTATAAAGGGATGTTGAATGTTATCGAATGGTTTTGAGGCATGTATTGAAATGATTATATGATTTTTGTCCTTCATTCTGTTAATGTGATGTTTCATATTATCTCACAATGTCTATATGTAAAGCCCACCTTGCATCCCTGAGATGAATCCCACTTGGTCCTGCTGAATATCTTTTTAATATGTTGCTGAATTGAGTTTTATAGTATTTTGTTGAGAATTTTTGCATCTATCTTCGACAGGGATATTGGACTGCAGGTTTTTTGCTGTTGTTGTTGTTCTTGTTCGCTTGTCTTGTTCTGGTAGCAGGGAAACTTGTAGAATGAGTTTGGAAGTAGTCCTCTTGAATTGTATTGGAACAATTGGAGTATATTTGGCATTAGATCTTCTTTAAATGTTTGGTAGAATTTACCAGTAAAGCCACTGGGTCCTGGGCTTTTCTTTGATGGAAGAAATTTTATTACTACTTATATCTCATTGTTCATTGTAGTCTGTTCAAGTTTTCTATTTCATCATAGTTTACTATTTATAGGTTGTATATGTTCGCAAATGTATCCATTTCTCCTAGGCGTTCCAATTGTTTGGTGTATAGTTGTTCATGATAGTCTCTAATGATATTGTGCATTTTTCTGGTACTAGATATAATGTCTTATTTTTAACTTGGATTTTATTTATTTGTGTCTTCCCTCTTTTTTCCTTAGTCTAGCTAAAGGTCTGTAAATTTTCTTTATCTTTAAAAAAAGCGACTTTTTAATCCATTGATATTTTTTATTCTTTAAGTTTCTATTTTATTTATTTCTCTTCTTAGCTTTCTGATTCCTTTTTTTCTAATATTGAATTTGGAATGTTATTGCTGTTTTTAGTTTTTTGATATAGATTGTTAGACTGTGTATTTGAAGTCTGTTTTACTTTTATACTGTAAGCATTTACTGCTATAAATTTTCCTCATAGTACTGTTTTTGTTATATTGCATAGATTTTTTGAATGTTGTTTTCATTTTTTTCCAAGACTCTTTAAAACTTTATTCTTAATTTTTAAATTAACTCATTGGTTGTTCAGGAGCATGCTGTTTAATTTTCATATATTTAACAGTTCCAAAGTCTTTCTTGTTTCTGCCCTTGTTTGCAGACATGACCTTATACCTAAAAAACCTAAAAATGCCACTGAATAATTGTTAGAACCAATAAACAAATTTAGTAAAGTTACAGTATACCAACTCAATGTACATAACTCATTAACATTTCTATGTGCCAGCAGCAAACAATCTGAAAAAGAAATTCAGAAAGCAATTCCATTTATAATAAGTATGAAAAGTACATTACCTAGGAATAAATTAAATCAGAGGAATGAAAGACCTCTATAATAAAATCAGTAATACACTGATCAAATAATTTTAAAAAGAACCCACAAAATAATGGAAAGATATCCCATGTTCATGGATTGAAGGAAGTAATATTGTTATATATTTTATATTACCTTAAGCAATCTACAGATCCAGTGCAATCTCTGTGGATGCTACTATTTACAAAACTGTAAGCATGGCTATATTTCTTCATTGTCTGCAATGCTACTGATTTTGGTTACTCTGCTAATGAGAATGGATGGAGGTGAAATGATACTCTTTATATAGAGCATCACAGACACCACTGTTTTGCCAAGATTCAGTAGTTTCTCTTGAGCTGTTTTCAGCAATTTATGTGTCTTTGACTAATTGCCATAATTATGAAATTGCTTTCTTTCCCTCACATGTCTACTCTTTTATAGAAATAATAAATACACTGTGTTGACCAGGTTCTCACTTAGGTGAGATTGTGACCAAAACTTAAGGCCTTAGCACCAGTCTCAGTTACCATCATTTTGGGTTTCCAGTCTCAGAATGGCATTCACAGTTATGGTGTCCTCTTGGTCACAGATTTCTTTCACCTTCTGTCATTCCACTGGAAGAGAAATCATTTAATGTTCTAGAGATGGCTGTATGCAAATATTTAAAACCTTTGAGAGAATACAGCACTCCAGGGAAATGATTGTTATGACTATTGAGAGGATAATACCAAAAGTTTAGAGTATGCTCCTTATCCAGGATTCCCATAAGCCAAACCACATAAAATCAAATAGATTAAAGGATGAGGTAGTTGAAGTGTCTACTCACTTGACTAAGTGGTATTTTCATTAATTCCTTACAATTGAATTTTAATAATCTACATTTGATGTATTTCTCTGTAAACCATAAGTGTCAGTAGCTGCACAAGTACTTTTCTGTTTAGCTAATTCTATTATTTAGCATAACTTTTACAAGACAATTTAATGTCTGTTGTTTAATGATAGCCGTTAAAGTAGAATTTGCTGTAGAACTCACTATGAGTGAGACATTTCTAATTATTGCCTCTTTTATTCTAAACCATGGAGAAGGGGCCTAACAAATGATATCCTTCTAAAAGACTGAAGACCTCCTGGCAATGTTCTCTTTAATCTAGGATGCAGGTTAAGAGTTTTGACTGATTATGAGGCAGTATATGTACCACTAAAGTTTCTAACCTACATTCGACCTTTATCTTTTATTTTTTAAAGCATAAGTTTATTCATGCATAAGGCTGATGCAAAATCCTTCACAAAAAAAAGTATACCCTTTAAGTGCACATAATAGATCCCCTGTTAATTTCTATTGTTCATAGAGGCATAATCAAAAAATATTCTAAGATAAGAGTCTTGTGAGAGTAGAAGCCTTCATCTGTGATCTTGGGAAAAGCTATTCATATCAAAGATGCCATCTTCTTCTGGGAGAAACTTTCCCGTTTAGTTTTACCTTAAGGGTTCCAATGGGTATACAGTTGCAGGAGTGTGGAGGGACCCTTCTCAGTTGTAAGATTATGAACCCAAGGTTCAAGTCTCCAAAGTTTTGCTGTAGTATGGATGGCAAGAACAGTCTTTCTCTGATGTTCTCAGAAGATCCCATCTTTGAGCTCTAGATTGTGAAAGGATTGTCCTCAGAAAGCCATTAAAAAAAGCTTTCTTTACCTGGTGAAAATATACTGTGACATAATAATCTACTTATATAACATCAGTGCTCTTGCATGGAAAAGGTTTTATATAACCACAAAACATGCACTGCAAATGACAGTTGAATGAAATCCCTTTATAAATATTTAAATGGATCATCAAATACCCAAATGTACCTGAAGCTTTGACTGTCTTCCCAGGAACATGGAACCAAACATTGGTTTCAGGGTGGAGCCCTTAGAAGAACAGGGCCAAGAAAGGGGTTTCTGGTGTCTTTTGTTTTTCTCAAAGAGTCAAGGCTGTTAGAGCTTAAATATCCACTTTTAATTAAGCTGACTGACCTTCAACCTAAGTACTCTTTAATTAAGTCCTTTTAAAATTTCTTATTACCCGATTTTAGCCAAACCAAACAGCTGATATTTCTGGCTTTTGAATTTTACCAAAGGTAACCTTCCAGGTGCTCAGAGAATGGAAAATTTAAGATAGTCCGTGGAGGAGAAGAGACTAGACAAGATTATGCAGATAGCAAACCAAAAAGGGCTTACTTCCTAGTTGGGAAATTGAACTCAGACCACCAGTGTGAAAAGCCAAAGTCTTAGTTACTGAGCTATAGCACAGAGCAGTTTCTGTAGAGTCTAAAATAGTTAAATTTGAACTTGCCAAGGCTTTTAACTACTCAAGATCATTTTTAGAGGTAACTATGACATAAATCCTAAAATTCCTGTTCCCTGGAAGGTGAAGACTAATAGAAAATACTGTCAGATGGTTATAAGGTCAAGCTCCCAAGGATATTAAACAAGAGAGAGGAAGGCGAAATAATCAGGGAAGCCAGGAAAGATCCACCCATTACAGTGACACTGAAAAGTTCAGGTAGCTGCTTTCAGTAGCAAAGGGATCTTTTCCATTTGTCTCATCATCTCTCAAGTTTCCCCTTTTAGGGAGGAAAAAGCTCCCCATGGTCAGTGATCCTATTCATGTCTAATCCTGTCACACAGAGCCATCAGCAAAGAGTGCAAGGCAGATTGTTTCAGAGAATAGCAGTTGACATACTGTAGTGCCAAATCCATTCTTAGCTAAGAGGGATTTTATCAACAGCTCTCATTTTTTAAATGTGCTTTGGTGCATTGTTGTTCACTTGGAATATTTCACTGTAAATTATCATTAGTAAGATTTTGCCATTTCCGTAAGACTTTGCTGCCTCCCAGGCCTAGGGTATAAGCCGGAAGGAACTCAGTTTTCCAGAAACTAAGGATCTCATTTTTACCTAAAATATTGGCTTCACTTTTAGATTCTCTTGATTAACTTAGCCAATGATTTTTCATACCTCAGAATGCAAGAAAAATCAAAGGGGTAAAACATAAAAATCCCTGGGAATTTTCAAAAGACAAATTTTATAACCCCTGGAATATGACTACTCACAACCAGTTTCTTTCTCACCCAATCATATGTAAGAGGAGTCTAACTGGATCCAAGCCAGTTCATTCCTGGATCAATTCCATTCTTGGACCCAATCCAGTTTCTGTTGCAACTCCAAACACAGTTTGGATCAGACATTTGCTAAAATAAACTTGTTGAGCTAAAAACACAAATCTGTGGAGCTTGGAAATCTGAGGGAGCTTACCTGTGATCCACAGTGGCTGTGAGAAATTAATGAACACAAGTGAGTCCTGCGGGTACCTCGTATGTTCACGTAGCACTCGTAGGGTGACTAGACACTCCAGTTCCCACTTCTGACACCATCTGATAAAATACAAACTTCAGAAATAATTTGATGGAGTTTAATTAGCAATGAATGATTTGCAAATTGGGCAGCCCCCAAAATCACAGCAGATTCACAGAGGCTTCTGGGATGCCTCGTGGTCAGAACAAATTTATAGACAGAAAGTAAAGTGACATACAAGATTCATAAGTGAGGTACAGAAACAGCAAGATTGGTTACAGGTTGGCCTTTGCCTTATTTAAATGCAGTTTGAACATTCAGCTGTGGTTGAAATATGGCCACGGTGATTGGCCAACACTCGGCCGTTGTTACAGGTGCATATTATTAGGTATTCAAATGTGTCTGACTATTAAAGCTAAATTGCAGTTTATCCCCAAGGATTTAAATATAGAAGTACAGAATCCTTTTAGGCCATATTTAGTTTTCTTTAACGATGAAAGACTCTGATGACATAGTTGTTATATTATCTAAAATGTCCAGTTTCATAATGTAGAAATATATTTTTCTATTCTGTAAGGTTTCTGTTTACTCTGTTGGTTATTTATTTTTCTGTTTGCAATTTTTTACTTTTATTAAGTCCCATATGTCTGCTTTTTGTTTTTTGTTTTAGTTGCATTTTCTTTAAAGGATTTTGTCATAAATTATTTGCCTAGGCCAATGTTGTGAAGAGAATTTACTGGATTTTCTTCTAGAATTATTTTTTACAGACTTAAATTTAAGTCTTTCATCCATGTTTAGTTACTTGTTGAATACGGTGAGAGACATGGGTCCAGTTTCATTCTTCTCCATGTAGCTCTCCATTTTTGCCAGCAGCATTTGTTGAATAAGGGTGTCCTTTTTTACTATATATTTTTTTCAAGATCAATTAGTTCTAGATATGAGGTTTTATTTCTATAATACCTATTCTGTTCCAGTGATGTGTGTCTATTTTCATACCAGTATCATGCTGTTTTGGTTTCTATTAGCCTTGTAGTACAACTTGAAGTCAGGCAATGTGATGTCTCCACTTTTGTCCTTTTTCCTTACAATTGCTCTGGCTATTCTGGCTTGTTTTTGGTCCCATATGAATATAAGGATTGTTTTTTCTAATGCTGTGAAAAGTGATATATGTTATTTGATAGGAATAACGTTGAATCTGTAGATTGCTTTGGGCAGCGTGGTCATATCGTGATACTGATTTTTCCAATTAATGAGCATGGGACGTATTTCCTATTGTTTGTGTCATTTATGATTTCTTTTAGCAGTGTTTTGTAATTCCCTCTGTAGAGATCTTTCACCACCTTGGTTAAATGTATTCCTAGATTTTTTTTCTTGTAGAAATTGTAGCTGGAATTGAGTTCTTGATTTCATTTTCAGTTTCAATGTTATTGGTGTATGGAATAGCTACTGATTTCTGTGTTTTCATTTTGTATCCTGCAACTTTACTGACATTGTTGATTAAATCTAGTAGACTTTTGGAGGAGTTTTGAGGGTTTTCTAAGCATAATAAGACCATGTCATCAATGAACACAAATAACTTCACTTTTTATTTTCCAATTTTGATGCCTTTTATTTCTTTTTCTTCCCTGATTGCTCTGGCTAGGACTTCCAATTCTATCATAGTGGTAAAAATGGGCATCCTTGTTTTGTTTCAATTCTTTTTTTTTTTTTTTTTTTTTGAGACGGAGTTTCGCTCTTGTTACCCAGGCTGGAGTGCAATGGCACGATCTCGGCTCACCGCAACCTCCGCCTCCTGGGTTCAGGCAATTCTCCTGCCTCAGCCTCCTGAGTAGCTGGGATTACAGGCACGCGCCACCATACCCAGCTAATTTTTTGTATTTTTAGTAGAGACGGGGTTTCACCATGTAGACCAGGATGGTCTCGATACCTCGTGATCCACCCGCCTCGGCCTCCCAAAGTACTGGGATTACAGGCTTGAGCCACCGCGCCCGGCCAGTTTTGTTTCAATTCTTACGGGGAATGTTTTCAACTCTTCCTTCATTGACTATCATGCCAATGGGTTTGTCATATATAGTTTTATTATTTTGAAGTATGTTTCTTCTCATGCCTTGTTTGTTGACAATTTTTATCATGAGAGATGCTGTATTTTATCTAATGCTTCTTTTTACATCTATCGAGGTAACTATATATTTTTTATTTTGAATTCTGTTTATGTGGTGAATCACCTTTATTGTTTTGTACATGTTGAACCATCCTTGCATACCTGGAATAAACCCATTTGATTATGGTGTATTATTTGTTTGCTATCCTGTTGAATTTAGTTTGCTTGTATTTTGTTGAGGATATTTTTATCTATGTTCATCAGGATATTTGCCTGTAATTTTCTTTCAATGTGTTAAATGAAAGACTTTCAATCACAAATTTTGTATGCAACTATGCTCTCTTTTAAAAATAAGAGAGGAATTAAGCTATCTCTGGGTTTAAAATAAACAAGCAACTGAAAAAATTAATCACCAGCAGATATGCCCCACAAAAAATAATAAAGAGAATCCTTCAGGTTGACCTGAAAGAACAGTAGATGGTAACTCAAATACATATGAAGAAACAAAGAAAGCAGGTAAAAATAACTATACAGAGATAGTAAAAGACAGTGTAAACTTGTAAAAAATGATGCTTTCATTTTCCTGACTATTCAAAAAGACAACTACATCAAGCAATAATTGTAATGTTATTGTGTAGAAGGCATTATAATATATAAAAATGTAATTTATGTGGCCCTAATACTAAAAGTGGAGAACAGTATCAAAGGTATATTGGAGTGAATATTATTGATATTAAGTTGATATTAATTCAAATTGGATTGCATTAAGGTGTTAATTGTAACTCCCAGCACAGACACTATTAAAGTAACTCAAAAAATATGGTAAAAAAATAAAAAAAGAAATACTAGAAGTATATATTTGACACAAAATTAGGCAAGAATCTAAGAATAGAAATAAGAATACATAGAAAACAAGTAGTAAAATGGTAGATTCAAATTCTACAGTATGAATAACATTAAATATAAAAATAAACACGCCAATCAAAGAGCAGAGATTTGGCTGAACTGAAAAAAAAAAAGATTTAAAAAAAAAATCCAAGTTTTTACAAGAGGGATACACTTTAGATCTGAAGACACAAATAGGTCGAATATAAAATGATAGTAGTTATGGCATTTAAGATGGAATCAAGAGAACTGGAATGCTTATACTAATATCAGACTGAATTAATTATAAGACAAATATTGTTACTGGAGGAAAGATGGACATTGCATTATAAAAAATTCATCATGAAGATATGATATTTATGCATCTAACAACAGTGTCTGAATATATCTGAAGCAAAAGCAAAAGAATTGAAAGAAAAAAATAAACAAAAAATAGCTGGAGAATATAACCCCATTTTAATAATGTATAGAACCTCCAGGCAGAAGATAAACAAGAAAGTAGAAGATGTGTACACTTCTATAAAGCAATTAGTCTACATAGTTATTTATAGAACATTCTACCCAATAACAGAAAAATGCACACTTTTCTTAATGTGCATAAAACTTTCTTCCGGATAGACCATAAGTTAGGCCATGTGACAATCATAAATAAATTTAAAATGATTGGAAGCAAACAAAGTATGGCCTCAAAACAGAATATAACTAGATTAAAAATGAAAAAGAGAAGATAATTTTAAAAATTAAATATTTGAAAATAACGCACTGCTAAAAAACCCGTGGGCCAAAGACACAAAGCTTCAGTAGGAGTTGTAAAATACTTTGAAATGAATGAAAAGAAAAACACAATATGTCAAACTTATTAGATACATTTGTAGCAGTTTGTAGGGAGAAATTCATAGTTTTAAATTCCTATATTTAAAAAGATGAAGGATCTCACATAAGTAATCTTCAAGCTTAAAAGAATAAGAAAAGAAGTGTAAGCAAAGTTAAAAGCAAATAGAAGGAAAGAAAAAATAAATATTATAGCTGAAAATTAGAAACAGAAAATATAAAAACAGTGAAAATCAGTGAAAGCAAAAGATGGTTCAATGAAAAGATGAACAAAATGGGCAAATATTTAGCTAAAATAATCAAGATAAAAATAAAGAAAATACAATTTAATGAAGTCATTAATGAAAGAAAGGCATCATTTCTGACCTTATAGAAATAAAAAGATAAGAAAATACTATTTTCAGTTGTGTACCAAAAATTATTTAACTTAGAGGAAGAAATTGAAAGTGACTAATAAATGGTATGCTGTTTATGTTTTTATTGATACATAATACATGTACGTATTTTCAGAATACTTGCGATAATTTAATAACTTCATATCATCTGTAAGGATCAAATCAGTGTAAACGGTACATCCATCACTTAAATATTTATCTTTTCTGCATGCTGGAAACATTAAAAGTTATCTAAATTTAGATTGTGGCAACTTTGCAAGCCTTAATACATTGAAAATTATGGAACTGTGTGCTTTAAGTGGGTGAATATTATAATGGTATATAAAGTATATCTCAATGAAGATTTAAAAAACAATAACTATTAATCCTATATTTGATAAATGTATCAAAAATGAGAAAGAAACATTGAAAGGGTTATTTTTGGTGTTTAGAAGTTTCTCAAAATGGAAGAGAACACTAGACTTCATTGTAGTTTTCAAATAGAAATATTTACAGCTGTGAAGTTGGAAATACACATTTTAATGAATGCTATTATAATCAAGCAGATAAGTTTAATATTTACTGAAATATAGCTTATGCATATATTACTTATACTTGAAAAAACAGGTATACAACATTGCACATACGTATATCTGCAATCTATAAATATTTTTCAGGAGATTTCATAGCTCTCAGGAGATGAAACGCAAAATTATACAAATAACTAATCACTCTTAATGTTTCTGCAGTGACATGAACCATAACGTTTTATGCGCTCAGTGCATGTTTATTTATATATTTATTCACTAGACTCCAAGTGACCTCGTATTACAGCCCATAGGCATTAAGATGCTTATGATTTTAGAAGAGAGTTAATTTTTAAATGTTAGGAAAATGTCGTTATACCATATGCATGTGTTGAAATACCTGGTATGCTCATAAATTTTCCAAGGTACTTAACTCACTATTTAGAAAATGTTCTGAACACATAGTGTTGCAATATAAAAACTTACAACACATAATTTTAAATAGATCACTGTACAATTATTAATTAGTATTACAAATTTGAGACACATTAATCTTCAAACCAATTTAATGCAAATTAGAACAAATGATTAAATGGTAGCATAATTATATCTAGCTTGTGACCTACAAAAGATAGGAAATGAGACATGAGATTAAAACTGGAGGAAAGAAATAGAAAATCTTGACCCAAACTACTATCTCTGTAGTTCAATTACATGCCACTAAACACTGGCCGTAACCTCTACTTTCTTTAGTTTGAAAACACCGGTGCTGTGTTCCTTCTAATAATCTACATTTAAAGTAGTTGAGAATTTCTTGTAAGTACTAGTGATTCTCACTCTGGGGATGAGCCACATTTTCACATTTTCTCTGGTGATTGTATGAGAATGCCTACGGTTGATATTTAAAGTTCTAAAAAGATAACAGGGTGACACTACTTACGTTAAGGACATCACTTCATTTTCCCTTCATAATTTCTACTTTGAAGATTATGTTAATCCTTTAGTAACAAAATAATATCTAATAATGTTTGTGTGGGCCTAACACATGGTTTTGTTGGAGTTCAGGGGTGCCGTCAGCCCCCTGAGAGGGCGTGTCTCCAGGTTCTTGGTCTGTCACTCTCTCAAGAATGGGAGAGGAGACCACGGCACAGCGCACTCATAAAGTAAAATACTGGACTCAAAAAGCCTTTGGAGAAAGTGATTTATTTAGGTAGAGAGAGAGAAAGGAGAAGGAGAGAGAAAGAAACAGGTAGCTCTCACACTGAGTGAGAGAAAGAAAAGCCGCTCTCACACTGAGTGAGGAGGGTTCCCAGAGAGGGAAAACCAGAGAAGGAAAGCTCCTGTCACACTGAGTGAGAGAATCCAGAAACATGGAATCCAGGAGAGGAAAGACAGCTTCCACACTGAGTGGAAGGGAATTGAGAGAGATGGAGTTTAGGGGAGGAAAAGCAGCTTCCACACTGGGTGGAAGGGGACCCCAGAGGGGACATCCAGGAGGGGAAAGAGAGCTCCCTCTATGTGGGAGGGGATTCCAGAGAGCTGGAAATCTGGTGTGGGTGAAGGAGCAGGGAGATTTATCCTGGGAGACATTCCCACCTTCCCAAGTTCCTCTGGCCAATGAAAGGAGTTCCTTAAAACTTCAGCTGGGATGATTGACTTAGTTTCTTCCTGCGCCGGCAAAATTTAAACAAAAACAGTTACATCTCCTGGATGGAGAGAGATGGGAGGGCGGCATGGCACTGGGAAGCTCTTGCCCTTAAACCTACACCTTTGTGGAGCCGGAAAGAGAACCCATTCCCTCAGTTTGAATAATCACCTCCTCCTCAACATGGCCTTCTTCTGTGTGTTGTCCTTCAGACATTTCTTCCATGTTGTCATGGAATAACACAAAGTCCTCAACACAAAGTCCTTTTTCTTCATGTACCAGATATTGATCGACTTACCACCTATGTAACTTGGACCATTCGACTTTATGACCACAATCGCTAGCCACGACTGCTCCGTGTCTGGCAGCGCAAACGTTGCCCAGCTGGGCGTACCACAATGCGGACCAGCTTCCGGCGGCACTACCATCTCCGCGTGCACCGTTTCAACTGTACATATAGCCTACTCAACTTACGACCAAATCGTGTTACGACCGGTCCACGGTCCCGACCATGGTCGTAAGTCGAGCACTAGCTGTAGCTAGTTGTTGGGAAGTCATGACATTTAAAATGATTTAAAGCTAAATGACAGTTTTTTGTTGTTGTTTTTTGATCTGGGAGAATAAATAGAGCAAAGCTGAACCTGGGAAATTTGTAAAATGAATTAAGTTTGTCTTCAGAGTTCCCTAACGTTCTTCACATGGGACTTCTCTCACTGTTTCTGCCTCATAATCTAATGCCCTCACCAAACACTACACATGGACTGATCTTCCCAAACCTACTTTACCTTAAACAGTCTTATATTACAGAGTTACTTCTCATTCTCCTGTAGACCTTTCCATCGAAAACAAATAGATATATATTTCCTGAGTACACTTTGTGTAAGGAAAATAATCTGATTAAAATCATTCACAAATAAATCAATTTGTCTTACTGCTTCACTTGAGGAGACAAAGAAGTTCATGTTTCTTTAAGTAAATGAGTCAGGTCTAATAACAAGCTCCTTGCAAAAATGTTCTCCCTCCTCTCTATTCTGAAGAGTATCTAAGAGTTATTCTGGTAATAATTCAGGTTTTGAAGGTATTTTTTAAAAATCTGGATGCAGTTAACTCACAATAAAATTTTTAAACTCATACTCACTACCTTGGGTTTGCAAATGGCTCAGCCACCATCACAGAAATGCTTTGAAATGCATTTCAGTGTTGTGCTTTTGGATGATAAATTCCTTGATGTCCAATGAGATTAAACAAATTTGCCACAATTCTTACTGTGAAATAATCAATAACTTCATTCCTGAAGTATGGTCACCTCCACTGTGAGGTTCACAAACCCTTTGCCCAAAGAAAGAATTGAGAAATCAATTTTGACTCCCTAGAGTTGTGACTATGTATCCACTTAACCAAATAAATATGCAGACCGAGTGGAAAAGAAAGAGGATGTCATGCTC
The DNA here is from genome assembly GCF_009761245.1 of Sapajus apella. NCBI lineage: Eukaryota > Metazoa > Chordata > Mammalia > Primates > Cebidae > Sapajus > Sapajus apella. The sequence continues at coordinate 2,944,011 of NW_022436974.1, read as the reverse complement.
AGCAAAGGTTACTAACAGATCTTTTAGCCCACGGGTCTGGGGTAATGATATTTCAGATATTACTTGACTTCCTCATGCCTATCTAGTAACCCTTAGGAATACCCTCTTTACAGAATAATGTCAAAGTGGTTGACTTAGAAGAAAATTCCAAGCATAAACATTTCAGAATGGAGGAAGCACATCACTCTAGGAGCAGGCAAACTGTATAACCCTCAAACAAAAGCAAAATCCAGCAAGCAGAACACAGCCTTAATAAGGCTTTGTCTTTTTGAATGAATTACAAGATAAAAAAGAATACATAAATACATCAGTAAAGTTTAAAATGTCATGGGAAAAATAGGTACTCTATTCCTAGTGTATTCTAACAAAAGAGATGCTTGTTAACATCTGCTTGAGTTTTGCAAACAGCAAAATCTGGCAATCTATGAAGCTTTAATTAAATAAAGCTAAAATAATTTGTCACTTGGAAAAGTTTCCGGGAAATCGAAGCTTAAAATTTATCAAAATAAAGAATGAAATTTCTAGGTCATTTTTTTCATTGATGTGCTATATTAAAAATGTCCTACCTTTAGGCTTGTTATAGATAGTCTTTCAAGTAACTGGAAAAAAATTTTTTTTTCTGTAAAATAAATGAGCAACTTAAAAATCCACAGCAATGTTGGTGATAGTCAATTGCCATTTTAGCATTCTAAAGAAGAAAAGTGTGTAGTTTTGTTTTTTGTTTGAAAGGGTTTTATCTTGGCCAAGTGCAGTGGCTCATGCCTGGAATTCCAGAAATTTCGGAAGCCGAGGTGGGTGGATCACCTGAGCTCAGGAGTTCAAGACCAGCCTGATACAAGATGAAACCCATCTCTACTTAAAACACAAAAATTGCCCAGGCTTGTTGGCAGCTGCCTGTAGTCCCAGCTACTCAGGAGGCTGAGACAGGAGAATTGCTTGAACCCAGGAGGTGGAGGTTGCAGTGAGCCAAGATGGCACCTCTGCCCTCCAGCCTAAGTGACGAGTTAGACTCTGTCTCAAAATAAATAAAAAGAAAAAAGAAAGAGTTTCATTTTGAGAGATGTCTAGAATAACTATGAGAAAGATGCATTGAAAAAACTAAAATTTCATTCAATTTCTTAAAATGTTGAAATTTTATCAAAAGCCAGCAAATTTTTCAGGAAACTATGTAACTTAAATAATAGAGGAGAGCTGGACTTCAGGTCATTAAGATAAGCAAAATGATAATAAGCTTTGTAACACAGTAGAAGAATTGAAGTGTCGGGCAAGTAGTTTAAAATCCAAGATGTGGCATTTGTTGTCTCTGGACATTGGGGAATTTACTTATCTAATAGAAGCTTCAGTTTTCTTATATGTAGAATAATACTTAACTTTTAAGGTTACTGTGCATTCACATAAAATAGGTAGTGGGCAAAAAAAAAAATCAGATAATTACATAAGGCATATAAACTTAAGGTAAATAAAAGGTAAATGTGAGATATGTAAATGAGGTAAAGAAAATAAAATACCATAGTGCCCAATAACTTCAATTAGCTCACACTATAGATATTTCCAATATACATTATATACTGTTTCATAGTTTGAATTGCTAATATGAATTTCTCTAATTTTTAGATACAAATTAAACTAAAATCCTTTTTTTTTTTTTTAAGAGACGGGGTCTCGCTATGTTGCCCAGGCTGGAGTGCAGTGGCTATTCACAGGCCCGATCCCACTACTGATCAGCACAGGGAGTTTTGACCTGTTTCGTTTCCAGCCTGGGCCAGTTCACTCCTCCTTAGGCAGCCTAGTGGTCCCCCGCTCCCGGGAGGTCACCATATTGATGCCGAACTTAGTGTGGACACCCGATAGGCATAGAGCACTACAGCCCAGAACTCCTGGGCTCAAGCGATCCTCCCACTTCAGCCTCCCGAGTAGCTGGGTATACAGGCACGTGCCACTGCGCCCAACTAATCTTTTTTTAACTAAAAAAATTTAATCGTGGTAATATACACATAACATAAAATTGACGATGTTACACTTTTTTTTACTTTTTTTGAGACGGAGTCTTGCTGTGTCACCAGACTGGAGTGCAGTGGTGTGATCTCAGCTCACTGCAACATCCACCTCCCAGGTTCAACTGATTCTCCTGCCTCAGTCTCCCAAGTAGCTGGGACTACAGGTGCATACCATCATGCCCAGATAATTTTTGCATTTTTAGTAGAGACGGGGGTTTCACCATTTAGCTAGGGTCATCTCAATCTCCTGACCTCATGATCCACCTGCCTAGGCCTCCCAAAGCGCTGGGATTACAGGCCTGAGCCACTGCGCCTGGCCCCGTGTTAACCACTTTTAAGTATTTTGTTCGATAGTGCTAAGTACAACATGTTAAACTTTTAAAAGTTTGAAGAAATCATAAACTCTTGTTTCCGATTGTTGTAAGTTTATTTGTAGTAAAGCAAAACTTCTTCCTGAGAACAACTTTAGCTTTCCATCCTCCATTGGTGTGACCTGGCATTACTACTTTCTGATAGCATTCAAATTATGTGTGAAAATGAGATAATAACTACCAAGGTTCATTTTGATCACTAATGAAATATGAAAAGAACTAAATGGATTGTTGTATGGTCTTTTTCTGAATCTTACAATAGGATTTAGATATTTTCCTAGTCCCTCATATGGCATACTAGAAAATCAAGGCTAATGTTCATTGATCAGTGTAACAAATAATTAGCCAGCCCTAGAACTAAGGATTAATTCTTTCAAGTTAAATATTATTTCTAAAACTTCACGTTGTCTCACAGTATTTTTTTTTCTTTTCATGGTACATTTTCTTCTATTTCTTGGTAACAATGAGATGACTTTCTAGTGTTTCTGTTCTTGTTGTGTTTTGTTTTTAGTAAGACAAGATAAACTTGTTATTTAGTTCACCTGGTGAACAGACTAAAGAAATGTATTCAAAAAATATGCGCATTTTTTCCTGAAAACATTCAGCTTTATCTAACTATAATATCTTGATAATTATATTATACTTTTGTAATTTATCACAGGTTGATCTGCCTATACTGAAATTAATTTAACAGGCTTCTGTTTGTTGAATCAGAGCTCTAATATCATTATTCAGTCTCTGAGCTGCTCCCCATTTGAGTCAATAAAAGGCTGAGAGGTCTTGACAAGCTATATTTTTTTTTAATATTGATCTTGATGACCAAGCTGGTGCCCTTGAGTCTAACCATTGATTTTAAAAGGGAGGCCTGTCAAGTTGGAGGCTAATTTTTTTCTATTAAACAGATCAGGTCTTGTAATTAAAGAAAATGTCAGGCTGTCATATTTTACAAGAGGGCCATGGGAATATTTTCATGCAGTTTTCAAGCAAATTAGTAAGTATGCAGACCTGCTGGAGCCAAACTCATACACCCACACCAGCATAAGCTTATACAGAAACTAAATCAATGTTCAAATAGTATGTCATTCATTGGCTTTCTGTTTTCCCAAGACTCAATGATTTAAGGAATAATTTATGATTCCTGGCTTTAATAACGTGCACTGCTGCATCAACTTAAAATGCATCAAACTCTTCCGAAAGAAAGTAACATTCAAATGAAAAGCTAATTTACTGTCAGGATAATGGAGAGTGTCCAATCCAGTCTCTGCAGCTTTTGCTTCCTATCTGTTTCATTCTAGTACTATTGGAAATCATAACTTCTCACTTCATTTTTTACAATATATTTATTCTTCTATCAGTGCAAGAAACATTTACAGAAAAGCAACAAATAAAAAAGAAGAAGAAACAGACAAGTAAGCAAAACAACAGTATATTTGTTGTAATATAGGTATGGTATAAGTGCTTTCAAAAGGCAAGAAGTGAATGACTAACTTTACTATGGAGATAATACCATACTGAGCTGAGTTTGGGATTACTGTATAAAAAACTGAGAGCTTGAAATTTTTATATTGGAATGTGATAATGTCTTACATAAGTTTTAGAATTGACTTCTGAAGCTAGAGATGCTATAAAACTTAACATAAAATATAGAACTTTCAGAAATAGAAAATATAATATTAAAATACCAAGAGAAAAGCATACCAAGAACACAAATTAATAATTCTCCCAAAAGGAAATATGAATTACTATAAGCTTTCAGAAAAAAATATTTAACCATTATTTCTCCAAATATTGATTTAGTCCAATATATATTGCCCCAATATTGTTTCAATAACGTCCCAATCAATATCTCTTTTATTCTGTAATTTCTATTACACTTATGTTGGTACTTTTGCCCTTGAGACATGATCTAATTTATGCTCAGTTCCTCTCATTTTTATTTTTCTTCCAGCTTCAGTTTGCATATTTTTATTGACTTGTCTTCAAGTTTATCAATATCTTCTTTAACTATGTTGAATCTACTTTTAAGCCCATCCAATGACTTATTAATTCCTGATACTCTATTTTTCCCCTATACAAACTATAGATTTTATATTGTATATATCATATTCTCTGTTAAAATACTTCATCATCTATGTAATTTCTATAGTTTTTCTGTTTCTTTAGTATGCTAGTGTTCGTTATTTTGAAGTTATTGTCTGCTAACTACAACATCAGGATTTTTTATAGGTCTGCATATTAATCATTTTATCACTTTTCATTAATATCAGTCATTTTTTCTTTTTTAAATAACTGGAATGTCCGGTGGCTTTGTTTTTGCTACTTCTTTTCTTATTCTGGACATTGCAAGTGATACTTAGAAGCTGTTGAAATACTGAATCATGGATCCTTCCTTAAAAAAAATGTTGTACTTTGTTCTGGTAGCCACCTTTATGCTGAAGGGTCCTACTATTAGTTTGTTAAGATGGGTCTGTATTAGGCTGGAAAGCAGAGCATATCCACTGTGCTTTCTAGCTGAACCAGAAATCGAATTTCCTCCCAACATCAGGAGACACCTGATTCTTCACTTGCCCTTTGCCTCCTGACAGCTGCTGCCTTGAGAACTACCATAGTCTTTCCCTGTGCTTTTACAGTCCAGAAATTGGCCAAGGATCTAAGAAATATTTTTGACAAATAGATGGGATGCTTATCCACATTTCCTCTTTGATAGCAGCTCCGGCTTCCACTTATCAACACCACTGTTCCATATTTGCTATCTAAATCCCTACAGCGAAGACCAGAATAATATCCTAAGACTGATTTTATACATCTCAACTCTAAAATTCCTACAATGGGTTGTTCAATGGCAGCCGTCACTTGTTTTATATAATAATATAATATTAATTAAACAATTGTTTTATTAAGAAATTTTTTTAAATCAATGAACTGTTAATATATATAAATCTCAACGTTATTGTACTGAGTGAAAGGCAGACAAAAGAGATCATAGAGTATAACTCGATTATATAAAATGATGGAAAATACAAAGTAATCCGTAGTACAGCAAGATGATTAGTAACTAAAATTTTCATTTCTATTATATGATTTTCTTATGCTGATAACATTGGAGGGAAAGATTCCAAAGAGGTATGAGGACACTTTTTACAGTGTTCACTGAGGTGACTGTTCCACGGTGTACAGGTATAATTAAATACAAAATTACACAATTCAAATATGTGCAATTTAATGTGTATCAATGATGCCTCAAAAGTTGTGAATACAGATATACATGTATCCATACATGTTTATATCTAGCGAAAGACACACATGATGCTGATTAATTATAACAAAATAATCAATATAGTAATTTTAAAGAAATTTGGTAATATTCATCAAATAGTTAAAATTTTTCAACTTCTAAGAAATCCAACTCCAAGGAAATGTTAACAACTATAAACAAATATATTTTCAGAAAGACATTTATAATAGTATTATTTAAAATCTTGAAAAGCTTGATGCATGATAAATCACCAATAAAACACTCTTAAATATTGGCATAGCCATATAATGAATTATGGTTTAATTATTACATTGGAAAAATGTTTATAATATAATTTACCTTTTTGTCTTTCTGTATACTTTTATTTGTATTTAGACACAATACTTACATTTAAACACATCTATCCTATATGCATATTTCAATGAGTTCTGAAAAATATATATACCTATTAACTACTATCCCAATCAAAATATAGAATATTTCCATAATGCTTTTATTCAGTACACACTGTAAACATGTAACCATATCCTGATTTATAGCAACAGAGATGGGTTTGGCCTGTATCTTAAATTAATATAAATGAAATAGTAGACTATATACTATTATGAATTGCCTATTTGTTTGACTATATTGCAATTCATATTTGGTCATTTTCTGTTGGTTGAATTATGGAAAACATTTTTCTGTATCTACTAAGATGGACATATATGTTTTTCCTCCTTTATTATGTTTCTCTAATGAATTAGGTTGATTGGTTTTTAAACAGGGACCCCATCTAGTATTCTTTCCCAGTGGGTCATGATGTATTTTGTATGTACATTACCTGATTTGATTTGCTAATTTTTTGCCAAATACTTTAATATCCATATATAAGGGATTATTGTTCTATAAATTCTGTAATTGACATTCAGTTTCCTATTTTTCTTACAATACCATTGCCATATTTGGATTTCAGAGTTGTGTTGACCTCGTAAAATTAGTTGAGGAGTGACAGTTTGGGACAATTTTCAGAGATTTCGTCTTTAATAATTTTCGCCAGTTACGTTTCTTTCACTAGGGAAGACGCTCTGAAATCCCATCACGTTGCTCTTCTAAAATTTGTTCCTACACTCAAAGAGTGCTCCAGTGTTATTAAACCAGTGCTCTTACTTTGATCTTTGCCAAAGGTATAAATATTACTTAATGTCAAATTTATTTTCAAGTGGTTCTTGAAATATAAACCTTTTTAAAAAGTCTCACTCTTTAAATAAGTGGCATTAGTATTTAAGAAAATTGTATCTTTTACTTGATGCTAGTTTGTTGTAGTATTAAAACTGACTATATTATTAATTGTGCATATAATATTCTAGGACCTGTAAGTTCCTTGTCCTTAAAACCCCAGAGGATGATTAAGGAATATTTTCTTTTAGTTGCTTCTTTTTCTCTAAAAACTATTTTTAGGCCTATCTACTATCTACACATACAACTTGCCAAATTCTCTGGAGACTTGTATACCTCCTAAACTACTACCTCTGAAGAAATCACCTTGGATGGCTGTTTGGTTGACTGCTACTGCTGTTTAGCCAGGGGAGAAATTTCAAGTGGCCACAAATTCATTCTTTGATTGTGACTGGGTTGCATCAGGTGATATGAAATATCAGAAATGTAGTAGAGAAAATTTGTTCTGATAAAACATGAATATATATTTTGCATCAATAAAACAAAACAAAGCAAAACAAACAATAAATCAAATAATACATAACAATTTTTTTCTGTATCATTTGCTTCCTGCAATATTGCAATGGAGTGGCAGTGTTTGAGAGGAAAAATCATGATATAAAACAACTAGTTAAAGACAACGTGTGTTCTTCTAGAAACTTACCTTGCGCTTACTTGTCTTTTGAATAGAGGCAAGTTATATACCCTGTATGAGCCTTCGATTCTTTATATGTTAAAAGAAAAATGCTGACTTCTTTATGAGATTGTTGTAAATATTCAGTAATGGTGTTTTACACAACACATGACCTTCCAGTAATACATTTTTTTCCTCTGAATAGTAGTTAATAGTTTCTACTCTAATCTTTCCTTTTCATTCAGCAGAATGCATTATAATATTGTCAGACAGTTAAGAAAATTGGTTATATTCAGCCTCTCTATGCCAAATTGTATGGTATTGACAAATTATGTAGCCTTTCTGCATCTCTGTTCTGCATAGGATTGCTATAAGACGATTCAGATAGTGTGTATGAAATGTTTAAAACATTCTCCAACATTTTAGTAAGTTTTCAATAAATGTTAGCCATCGTTATTATATTCCAAACAATGCTGCATGATAAATAAGAAGAAAAAAGGATGTAAGAGACATCGGAAGCCTAGAGATGTAATTACTGGTCTTCTATGAAAAAGTAAAGGAGACAAGATTTTAATGAAAGTAATCATTCTATTCATAGGCTGGACAAAAATAGTGGTTTTAGTAGAACCAGCTAAGAAGTAAGAGATATAAGCAGAAAACACAGAACTACCTAGGATTATACTACACTCAATTGTATGTAGATAGATTAGCCCTCCTCTCAGGTGACATCTCATGAAATCCAAGATTAGAATTTTTTTTTTTCCCAATCACTGCTCTTTTCTCTAGGATAATACGTTCAATGAATAGAAATCAAATATAAATCACATAAGCTTTAACAGTTAAGATGTAAGATTACACCTGTAAAATAATTTCACAGATGTAGGTCATGATTTGGGAGTAAAAAAAATTATCTTGAAATATGTAAATTGTTGTGACCCATTTTTAGCTTGAATTATTTGTTCTTTCACACAGATATTCACTTCCTTTGCTTATAAAGTTAGTGTTATTAATACATTTTTATTTGAATTTTTAATTTTCAGAAGAAATGCCCATCCACTAACTTATTCTAGACTTAAGACTTTTCTTATAGATAGCTGAAAATGTTCTAAGAATGTACTAACACTGAAACAGCAGGGAAATTCTCACATAAGGAAAGAGGACAAAATTATTTATTTACGGTTTATGGGTACCCGATCTGCTCCAGTGAATTCAAAGACTCTGTGTACGAAATAAGATATCCTTCTTTATCTCAAAGTGTACGCTTCCAGGGATATTTTGTCTCCTTTACAAGAGTGATTAATTGACATAAAATTAATAATTTAGTAATGGTTTATTTCATGATTAAAATTCTATATAACAAACTCCATGTAATAATGTCTATAATAATCAAAACAACTGAACAACAAATATTCTAACTATTTACAGCTGTAATAGTATATATTGTGCCTGCAAAAACTTTGCAATGAGTTTGTATTACTTTATCCTTAGTCATATCATAGACTTTATTGACCCAATAAGGAATGTACTGAAAAAACGCCATATCCTAGGCTACAAATGAAGAAGAATTGTGAAGGCTGTCTACCTCTAAGGTATCCGGGTACATGAGTCAGAAAGTACAAACCTGAGATTTAAACTCAGGTTAGCCCAAAGGGGGTAATGGATGACATATGAAGTTGTTGAGACGTGTATAAACAAATTTCAATGTCCCAATAGTCAACAAATATTAATTACTGTCATAATGACAGTTTTGAGGGTGTTATGTAGCTTCTGGGTGGCAAAACATAAGATATATAAAATTATCCCATGTAAATTTGCTGAACAAGAATTAATTTAATTAGAACTATACCCATTGCTAGTCCAAGTGGGGTGTAAATACCGGTGTGTTATAAAATCTTTTAAGGAACTGAAATATTTTAGCTATCCATATCTCACAACTATACAGATGCAGTTTCATAGAAAAAGTTTGTTCTATTAGTCTACTACATGAAGCATTCTGAAGTGCTGTTTCATTCATTTTATGAATGTGCATATGCTGTAACATGTACAGTTGGACATAGAGCATCTCATTCCAAATAACTGCTTTCACTTGTTGAGTAGTGACTATGTTTGTAAAGGTTAGTTTTATTTTCATCATTAAATAATGAGAGAGTTTACGGTCTGGATAAAGGAAAGAGAAAATGTGTCTTTCTCTGGAGCAGGTGAATCAACAGATTGAAAGGAAAAATCCAAGCAGTTGATTGGCATGCAGCCAGAAGAATGTACTAATACCATAACTCCTATCCCTTCTACTGCTATTAAGTAACGGTGAGTGAGAAAATGCAGTAGGAAAAGGAGAAAGGGAGAGGAGAATAAGGAAAAGAAGAGAGGGGAGGAGAAAGAAGGATAGGTAATTAAAATATCCATAACACTTCAGGATGAATGCTATAGTAGGATGCAAAAAAATATATAGTGGGAACATAAAGAAGAAAGTAGCTTCAGAGAAGAGAATATTTGTTGTATATAATAAACAGTGGGATATTGTAAAAATTGCAGATTCTGATTCAATAGGTCTGGGTTGGGCCTGAGATTCTGTGTTTTAACTAATAAGCTCCTGGGTAATGCTGACGTTGCTGTCCTGCAGACCACATTTTAAGTGGCAAGGTAATTAAGGGTAGAGAAGATGTTGATACTTATTCTAGGCAGAGTAAGGGAATACAGTCTAGTAGTCATGAAAGAGTAAAAGCATTTGGTCTGGCTAGCAGTTCACTGAGCATAAATATTTCACTGAACATAGTTCACTGAACTATCAGATAATGAAGTTAGAAAAAATATTATTACAAATTACCTCAGGATAAATATTCTGAACATCATTTTGTGAGCAAAGAGATGCCTACAAATGCTTTTGTTCCTAGGTGTGGCACCGTACGCTTGTTGGTGAGGAAGCTATAAACAAGTTATAGTTTAAAGGGCAAAACAAATGGAATTAGAGAAAAAGGAAGAGGAAAAACTGTTAGCAGACTTCAGCCATTGCCAGAGTGAGGAAAGCACCAGGTTGAACTTTAATATGGGAGATAGAAAAGAAAATTCCAGATTTGGCACCTTCTGAGTCATCAACAGAATATAGTCAATTATTAGATGGAAATAGTTGGGATAAAAATAAGTAATTGATGAGAAACATGACTTTATATTTTTTGTTGTTTAATTTCGCTTTAGCCAAGAAGTCATAGGAAAAAAATAGATAATATTGAGAATGTGAAAATTATGGGATGGTATGAAAATAAAAAGGTTAAAAGGCATATAAAAAGTTTATATGAGTACATTGAATAGACAAAGTTTTAGAATATAAATCCTGGAATAGGCCATGGATATTAAAAATTAGAAGTTGACAGGGATTGCACTTATTGAATATATATTGCAAGCCAGTGATTTTTTTTTTCATAGAGTATTTCTTTTAAATAGAAAGCCACTGGTAACCTTCGAAAGAGTTGAATGATAGAAGAGATGATAGACACAAATTATAGAGTCGGTAGAATGATGCAAATTATAGAGAACTAAATGGATTGTGTGCCTCATGGGAATATGTGTATGCATATACGGAAGGTGGCCTTGGAAAGTGAAGCCCCTGATAGTTGTTCTTTACTTTGGATAGTAAAGGTAGCATTCTTTTCTTGTTTCTGAGGAACCACTCCTGTTTTCTGATTATGCACTCGGGTAGCAGATGTCCCTAGAAAAAATGTCTACTAGATTTATTCCAAGGCCAAAGACATCATTCTGTGGATGCTGATACATTGGTTAGTAAATTATCATATCCAAGATGAAAGCCGATGATAACTGCAAATCATAAGGCAACTGATGATGCCCGAAAGTTTGTCAACATTCAAATCCCTGGAGTCCCATCCCTGGAGAAAGGCATCTTCCTCCTGCTCCTTAGTTGTGATGACACTATAGCAAGATCAAATCACAGATTTTTAGAGGGGATATGGGTACAATAAAATTGTCTACAAATTTTTATAATAAATTCTAGAATTTCTTAAAATCTGAGAAATCATTTCCATATCATTTATCTACAGTATATCTAGGTAATGATCTCTAATTAAGACTCATAGAGTTATGAAAATAAACATTTAGGTGTTGTATATCTCTCATACGTTTTAGTAAGTTTTCAAGTGCTTTCTATTTTCAAGAGAAGACCCTTCGTGAAGGATTGGGGAACAAATTTTAATTCAAGCCATTTCCTCCCAGAACACATACGCTAATGTATTACACAAAGCTGAACCATAATGTTCTAAGCACTTCAGTTAGTCTTCACTTTTGAAATTCCTCTTTTTAACAGAGTCAAAAAAAATACCCTTTCATTTCATTGATGTGAAGCAAATCTCCCTGCTTTAATTAAGAGCAATTGGAGGAAATGGTGATAACAGAAGTCCAGCTCCTACCAGTGTGTAACGAAATGGTCGCAAGCTCTGGCGGCCAGCCAGGCTGCCAGGCTGTTTTCCATGGGTGTTACTCTGCTGACAGTACCTTCCTGACATTTGTTCCTCGACACCAGAAGTGCTAACAGCTGCGGCGCCAGTGGTAGGAAAGCAAGGAAGGTCTTTTTCAGCGTTAGTTGCTCTCAGATTCTCAGCACCCTGAGAGAATAAAGTCTGTTAAAACTGACTTCAGTCGGCTGTCTGCTTGGCGAAGGTTTTTGTTTCGGTATCTGAAAAGCAGTTTTATTCTATGACATTGGGCATAGGGGAGATGGGTTTTTCAAGACAGAAGACACACGTGGTAAATGCGTGACAAATGGCAGTAACACAGTTGGGCTGGGAGTTCACGGTTTTATGAAATGAAATCTTTCAACAACCAATTCTGTGCTTGGTGATTTGGTACAGGCGGCCCTTCTGACCCTGCACTGAGGAAGGCAAAAAGGACTATAGAAGAAAATTTCTAGTTATCCTGAAGTTGAATGGTATTCTTAACTAATAGTGACAGATGTAGCACTATGACTTCTAGTGGTTGCTGCTAATGGCAGAGCTTCAAGCTCTCAGGAAATGAGAAAGGTCAGAAGGCAAGTGCACATGTGAGAAACAAGTTCAGATGATAACGGCTGAGATGCGGTTTTCGGAAAAGCTCATTTTGGGGACTTTTCCAGTCTGTCTTGGTTTTTTCAAGGTGATTCTTGGCACATGGGTGTATCACTAACATTTTGACATACTCTAGAGGATCAAGGTCCTGAAAAGAATATATCACTGCTTAACACCAAGAAGCTACTATGCACTAATAACTTGCTTCATAAGTTAATATTCTTTATGATTTTAGTGTTGCTACTGTTTTGATCTTAAAAATAGGATAATTTTTTAGCAAAGTATAATTAATTTTCCATAACTTACAGGATATTTAAGAGACCTTCTACAATAATTACTGTGAAAAAAAAATTCCTATAAATACTTCAGTTGCTAACACTGTATAGTAGATGAGTTTTTAAAAAAAGAGTTTATATTTTTAATTTTTATGACAACTGGGCTGTTTCCACATGCACTTTTCATGTGAACTCCCAATTCTGGGGTTCTTTCTAGAGCAGCATCCCTGGACGTGCTCAGAAAGCAAAAATATCAGAGCATTTTTCTTTCAGCACTAATGCTATGATTCACGTCAAAATGAAAACTCCAATTGAAGAAATAAAGATAAATTGACTTAATGTAATGGCATCACATTGTAATAATTTCAAAAACTTTTGAGAATTAAATGTCTTTTTTTTTTGCAATTAGCTCTCAATTGGGCAATTGCAGAGAGAGAAGCATCATCTAAAACATATACAGGGAAGCCTGCATATTTTTTTCATTTCATTGCTAATGAGCCATTTTCACCTGACTCCTGCTCCCACCACTCCCCCCTGAAGAACCAGCTGTCATTTTCCACAGCTGAGCAGGTTTGGTACCAGACAGGTGGCAGCGGGGTGGGGGAGAAATTGTGTCAGTGGGATATAGTTAATCTGGAATTACGATGATCCACCTGGTCTCATTAAAAATTGACTGCATATCATGAATGGTTCACTACAAGACAATCAACACTTAAATTAAAAATTAAGGTTTTTAAATATTCTTGAAAAGACAAATACTAGCATTTTGTATTAATTGAAAACTTGCGATCTTGTTCATATTAGATCAATGAAGTCCATTTAGAGATGATAGAATTTTGTATCCTGTTTTTAGAAAGGGTGAACTATGCTATTCCAGATTCTAATATTCACTCGCTCTGTAAGTTTAATATATTATAGGCTCTGTGGGGTGTGGGGGAAGACTGTCTTGACATCAATAGCACTGGGTTGAGCTTTCAATAGGTTAATATATTTGGAAGGATTTTGTAAACTGATAATTCATATGTAAGTATGGAATCTGCTGTTCTCATTGGTATTTACTTCATGGATTATTTTTAACTCTCACAATAACCTAGAAAATGTCCTTAAAGCGTCAAATGATATCGCCAACCATGTGACTCAACTGACCTCCCTGGCCACAATGATAGCTGCCTATTGGTGCTAGATTCAGTTCTTATGTTTCTTCAGGTGGAAGTCACCGCCTCACAAAAGCCTTCTCTGAATGCCCAGTATTGGGCTGGATGCCCTTCTTGTGATTCCATGGCACCTGAGCTGACCCTATTATAGCACTTATCACACAGAGTTGGAATTGGCTATGCATCAGTCTTGTTCTCCCACTAGAACGTAATTTTTATGCTCTGAGACCTTATCTTATTCACTTTTGAATGTCCAGTAACTAATGTTGTGTATATCACATAATGGAGACTCATTAAAAATTGCATACGTTATTGAAGTCAATTTATTTTCTGTATATAAAGTATAGACATATATACATTTTAAAAGTATATATGTAGACATGTATTTGATTTGCAATTTGAACCATCATTCTGGCTTCATTATGAAGAAAATTTTGAAGTAGGCCAACAGTGGAATACAGGGGGACCAATTCAATGGTGAATGGAGGAAAGATGCTCATTCAAACAAAAGTGGGAGTGGAAATGGAGAAGAAACAGACCTGAGATATACACAGGGTAAAATAAACATGGTTTGATAAATAAATTCATGGGTAAGGAAGAATGAGACGTCAGAAATTGCTTTATTAGGTCTGTCATTCCGGCACTCTGGGAGGTGGAGGCTGCCGGATCACTTGAGGTCAGGAGTTCCAGATCAGTCTGGCCAACATAGTGAAATACCGTCTCTACTGAAAATACAAAAATTAGCCAGCCTTGATAGCAGATAGCTGTAGTCCCAGCTACTCAGGGTGGGGCTAAGGCAGGAGAATCGCTTCAATCTGGGGGCAGAATTTGCAGAGCCAAGATTACACCACTGCACTCTAGCTTGGGAAACAGAGCAAGACTTCCTCTCAAAAAATAAAAATAAATAAAAATAAAAATTAAAAAGTGGCTTTAGGGTTTATGGCTTATATAGCTAGGAAGATGATGAAAGTATTGACGGGGATTGAGAACACTGGATGATGAGATGATTATTGTTACCATTGCTGTTGGAAGGGGTAATGAAAGGAAGCAGACATCATTCCTGGTTTCAGTTTTACACATGTAATTTTCTTGTGACCTGGAGGAATCCAAGGGGAAAAAGAGGCATAAATTTGGAAGTTTTTTTTTGTGTGTGTATGGGTGATATATTGAAGTCATGGATTGCCTAGGAAGAGTTTAGAGTAGGAATTAAGGAAACCAAACATTGATGAATTCAATGCCTAAGAACCTGCTAAGGTACAGAAACAGAAAAGTGAAATATTGAGAATGAAAGGTAGATACCAGTGGGAAAGGAGTAAGTATGATGTATAAAAAGGAGGGGAGTAAGTACATCTTTTTTTCTTCAGTATAGTTGTATTGTGTAAGAATAAAATAGGGCAAATGTTGAAGGGGGATGTGAGGTTAAGAGAAGGTGATGGCTCATTTTATGTGTCAATTTAACTGGGCCATGGTCTCCCCAGACATTTGGTGACACGTTATTTTGGGTATGTCTGTTAGAGCATTTCTTGCTGAGGTGAAAATTTCAGTCAGTTGACCCTGTAAAGTAGATGGCTCTCCCTAATGAGAGTGAGCCCCATCCAATCAGTTGAAGTCCTGAATAGAACAAAGGGGTGACCCACCTGTGAGTAAGAGGGAATGTATTCTGCTGCCAGCTTTTGATCTGGGACATTGGTTTTCTTTTTTCTTTTTTCAGACTTTGAAACATCAGCTTTTGCTGTGTTTTGATGCTGCCAGCCTTTGGACTGGAACTACGTTTTTGGCTCTCTTAAACCTTCAGCTTGCCAACTGCACATCTTGGGGCTTGTCAGCTCCCATAATCACATAAACTAATTCCAATTTCATACACACATGTGCACACACAACACACACACAGATACACACGTTCACATCTTACTGGTTCTGTTTCTCTGGAGAACAGTGACTAACAGAGAAAGGAGATATATATACACACATATATATATATATTCAGAATACTTAATGTTTACATTACTGTTTTTAACATATTTTAATGTATTTAAATACTGTTAAAAATAATCTCATTAATTTCCCTTCTGGGTAGTGTGGTATGTAATTAAACCAGTGGATCCTGTGATCATATGTTCACTGATGTACCTCCTTTGATGTTAAGTGTGGCCATTGGTTCTATGTAATGTTATGCAAGATCTGTGTTAGTGGATCTGACTTGGTTACTTCTTGAAGAGTGCTGCTAGCTAAAGAGATGTGGGCAAGAAAGGGAAACCTATACCTAAACTATGCTTTGATTTTACTCAAAAGGTATTCCTTCCACCTTGAGTAGAATCAAGGTGGAAGAATATTAATGTAAACACCTTGCCCCCAAGTGGCTGGTTGAAGTCCTTCTGGGATAATAACATATTGGTGAAGGATAGTGGGTGATGTCAGTGTAGCTCTCAGTTGCTGGAAGGTGGAGACTTCCACAGAGGAAGTAGGTAGATCAGCTTTTGTTGAATGAGGATTCATGATTTTGGCACCATGTACAACCTCTATCTCTGCCAACACGGCCACATTGTTAATGTGTCAATGTGCTTATACTACAAAGGCTGATGAAAGAGACTGGTTTTAGTTTGCCAAGCCATTGTGTGTACCATTCAGTGCCTCTTAGTAAATTGTAGAGCGTCCATAAACTCATATGTCTATTCCCCAGATCTCCTTGTTCCAGTTGTATTAGTTTTCTAGGGCTGCCGTAAAACAGAATACCACAGACTGGGTGGCTTAAATGACAGAAACTTTTCTCATAATTCTGGAGACTAGAAGTTTAATATGCAGATTGTGCCAGGCTTGGTTTCTTGTGAGGCCTCTCTTCTGCTTGCAGACGGCTGCCTTATTTCTGTCTTCAGCTGATCACCACTCTGCTCGCACATGTTTCTGGTGTCTACGTGCATACCCATATTTCCTCTTCATGTAATAACACCAGTGATGTATAACTTAGTGTCATTTCATAAGATAATTTGTAGCAAGTTTCAGAAGTAGAAAGAATACAAAAAATTATCAGGAAAACTTTTGTAAAAATCTCATATCTGAACAAGGATTTTAACATGCATAGAAGCTCTTCAGGTGAACAAGGGTGGGGAGAGGTCATGTGAAGCCTCAGGAGCAGTGCTGAATACCGTCTTGAAGTTACTATGTTGTTGATAAAGATTAATTATGAATTTTAAGCTTAATTACAAGGTTTAATTTTATGCTATGTTTAAATATTTGTTTTTCTGGTCAGTAACCCAGTAAGAATAGAAAATTACAGGCAGTATCTATTCAAGACAGCCACCTTTGGAATAAGGCACAAATTTTTGTATTCCAGCCTTATAAAAGAGAGAAATGAGATAAACCCTTAAAAGAAGATACAGATATTGGGGATGATTTTAAATAGAGGGAGTTGTGATTGTAGAAAAGAAAATAAGAATATCAGGTGATTACATGGCTTTTACAATTTTAGACTACGTATTTTTCCATCTGTAAAGTAAAATTCATGTTAGATTTAAAAAATCACAGCAAAACTATACAGGATAAATGTATGTTGACCTATGGTGACTGAAGCAAGGTTGTGAAGTAATAAGACAGCTAACTTTCTTTTTCAGTAAGTCATCTTCTATTATTTATTTAGATTTCATCTAGTTTTCAAAGAAATTAAGAGAAAAATATAGGGTGGCAAAGGTCTTTCTCTTTCACACAGTGCAACTTGAGGTATAACAAGTAATACATGTAAAACTGTCAGTTTAGGAAAAATTGTTTCATCTATTATTTCTTAAAACTTTTATTATAATTCCTTGAGTAGACATAGGCTCTGACATCATTACCACCAGAAATGGTAAATGAGTGTTTAAGATCCAGGCATAAGTGTATGGTAGAAACCTAAAGAAATCTGACTCTGACTGCAGACGAAGTAGTCTCGTCACCACAAATTACTGTCTTAAAGACAAACGTGAGCTTATTCCAGAGACAAAATGAAAAAGCCTTGCTTCTCAGAAGCAAACTTGAGGAAGGGATTTGAAAATGACAACAGTCACCACCGCAACAATGTTCATTATAATTTGTTTTTCTTTTGCTTTGCTAGTTCATAATAAAATGTGAAAATAATTGTTGATACTTCTTATTTACTCAATACGTGCTAGACATGTTGGTAAGCTTTTTATGTGCATTATCTTATTTAATGTTCTCAATATTTCCATAGAATAGGGGGAAATGATACACTGTATAATCGCTAAGAAATAATGACGGTAAAAAGAACACAAATTTCTGACTTCCCAAAAAATTCACCTTAATGACAGCCCAAGATGGAAAAAAACATACCATGTCAAATCCTAAAATAAAGATTTGCTATTTGCTTAAGTAATTATCACTCTGCCAAAGTTTGTAAACCTCAAAAAAAGTCTGCCTTTTTTAGTTTTTAATTTTGTGCACTAAGGCATAAAGAAGAAATGTAAAATTGTTAAAATATTAAGAAAAGAATGAAGGGAGAAAAAAAAGGAAGGGGGTCAAAAACGAGGGTAAGAGGAAGAGCGGAAGAGACAGAGGATGAGACAGAGGGAGGAAGCAAGGAAGACAAAAAGGAATCTATAGTTCCTTCTGTCACAATTTGTATACTACAATAATATCTATAATTTAGACTTGATATCAGAAATGCAAGGAGTCTTTAGGGTTTTCTAGGTAAACAATCATATCATCTGCAAACAGCAACAGTTTGACTTCCTCTTTACTGATTTGGACGCCATTTATTTCTTTGTCTTGTCTGACAGCTCTGGCTAGGATTCCCAGTACTATGTTGAAGTGGAGTGGTGAGAGTGGGCATCTCTGTCTTGTTCCAGTTCCAAAAGCTGCAGTAATCAAAACAGTATGGAAAGGAAGTCAGGTTGACATATTAAAATTACTGATATTTCACTACTTTTCTTTAACAAAAATGTCAAGTACCTGAAGTTCCAAATAACATAAATAGAAGTCATAAAGGTCAATACCCTTAAACAGTGACAGCTACAAGCAACTGCAATACTTTTTCTCAATCTGATCATGAAATATGCACCTTAGGTTTCCCTGGACTCTGAGAAGTATCTTAACATGGAATCTTAGTTGATAGCCTTCAATCACTCTGAAGTTATCAATCTAAAGTTCTAAAACTTATATTCCTTACTCACATTGATTATGTCAGTAAACATAAATGCTCTATAAATATTCTGGAAATA
Source organism: Sapajus apella (assembly GCF_009761245.1). Lineage (NCBI taxonomy): Eukaryota > Metazoa > Chordata > Mammalia > Primates > Cebidae > Sapajus > Sapajus apella. Next base: position 2,924,872 of record NW_022436974.1, on the reverse strand, counting down.
TTATTAAAGAGAAAAACAGTAAAATATTTGACTTTACTAAATTTGTAGTTGGATGTGAGGATGGCAAGTACATGAAGATGGTGTAAAATTGCTGAAAGCAGTTAAGAGATGTTATTAGTTTCTTATTTAAAATATATGTATGGGTAGCTGTGCTATGTTTTTGATGCTAATACATCAATAAATCTATCAAAGATTAAATTTAATAGAAATATAAATTTCTGTGTATGGAGAATTTTATTAAAATAATGTACTTCATTAGAAATAAAGAGAATAGAGGTGGCCTCATTCATGTAATTTTCCTTCAGATCACCAGGGAATTTGCACTAACATCATTTTCAAACATATTTTAAAATGTAAATCACTTATAAGCTTTTAAGAAAAATGCATATTGTAAATTCTTAAATAAAATAAAAAAATTAACAATGCAAATGCTAGGAATAGCACAGAATTTTCTCATTATTATCTTATAAAAATTAAGAAAACCTGGGAATGCAGGGATAAGTTAGTGTATTAAATACTTTAAGCTATTGTAACCCATGTAAGCTTAGAGTAACATCCTGCTTTTAAATATAAATTGTAAAGGAAAAATTATATCTGAAAAAGCAACTAGATAAATATACCTAATTAGAAGTTGTAAGCATTTGTTTATATGGGTAAAAGATATAGTAATTGTATGTATAACTATATATATATATAGAACATTGATATAAAGTATTTAATAAAAAGAGTGGGATTTTGTCAAAGTTGAAAAAAAGGATCATTCATAATCACAATAGTATATGTCATTTCTTAACAGATGTCTTTAAAGGATTGCCATTTAATGCCATTCAGGATCTACTAAGCATCAGTTTTGCATGACTACTGCAAAAGGATTACTTTACAGAAACCAGTTCCTTCGTCAAGAGGATACTTTGGACCCTGTTTTCACAAAGCAGGTACAGTTCATTTTGATTAAACTGCCTATTAAATTGAAATAAATGCTGAATAAGAAAAACAACGTAAGGTTCATGCATGTCCTTAACAGAGCTCCTACTGTAACTGCTCAATATGCTAAAGCTTAATATGATATGTTCTCAAATTAAGTGATTTGTTTTTGAATTGAAAACACCTTGATTGTGTCAGTAACATAAATGCCCTATAAATATTCTGGAAATATTATTAAAGTGAAACATAGTGAAATACTTGTTCATACTAATTGTTTAGTTTGAGATGAGGATGGCAAGTAAATGAACATGGTATAAAATTGCTGAAAACGATAGAAAAGCAATACTCAGGGGTAGCCCCCTGTTCTGTGGTATCTTTCTCAACTGACGTATAATGTTCTAGTGGATGGCTTTTGTACTCTCATGTGCTCGAATTTGAAGACAATGTTTAAGTTAAATAAGCAGAAAGTCATGGGTGGAGAGAGTGAGAGTCATCTCCGCCAGGGAAGGGGATCTCCTAAAGGAAGATGGCTTTTATGCAGTTTGAACAGCAACTCCACATACTTATATACTTACATAATCCACAGAAATTACTAAGTCATAAGTATACTTATTTTGAGTAAAACTGGGCATTGTATAATAATAATCCTTTAAAATGAATACTCTAAAATATTTTGAAACACATCATTAGGCATTTATTATTTATGACTAAGTGGCACCAGTAGACTATCTTGAATTAAATCTGCTGTGTGCTACTTAACTACAATACTTCTGATGTACTTTTAAAATGATCAACCAAAAAGGTCAATGCACTATGAATATAGAATGATTATATTTCTTTTCTGCTTATTTATAAAATGTTGGCAATATTATACCCAACTTAAAGGCTGTCACATGTTTGTCTTTTAACTTGCTAGGTTAATCCAGATTAATTGATTCAAAATAGGAGAGGATTTTCCTCATCCTACTCTATGCTTTCAGTACATTCAAGCTTGAAAATTAGCATTAAAGAAGTTACTAAATGTGGGTGAGAGAGCAGTACTTTAGAAAGGTGTAGGAGTCTAAAGTTTTACCATGATATTTGATTTTACTTTCTACTAGCCACATTCAAATTCTGACATCTTATTGCAGAAAATGTTACCTTCCACGTGTCTTTTATTAATTTCATTAAATCATGCCAGTTTGCCATTTTGATTGCATACCCTAACTGTACCAGGTATCTCTAAAATAATCTTGTGGAGAAAAGCAACCACATTAAAAAAAATTAAAATAATAAAAAGCAAGGGAAAATAAAGTATAAAGAAGGGAAGGAGAAGTATCTGTGAAACTTCAAATCATGGGAAAGAATTGAGTTGCATATAAATCCATTGCTATATTTTAACATTAGACAGATTTTAAGCCAAATTTTGCCATCGAAGTTCTGTTTGTTGCAATAAAAAATATTAAAAAATAAGTTATATACACAAAATAAAATAATCTATAATCTGTCTGTAAACATAAACATCTTGGAAGCTGTTATTTCCTGCGTATAAAGCATTTTGTCCTTAACTCATAATCACGGACACAGCTTAACAAATCAAACTCTAAGTTATTTTTTTACTTCTGAGATATCTATGAATACTAGAGATAAATTAAATCTAAGCACCTTAATGAATTTGGTAATGTTAGAAACAAGTTGTTTATGATGCTTGTGACATTCAAAGAATGACAACTGAACCACTGAACACAGCACAGCAGCTGTTTGTAAGAGAGTTTCAGATCTACTGCCCACTTCCTGATGGATGATGGATATGCAATCTGAATTTGTGCTAGAGTCACCAGCAGATGGGAATAGAATAGAGTAAATGTCTTGGACACCTGTGAAAGAGTGTATTCTATCAATTACCAGCTGAATTGTATTAAATTCATGAAGTTCAACAGAACTGTAATTAATTTTTTAGAAGAGGCTCTTTGTCAATTCTATTAATAAATTCAAGTTTCAAGTTGAGGATGTAGAGTATTTAACTGCACAGAGAACCTGTGGAATCAGGTTTGGCAGAGCAGAGTGCACTCTTATGTCATTTTTGTTGTTACTCCTTCCCACTAATTGAAAAGCATATTGGTAGAATAGGATGCAATTGAAACAAATGAGACAAACTAAGCACTCCAAAAAGACATAAGTGAATTAGAATTGATGAATCTGATGAGAGTGGATTCACAATGTCACTTTAAATAAAACACCATTTCATTCATTTACTTGCCTCTAATCTGTCACTGTAACAACTGTAAACATTCAGCAGCAAAACTGACGGTTTCATCTTGACACAGCCAACTCAATTCCTGCCATAATAAGAGGCAATATATATTAAAAGGGGTCCCGAGTTCAGTCTTCGAGAATGAAATGTTTCACTCAATAACTTAGACAACTCATCCAGGAGACACTGGCTCAGCTCCAAGAGGAAGAGCTTCATTTCATTAGAGAAGAGTCTGAGTGACTCTAGGTTTATAGATTTTTAGCATTGCCAGGATTCTCATCACCTCATGAAAGAAAACCTCTAAGTATCAATGCATGCAGCTCTTAGAGAGTATTACATTTGATGAGAATAGAGTAGAATGTGCTCTGGATTTCAAAAATAGAAAATCTAATTTTCATCACTAATGGTCCTGAGAATTGCATACAAATTTGAAAAGAAAAACTTTTCATATTAGTTGCTATGTAAGTATTACATATATTAACAGTGCTACTACTTGCTAAAATGTTTACAGTATGGCTAGATTTGCAAAATAATGAAGGAAGGTGATGGAGATGGTTTTGACTGAATACTTGAAAGAACTTCCTAGCAATTGGAGTGTCCACAGTAATCTTTCAAGGGTCACGTGTCCAGATGAATGAAAAGTGTAATTTTTTATCATCAGGAAGGGAGATAGAACAGTTCCACCCAAAACCGTTATTCAACAATAAAAGCTTAATCTTTGAGGTGGTTTTTATAGACATCTGTCTTACCACTTATAAAAATTGGTTCTTTATTTTAACTATACTTGCAGCTCTTTGTGTTTTAGAAAATATTATTTTGAAACATTTTATAGGAAAATTTGTTATATGAAATATAAAATGCCTAGTATGGTGAACCAAAATTGAGTGACTTAAATAAATATATTTATCAGCTGCTATGAAACATTGTAATCTGAGGTTGCATGAATTTCTTAGGCAGCATTTATCTCTATCTGACAGTTGTGGTTGTGGGAGGCGGTGGCTCAAGGTAGATATCAATGGATTATTTTCAATATCAGCCTATCCATAGGAAATATGTTGGTGAATTAATATTTTCCAAGTTGAAGTTCCTAAAGATATGTAAGAAAACTGAATTTGCCCAAAGCAAGAGGAAGAAAAATGAGGAATAAATTTTAATGTGATAATGTAACAGAGCTTATAGGCTGTCTAGCATATAAATTTTTGCTAGTGTGACACAAGGCATCCACAAGTTGAAAACATGCAGACACTTTCATTAATATGAATATATGTAAAATACCTCATATGTGATACTTGCTCAGGAAATATTAACCTTTATTTAATATTTCTATTGTGGAAATGACTCATAAAAACAGAGGACATATTTCCATTTAATCTGTGTTGTGCTTTTGTATACCGTTGAACCTCAAGGAAAGCTGCCGATGGAGGACACACTCCAAAATGACTTTTCTGGAATAGGTTTTGAGTATAAGAAAATTTCCATCCACCTCTGCTTACATCCAAGCAATGGACACCCTTAGTCTGAATGCTCAGTCACCTGAGCATCTCAGGGCTATCCTACAGGGCTCTGTCTCTTCATTAGATGGGTTTGAAATTCAGCTCATCTCTCTTCACTAAGCTTAGTATACAGGGCGAATCCTAGACAGACAAATTCTTAAGGAGATACAGACTTTTCCTTAGAAGCTGTCATATTTGCTGAGTGTGCTGAGGCAATTCTGACAAAGGGCAAGATTATAGGCTTTGAAATAAGGCAGAACTAGCATTGAGTCTCTGCTGTAATATTTGCTAATAAAGGTACTTGGCTGCATCTCAGTTTTTATAAACCTCAGCTTTCATTTGACTATAAAAAGTGGATAATATCTCATTTTTGTAAGGGTACACGAAGTTCACACAAAATCTATCTTATCTATATCTACAAGCAATGACACACACACACACACACGCACACACACACACACACACACAGTCCCATTTATTTGAAGTTTGGTATCTGAAAAGTGTTTCTCAGATGGTTATTACTGTGAGAGAATGAGTAACATACATTTTTTAACCACTGACTGGACAAAAACTTTATTGAAAGTCTTGTAAGACTTAAAAAAGGAAAATAAGTATATCAGGAAAGAAGCAAAGAAAAGAGGAAAGAAGAAAAGAAAAGAAGAAAGGAAGAAAGGGAGGAGAGGGAGAAGATAGGCAAGGAGGAAGGGAGGGAGGAAAAAGAAGGAAAGGAGGGAGGGAGGAAAAAAAGCAGGGAGCGAAGGAGAGAGACAGAGTGAAGAAGGAAGAGAGGGAAGGACAGAGGGAGTAGGGGAAAAGAAGGGAAGAAAATATAGATTTGGCCTTTTTGGCATTAGTAATCTAAGACTAAGACAGAAAAGTGATACAATTCTGTCGTAAATGATTCGAAAATGGAATAAAAAGAGATCTCATGCATAATATAAATAACGATTATGTAGTATTGTACTGGATGCTGGATTTTGGGTTAGTACATAGCACTCTTTCCTAAATCTTGTGCTCTCCAGCATTTTAGAGGGCCAGGAGCTCTGATAATTGCATGTCTCAAAACGCCTGTGAGCAGGATTCATGACTAGGTGCCACTCAATGGAAGATGCACAAGAGATAGGGAAAATGTAAAAAAAAACAGAAGTCCTACCATTGTCCTTCCAGTCACAGTGACCTCAGATGCATTGTTTAGTGTCATATGCCTCAGTGCTGGAAGCTATGCTAATTGCTGGTAGTTATCTAGAGTTCTGCACTGGCCAACTATTTGAAAACTAGCAGTCAATTTAAGATTTAGCAGTGGTCTTTCCTGTCATTTATTTCTTCAACTCATCTAACATTTTAAAACAAGTTGATGTCTACATTTCTTTTCGGTTAAAATATCTTAAATTTTATTATTATTTTTCTGACCTAACCTTGATAAAAAGATGCCTAAAAATAAACATACACACACGCGTGTGTGCACACACACACATTGAGACACACACACACACACACACACACACCCCCCAAATATATACAAAAGCTATTTTATACATGCATAAAAATAGAAAGATATATTGTGTTGATAGATGGGAATACTCAATTTCAAGAGTCTTAATCTTCCCTCAATTGGTTTTATTTTGGTCTAACTTCAAAAAGTTAATTTAGCAAAATTAAGATAATGTGTTTGGCGGCATTGCAGAGCCGTGCAGTAACTTCTAGAAGATACTAGAAACCATGGAGGACATTTCATGTCTTTGTGAAAACTTGATATACAAGTGATGTGACACTAAAGACCAGTGGAGAAAGAATCGACAATGCGATAAATTATGCTAGGAAAATATATTACTCATCAAAAATTAACATCTCTCAGAATGCCATACAATAAATAAATTAAAATAACTATTGTTAGATGTAAGACTTCAAAACCAGAACTTTAAATTGTAGAAAGAAAGAAATCTTGGTAATAATTGCATTACCTCAACATACAGAAACATATTTTAGGCCCACAAATAGCAGTTAACAAAATGGCAGGCGTGACTATAATGGAAAATAAGTGAAAAAGAAAATAAAATTGTGACAAAACATCTTGGTGCCTAAACTTTTAATAACTCTCTTTTACCTGTAAAATAATAATTAAAAAAAAATTTGGCAATCATTACTTTAACAGATCTGCGGTAGATCAACTTTCCAAGTTTGCAGTTTGTCATTGAAGTAGATTGCAATGTTGTATTCAATTTGTTAAGCCTTCCTATCTCTGCACATTCATTGTGTGACTTGCCAGCTCTTCTCAGTAAAGGAATAAAATATTCATACTTCCCAGCACTTTGGGAGGCCGAGGCGGGCGCATCACCTGAGGTCGGGAGTTCAAGACCAGCCTGACCAACATGGAGAAACTCCGTCTCTATTAAAAATACAAAAAATTAGCTGGGCATGATGGTGCATGCCTGTAATCCCAGCTACTAGGGAGGCTGAGGCAGGAGAATTGCTTGAACCTGGGAGGCGGAGGTTGCAGTGAGCCGATTGCACCATTCCACTCCCACCTGAGCAACAAGAGGGAAACTCCATCTCAAAAAAAAAGAAACAAAAAGAAAAAGAAAAGATAAGTCCTTTTTTATCCAAGGAGGCCTCCTGTGTCCCAGGCCAGACCTCACTCTCGGCTCCCCCGCCCCCGCATTGGCCCTCAGGCTTCTTTGTGACTTGGTCAGTGAGCTGAGAGCAGGCCAGAAACAAAGAGTGCCCATCAGTGCTGGCAGAATGGAGAGGGTGGCCCGGGCTTGCCGCAGGTTCAGATGTCAAAATCTCATCTTTCCTTCCTCTGCACTCTTAGGTCTCTTAGCTCTCTTAGGCCCCACACACACTTGATTCTTGACTTTGTGTTTAAGCATATGACTTTCTTTGATCAATTGAATTAACAGAAGTAATAGTATGCTAGCTGTGAGGTCCAGCCTTAAGACACACTGCATATTTCCATGAGTCGTGTTGCTCTTTTTTAACTGTCAAGGGAATAAGGAGGAAAAAGAAAGATACGTGGACTAGAGTCATCCCAGATGAACCATCCCAGCCAAACCCAGGCATAATCAGCTGACCTCCAGCCACCCAAGATGAGAATAAATTACTGTTGTTTTAAAACTTCAAGTTTTGGGGTGATTTGTTATGTTGCAATAGCTAACTGACAGAACTATTATTTACAAAGTAATTTATATTCCGCTAATTTTTGACAACGCATTATCCCTAAATATGCATTTCAGTTTCCTTCTCTAATTTCTCTGGTCATATTTTAACCCTATCTGACATGCCCTGTGCTCCCAATTACCCTTCTTTTCATGTTAAAATTAAGATCAAATCCTACTGTTTACACAGCATCTCAGTTTCATCTCATATGAAATAAAAGAAACATGCATAATAACTGGTTTTATCAATATTTATTCTTCTGCTTTTATTTCCTGTACTTACATGTGTGTATATATATATGTGTATTTTGTTGTTGTTGTTGTTTGTTTGTTTTTTGAGATGGAGTCTTGCTCTGTCACCCAGGCTGGAGAGCAGTGGCAAGATCTTAGCTCACTACAACCTCTGCCTCCCGGGTTAAAACGATTCTCCTGCCTTAGCCTCCTGAGTAGCTGGAATTACAGGTGTGGACCACTACCCCCCAGCTAATTTTTGAATTTTTAGTAGAGATGGGGTTTCACTATGTTGGCTGGGCTGGCCTCAAACTCCTGACCTCATGTGATCCATCCACCTCAACTGTTCAAAGAACTGGGATTACAGGTGTGAGCCACGGTGCCCAACCCCTATAGAGTATTTTTAAAGCTAGGGACTTATACCAATCTGTGCCCCTATAATGTCTTGCACATAGTGCATTTTAAACTAATATTTGGAGAATAAATTACATAAGTAACAGTTGACCTGACTGATATTCCCACTTACCAAGACAGATTTTTATTTCATACACATATGCCTGTTTTAATTACAAATTATGTTTCCAGATTGAAGTTTTTCTCTTACTTTGTTATGGTGTGCAACAGTTAAGGGAAAGAGAGAGTTAAAATGTAAATAAAGAGAATTGGCAACCACGCCTCTGCAATTGTTAGGTAACCTTCCAGTGATGATCTGTCATCCTCAGGGACAAGATGTCAAAATTAGAAAGTAGAAAACCCCTGCAGCTAAGGTATGGTAAATTAATTAATTAGTCTATTAGTATCAAAGATTACGCTGTAAAGGGTTTCCAAGTGTTAGTATTTGCCTCACTAAATTTTAAGAGGGGATAGCCAGAGGTGCAAATATTGGAATGTTATTTCATGAATGATAGAATTCACTTAGCAAAATAGTATTTCTTTTTCCTTTCAAAATAAAGTTAAAATGTCTATATTTTTCTGCATTGTAATTTAGAAGCTGTTGCCTATCTGTGCTTTTTAGTGATGAGTTCATGTGTGGAAAGCATAATAAATGGTCCAAAAACTGCCCTGGTGGTTTTTAAATTGCACGTTGTGGCACCAGATCAGTGTTTAGTCAATTCTGTTCTATTACCATGATTACAGATGTCATTTGTAAAAAGTTCTGGTTTTATTTTATTGCTACACTTGGCAAGCTGGTATGTTTACTATTCAACAAATTTTTTCTTACCTGATTTTCTTCTGATATGTTGAAAATGGGAAAAAATAAACACGTTTTTTGATTGCCTATGATTTAGATGACTTTTGGAATAAGATGAAGCTGACAGATTTCAGGGAAATAAGCTTAAAATTTGTAGTTGCTTATACCTATAAATTCTCATGCATTCTTTTTGCTTTATGGAATAGGGAAAATCTGCAAAACTTAGTGTGACCAAAACATCATAGGTTTAATCTACAAACAATATTCCTATTATACTCAATATTTCCTATTTCTTTGCTTCTCAAATAGGCTGATTGAATATTAAACATTTTATAATTACTTTCTGAAAATAACTTTTAACAATGTGTTAATAATTAAGATATTGGATACTAAGCTAGCACGTAGAATGGGAAATATTTCAAAAAAATCTCTGAGACATTATTTGGGGTTAAAAGGAAGGTGAAAATTTTCTGTTGTGTCTATATGTCACTGTAGAAAATCATATTCTAAGATTTCAATGATGCATGGCAGTGGAAATAACAGAGATGAATACAATAGACTTTCCCATAGACTGAGTTTTCCAGGTCATTTAATTCTCTCTAGTGTCTTCAGAACTCTCTAACAGAGTTAATGATAACAGATTGTCGTATTATTGTCCTCATGGTGACCTGCTTGAATAGAAGATAAAAAATGCCATACTCTCAAAGCTATGGGTAAAAGTATAGTGATTACCAACTCATCACCTCTCTCTCTCTCTCTTTTTCTTTCTCTCTCTCACGTACACAGTGCATTGTATCCTTTTATTAAAAATATAGTCAAGAATGAAATCAGGAGCTGAAAATTAAACCAAAACTAAAAGGGCCAGTACATACAAGGCTTGAGTGATAAAAATCATGTCCTTTGCTCTTAAAAATCTCAGACTCACACTCACAACTACGTAAGCATCTTTGAAAGCAATTCAAACAAATTTTATTGTCTGGCTTCACAATTCATAAGAGAATAAAAAGAGAATGTGAGAAGATAGATAGGCTTCTAGAAATACACACAGGACTCTTCAATAAATTGAGAATTGACAGCCCCATAGTAGCAGCTAAGGAAACTGTAAGCATATGAAGAATTCCACTTGCAAAGCAACTTTGAAATAGTTCGTAAAGTAGCCAACAGGTGGGAAGGTATGTTGATGGATATGATACTTACCTTAATTTGGTTATTATGTAATATATACATGTATTGAAATAACACACAGTAACACATAAATATGTATAATTATCATGTGTCATTTTAAAACAAAAGTTTACATACACACACAGAGATGCACACACACAAACAGAATTAGACCAAGCCACTTCCTAAGCAATATTAGTATATTGTTAATTAAGTTTGTACTGTGCAAAGCTAGCTACTAGCTACATGTGGCTATTGAACCCTTGTAATTATGCTAGTTTGAATTGACATATGTTGTGAAAATAAAATACAACACAAGTTTCCAAGACACAGTATGAAAAAAAGGAATATAAAATATTTTAATATCATTTAATCTAGAAATTATAGTATTTTCGATATATTGGGTTAACAAAGTAAATTTTTAAAAATAACTCTATTTTTTTCTTTTGGTTACTCTTATAAAACTTGTTTACATATATGTGGCTCGTATTTGTTGCCTGCATGTTTCTATTGAATAGGGCTGATCTAAAGAATTTCAGCAGTGTTAACATATTTACTGATTAAGAATGAAATGTATCTCTGCTTTATGACTAATTCAGCACATTGCTTTTATAATAAATGTCTGAGCCATATCTTAGTTCAAGGAAATATGAAGAAAATATATAAAAGCTATTTCCTTTAAGCATTATTTTTTTCTTTCTGGAAAGTTGATTCTGCAGCCTTCTAGAATTTTTAAGGTTCTTGTAATAATTACACAAGAGCTTCTAGGCAGTGATTATTTTTCTTCTAAATCATTCATAAATAACTATGATTACATGCTTGGAATGAGAAGATCTCTAATGAAAGTCATCTGTGTAGCTTAAAGAAGCATCAGTGTTTCCCAGCTGGAAGAGCGAGGCACAGTGTAGCAGTGAGACTCCGCCAAACCAAAGTCTGTGGCACAGACCTTAACTACTCTTAATGCCATTTCTAATTATGGTAAACTTAGTCACACCGTTTGTTCTTGCTCTAGGCCCAAACAGTCCTTGTTTCAACCCTGCTTCTCAGTTTTGGCTCTTGGAGGCATGCAGTGATTACTCAAGTTATGATAAGAAATAAATGAGAAAGTAGAACAGAATAAAGGACTTTAAAACATTTAAATACACACCTCAATGTTTAACAGAATTCCAGAGTATTGAAAACTACTAATAGAAGTATGCAATCAAACAAATATCACTACAGTATAAAATAGATTTATTTAGTTTGCTTAAAAGGAGAATTCTGTCCTAAAGTTTAAAATTCCATGAAAAGCATCAATAGTTCCAGCACAATGAATTATAGCTCCAAGTGTAAACCTGGAACTGCTATTTTGATTAAAAATTATTCATGTGTTGGCCTATGTTGTCATACTTATATATGCCAATATCATCTTTAAATTTGAAGATTTGTATAAATAGGGTAATTTTAGTTATTTTCTATTTAATCAAATATGAAATATAGCTCTAATATACATTGTTTCTGTATTGCCTGACTTGAGTAGGTGTGATTTGACTTTCTCGCCCTCAGCCTAACTATCAGCAAAGCCAAACAGACATATATGAAACAATAATGAATGTTCACTGTATTCCTCAGCAATACCTCCCTGGAAGTCATGTTCAACAGCACCAGAGCTGTTTCAACCACTGCTTGTAGGCCAAATTCATAAAACCTGTAATAACAGCAGTAGTAAATATTCAGCATTGATTTGCTAAGTATCAGAATCTGTTCTTTGATTGATTCTCATAGCAACTTACTAGTTCAAGCTTATTATCTCTAGGAATTCAAAGCAGTGAGATCAAGAAGTAACTATTTGAAGGGATTTCAAATCTATGCAATCTTGTTCTGAAGTCTCTGTTTTTAGCCACATCTCTCTTCTGTCCCATAGAAATCTTTGATCTTTTAATCCTATTTATGAAAACATAAGTTCTCTGGAGTCATGTTACCTATATGGTGCCTATGCAAAAAATTCTAGATATTTTTATAATACAATTTCCAGATTGTTTTTGGAAGCTGCTTTTTTGAAACCTGGATTCCCTTTAAGCATTCCCTGAAAGTGGTTTAACAGGAGGCGATCCGAAGAAGCAAGCAGAAGTGAGAGAATGGGGAAAACAAGACAGAGAATGGAGAAAAGTCGAGGAACAACATAATAATGAACAAATCCACACGTGCGAGTAGTCATATTGCTCCAACTTCTTGCATATCCTCCCTCTGAGTTTTCATTCAAAACATACCTCAGAATTCTCACAATGATAGACGGAAAGCTGGGGAAAATATGCCCCTAATGAGCCTCATGGGTGATAGTTGACTTTAGGGCTAATAAGACTCAGATCCCTTTCAGGCTGCCTTGTACTTGGTTAAGTAAGCTCCCATGGTGCTAGAGAAAATCTTGAGGTGGAGAAGCAGCTGTGAGACTCAGACCCTTGAGATGGGAAAACGAGTACAAGAGCAGTCCTCTGTGCCTGCAGGTGGACTGCTTCACCATTGTGGACTGGGGCATTAACAGCATCTGCTACTGAGGTGCAATTAAAATATAGTCAGAGTCCCTGGAAACACAGAATCCTACAAGAAATTTCATCAGGAAATATGTGAGCTTTCTTCACCCGAACTTTATTCTTGGGCAAAAAAAAATAACTTTTTATTTTTAGATTGATGATTTAAACTTTGATTTATTGGAGGGGTATGGTTGTATACAATAGTAAATTCAATAAATGTCAACTACACTATTGTAACTAGTCCCTCAAACACGAGGAAAGTTCAGTCAAAAATATTAATCAAATTAGCTATTAGATATAAAATTGTCAAAATAAGTTGGTTAAGAGAATGTTTCACTTGTTTGTGGGATGTGGTTATATCTTGGATACAAGCTAAGTGTATAATTGTCCACTCTGAGTTGCTTGAATGACATGACTCAAATGGGTATACTAGGTAGGAAATAATCTGTGGTGGAATACCTTAACATTTATTTTATTATTTATTATTTATTATTTTATTTTATTTTATTATTTTATTATTTTATTATTTATTATTCTATTTCTAATACTGTTACCTTTATTGTAAAATAAAAGAGGCTTTTTTTTTTTTTTTTCTATTTCTTCCACAATTTTCTTAATGTCTTGAGAAGAATAAGGACCAGGCCTGGTGCAGTGGCTCAGGCCTGTAATCCCAGCACTTTGGGAGGCCGAGGTGAGTGGATTGCCTGAGGTCAGAAATTGCAGACCAGCCTGTCCTTTATGGTGAAACCCCCGTCTCCATTAAAAATACAAGAATTAGCCAGGCGTGGTGGCAGGTGTTTGTAATCCCAGCTACTCGGCAGGCTGAGGCACTAAACAGTAGATATAGAAAGAAGATCAATAAGACAATTCACAATAGTAAAGGGGAAACATGCTTGCGCAGTACAGTTTTTTTTTTTTTTTAATTAATTACCATGTTCAAAAGAACTTTAACAAGAATTTTGAAGTAACATGAGGACGCATACAGAGCATTTCTTTATGCTCTTTGAAGCCAGAAGGGGAATCATAGTACAGGTTTTTCTAATTTTTCTCTGTATCATGTTAGAGATGGGACAGTACATTCAATTTTTTCCTAATATTAAGCTGTATGTGAAATGAAGATAAGCATAGCCTTAGAAGAGACTTTTGAAAAAAGTGTTGTAAACATGGAATTTAAGTTAATTTATAAATATTACAGTCAAATAGTAAGTTACGTATTTTTCCAGGACTCTTTTCTACTTGAGGCTGTTCAAAGAACAAAAATGTATAAGAAATCTTTTTTGGAATATCTAGAGTATAATGTCAGTAGTTATTTATATGTTCTATAAAAGTTTAAAAAATCAAAACAGTATAAATCTATACTGTTTGTTTTCTTTATGATTTAATGACTATCATATTAAAATGGAAAAATTATTCAACTTTAGGATAATTCAGAGTATTATATATCATATTACATGCTTTAGTTTAAATTTATAAACTTATTTGTAAAAATTAAATTGCTGTAAGATAGAAAATAAATTTTTCTATACATATTTTTGGGAAATGGTTCCTTCAATTTATATTAGCATTATAAGGAGGTGTTTATTTTATACTTTCATGAACACAGAGCATCTTTAAATATACAATACAACAAAATATCTTCTGTACAATATCCCCTCATTTAAAAATGTTTGACTTCTTTATCTTTCTACCAAGCCTGACCAAACAGCTTTAAACTTGAATCTTACTTGTTTTTCTTTCATAAAACTGCTTCTACTGAATTGCATTTTGGTCTTTGCTATTTATTTGTATTGAGGGGCATAATAAGATTCAGTAATACTGAAATCACAGGAATGACTAAGGCATGCTGTCCACTATGTCCAACAGGGTTCCATTAGGGGGTTGGAATGGAATGAGGGATGCAGAATGTCTCTTTTTTCTTACTACAGAGAACAGTTGTGCATTTTGGGAATAATTGTTTGTTACTGTTCAATTTTATTTTGTTGCTATTTTTATTGTTCAGTGAGAATCAGGATGGTTATTTTAATCTCTCCAGTTCTGTAAAAGGGGGTAATTGTTTGTTGTTGTTTAATTTTATTTTGTTGCTATTTTTATTGCTCAGTGAGAAACAGGATGGTTATTTTAATCTCTCCGATTCTGTTATTTATAGTATTTCCTTCTGCTTTGGCTGATGTGAGGCTTAAAATCAAAGCCAAAATGGAAGCCAAGGAACTGTACTAGATTTTATGATAGCTTCCATTTTCTTTTCTTATTGGTATTTTCTCTATTTGTATATGTTCATTTATTTTATTTGCTTATTTTTTATATTTATTTGAGTTGTGTCAACTTTTGCTATAAAATGTGTTAAACAATCTATAAAAATTCTTATAACATCTTCTTTTTTTTATAATTTTCTAAGAGCCTTGTTGATGCCGAATCAATTTTATGTATTTTGTTCATTCACAGATATATATAATTTGTCCATTATGAGTTAACTAAAAATATGGCCATGAATAATTTTATCAATCCTTATCCTTGTAGATAAATGCAGACGGGATGGATACTCCATCTCTGTGATGTGCGTGTTTCACATTGCATGCCTATATTAAAACATCTCAGGTACCCCGTAAATGTATACATCTGCTATATAGTCACAAATATTAAAAATTAAACCATTAAAACAAAAATCTTTGTCCTTTTGAAAGTGACTTTCTAGTATGAAAAATAAAGATGTTAAATTAATGAATAAATAAAAATGTACAACATTTTGAAGTGATGAATGTCTTGGCAGAAATAAATCTAAGTTAAAAGGATAGAGAATGTTATGGTTGGGTGGCTTTTTGGTTTAGTTTTTCTGGGAGATTCTGTAAGAATTTTTGTTACGGTGATGTTTGCTCTGAAACATAAAACATGTAAGAGTACCAGCCATGTGAATTTTGGGGGGACATAAGGGACATCAGGTGAAAATACCCTGAAGCAAGAATGTACTTGATTGGTATAGAGAAGAGTGAGTGAGACTGAGAGTGAAAAAAGTGACATCAGAGAGCTGGTGAGATAAAACCAAAATTTTTTTTACAAAAAACCAAATACATCCATGTGAGATACTGTGTGGACTTTGGTTTTCATTCTCTGTAAGGGTGGATAGCAAGCTGGTGGAGGCTTTTGAATTGAGCAATGTTGTGATTCAATATATATTTTAAGCAATTATTGATTGATTAGATATGACATGTAAGAAAAGGGAAAGCATAAAGATGATCTCAGTATTTTGTTCCTCAGGAACTAGAGAGTGGGAGTTTCCTTGAAAACTAGAAACAAGATTCTACTTATTGACATTGATCAAGTGTTAGAGAAAGCAGTTTTGTGATGGGAAGATTAAGGAGATCATTTCCAGGCAGGTGTAGGGCACATATTTATTTGATATACTAGCAAAGATGTAAAATAGTCAGCAGGACATACAAATTCGGAGTATAAGAAAGCTCATTTGGCTAGGGATATAAAATTGGAAGTCTGCTCCACTGTTTCTGACAATACTCCAAAAGAAGACAGGAAAAGAACCAAAACATAGATTATGGAAATGTGGATAATTAGGAGGAAAAAAAAAAAAGCCTCAGAAGGAACAGCTACAGAAATTGAAAGAAAAGATGAAGAATGGTGATACAGACTGTAAACATTTAAGCAAGAAGTGGACAGCCATGACAAAAGCTGCTATTGGTTAGATAAGAGCTTAGAAGTGACTTTTTGTTTTTGATGTTGCTGTTACTTGCTAAGAGCTTTCGCAATAGAGTGGAAGTTATGGTGAAACTTAAAGCCTGGTCTGAGTGCATTTGAGATCAAATGGTAAGAGAAAAACCAAAGAAGGCAAGTCCAGGGAGATTTTTCTGTAATATAACAATTACTAATAGTAACAATCATAAAAATAATTATATAAAATAATTTCATGAAAGTAAACAGTTAATTACAAAAGCTATGGTATTACAATTACATAAACCTACATTAAAAGTATTCAGGACCACAAAATACAATTCCATTGCATTTCTTAGAAATTGTATCTTCAGTTTGCTGTGAGTATTTTGGATAAACTTTTCTGCTTGCTTGTGCTGCTTCTCTAAGTCTCCCCCTTTTGAACTACCTGGTTAAACAATAATTCACTAAAGGTCATACTTTTGGGTGATGAAATTCTTGATGTCTTATAAAGCATTTACTGGCAGGTTTTATTATTATATTTGCATCTTATATCTTTTGTAAATTAGATAAAATCCTAACAAGAGATGAAATAAGAATTCAATACCATCTTGTAACTGAAAGAGAGGCTTCTTTATGAAAGTATGTTTATTCTAACTAATAATCATAGCAAACAAAAAAATTAACTTCTAGTATTATGAATAAAACATTGAATATTTATTTAAAATTTTATTTGAAATAGATATAAATTTGTATTACAAACAAAATACAAATTTCTCTAAATGAAATATTTGGAGTTTGTTTTCATTTTAACCACATGTGAATACAAATAATTTACTTTTATAATCTCATTTGATATTGTTTGGATAGTTTCACAGTATGCTTTTTTGAAACATGAAGGCTTAGAGGTAGTTTGCAAGTTTGAAATAATATGGAATTTTTCATCAGGAAGCATGAATTTGAATCCTAACTCTAGTAGTTCAAAACTGCATGATAGGGAGTAAGCCTTCATTGTCTCAGATTCTTCACCTGTAAAATTGGAATAATCAGAATAAAATGGATCACTGTGGAAGTCAGTGAAATGTGCTATGGTCTATGAGTTATGTGTCTTATCCTCTTTGTAAAAGGGAAAGTATGTTATCTGCAAATAATAAAATGTGAAAAAAAAAAGAAAAAGAAAAAACTGAAAGCTTATATTTAATCTTACCAGAACATTTTTTACCAGAAGGTCATTAAACAGTCTCTGTGACTTATTGAGAAGACAAAATTCCAGTGATAGAAGCCTTCCTGAATATGCCTTGAGTTCAGTTTCCCGCCTTTGCAATTTAAGCAAAATTAAATGACAAATCAAGAAGAAATGTACTGTGAGAGAACAAAAATAAAAAATAAATGTTTGGTATAATTAGCATCCAAAAAAGAATCACGACAATCCAGATTTGAATTCTAATAATAAAAGTTATAATTTTAACTTGATTCAAGAGAATCTTGGCCTGCTTAATTAACTAGTAAGCTATGTAGCATATCTAGTAATAAATCAGTGATTTTTTGTCATTCTGATCTTTTCTATATTTTAAAAAAGAGTTAGTATCATAAAGATATGGAAAAAATAGTCCTAAATATCAGAAACAAACACTCTACTAGCTATTAGTAAATAAGATTTTACAGAATTTAAAATATTTTAAAAATTTCTATTTAGTATGTGTAATTTGATTTGTTTGCCATACAATGTTTCTTACAACTTTATTCAGACAGAACTGAATGAGGAGAGGGATGTATATGGGAAACTCGAATCAATGCTATAATAATTTTTAAAAAGGCTTTTACCTATAATGTAAAGCCAAGGATTAGGATTTTACCTGTAATATAAAACAAAGTAGGACAATCATTTAAAAAATTATTTAGTTTTATAAAATTTGAAATGGTGTCATTTTATTATTTAAGAAGCAGGCAGCTGGGCACAGTGGCTCACGCCTATAATCCCAACACTTTGTGAGGTTGAGGTCTGTGAATCACTTGAGTCTAGGAGCTAAAATCAGCCAGGGCGACATGGTGAAACCCCATATCTCAAAAAATAAAAAATAAAAATAAAGGGCATGGTGGAATGTGCCTATGGTTCCAGCTAAGATGGGGAGGATTGCAGGAGGTGGAGGTTTGTGGTGATACTACCACTGCATTCTGGCTTGGGCAACAGAGGGAAAACTTGTCTGAACAAAAAGAAAGGGGGAAAAAAAAGCAGGTAGATATTAGTGCCCAAATGTGATTGTCATTATACCATTTATTTTTAGGACTATGAAAAAATCTTTGAATGCAATTAATTAGAACCAGACAAACTTAAAGTGTTGAGATCTTAGTAATATTACTGAGATATTAGTAATATTACTGAGTCTGTGTAGAAAATAATTTCAATGATGGTCATTTGTCAGAAGATTTTAAAAAACAGAGACATACAAAACAAGAGACAAAACAAAAGACAAAATTGTTTAATGTAGCAAGGGAGCATTAGATTGTTGTCATTCAGTAGTAGTGAAGCCTGGATCCAGAATAGAGGATGCTGCCATGTCATTGTGCTCTGTTCTTGTCAGGCCTCATCTGGAGGAGAGGCATTAGAAGCTGCAGGTAACTGGGAAGAGAGGAGGGATGACAAGTCTTTATCACCTGGGAAATGATGAAAGAAATTGAGAATGTGTACTCTGGAAAGAAGTAGATTTAGACAGACACAATATGTGTGTTCTCAGATGTTTAAAAGGATTGTCATGTGGAAGATGGATTAGAATAGGTATGTATTGCTCCAAAGAATAGCCTGTGGACCAAGACTAGCTGTCAGAAAGGTATTTCAGCTCAGCGGGATGAAAGATTTCTGACTCTGAATTGCATGGTGTTACTGAGTGCTTCATTGTAAGAAGTATCCTGCTACGAAAAAGTAGACTAGGTATGATATCCAAGGTCACTTCTAACACTAAGAATCTTTGATTGACATATTGTTTCCCTTTAAATATTAGTTGAAATGATATTTTCTAGATTTTCTATTTAAAAGTAGGAAAATTTCTTCCATTTTTAACTTAAGTGGTACTTTTGCATATCCCTGTTGTCTTGCTGTTATTACTTACTGTTTTGCATTTTAGTTATTTGTATGCATGTCTTCTGCCCCCTTCTGGGTCTTATAATTATTCGTGACAAGGCCATATCTTATTCATCTTTGTATCAACATCTATAGGATGCGTATCAAAAGGAATACTTATAAGAACATTTATTTATAGGAAATAAATCTGTTGGACAACCGGAGATATATTAATATAATTTTGTACCTAGAAAAAACTAAACAAAGTTGTGAAACTATAACTTCCCCCAAATAATGTAAAATTAAATGCACTGGCCTATTCGAGGCTGTTGGTATTTTTATGTTTAGTTAATTAAAAATCCATATGTGAATCTGCTTTTGTGACTCAGTCACCACCAAGAGTGTGTTTTACTTTCAAATAGAATACTTGTCCTGAGAATATTTAACATTGTATAAAAATAAGAAAACACAAACACATGCATACACATATCTGGTGACATCGGAGCCAAAGCGATTTTATTAGCCACTTTGACTACTAAATAGGTAGAAACCTTTAATTGTGCTTGCAAGATAGAAGTTCTATCAGGAAGACAATCTATAATTGAAGTAAAAATGAAAGTAACTCAGTAAAAACAATTGGAAAAAGATAAGAAACATTACAAGTATTGCCAAATGAATTTACCAGGCAATTATGGGTCTTAAATCCTACTCATTATTTGGTTTGAAACCCAACCCCTTTTTATGATCTGACACCCCCTTCACATATCTACTTCCAATTATATACATATATATTTTTTGTAGTCATTAAGGCAGTCTGTAAGAATAGATGAACTTCAGCAGAAAAGTAATAGTGGTAAAATTATGTTATTGCTTTCCTAACTTCCCATATATTTAGGAAGCAGAGCTATTCGGTTGTGCTATGGCTCTTATCTCAGGGGTCAAGATAGTTTTGATGTTGAACTTTTCTGAAGGAAATGTCTTATTTTGGTTTTAGTGAAGACAGTTATAAAATTAGTATAATGTTAATAATGGAATTACTTGTTTCTGGATAAATGGTTTCATAATTACAATTAGAAAAATGTGTAGATAAATCATAATATTTGAAATTACGGTGTTTCAGATTTTTCAGATTGATATTCCCACTTGTCTTTTTTTAAATAATTTTACAAAATGTGGATGCTATGACAATTTTGGAGTAACTAAAGGTAGCAACATTCTAAAAATTTACTCCTCAGCAAATGTTTGCAGGGAGAAAATTATTGTAAGCCATCTCCAAATCACTTCTGTTGAATTTGGATTTACATTTTATGATTATTTGTTTTCTAATAGATTTTTGTTTTATTGAAGTTTTAAATTGTTTTGTTTCACCTGCACATGTATTTCAAATTTAGGCTACTTTATATCGTCTATGAATTGATATTTTAGTATAGATAAGCCATGTTGTATATATCTATATAAGGATTATCTGAATTGAGTTTTTGGGATGTTTTGTTCATAATCCAAAACAAAAAAGTGCAAATTTTAAATAGGACGTTTATGTTATAGAATCATGATATCTCTGAACCAAAAGAAATAAAAAGGTATCTACTCCCTTCACCCTTGGAATTTCTCTTTACAACATTCCCAATTGTGACCTTTCTCAAAATAAATAATTCTATATTATTCTTTTCATTTTTCTATAGGAAATTATTGTTTATACTGAAGTACAAATTTTATTACTATATCTTCCATCAGTTGGTTTTTATTCTGTTCTTTAAGAAGTGTGAAACAATTGTGGTTTTTGATGAAATGTAGTTGATATGAACAGAATGTTTGCATTTCTCCCAAATTCTTATGTTAATGCCCTTATTCCCAATGTGATTCTATTTGGAGGTGTGACCTCTGGAAGGCAATGTAGGTTATAATAGGCCCTAAGGATGAGGCCTTCATGATGGGACTAATGCCCTTATAAAAAGAGGAAGAGACACACGCTCTCTTTCTCCTATGTGAGGACACAGCAGAAAGGTAGCCATCTACAAATCATAAAGGAAACCTTTACCAGACGCTGAAGCTGCTAACATGTTTATCTTGTACTTCCCAGCCTCTAGAACTGTGAGAAATAAATATTTGTTGTTGAAGTCACCAGTCTATGGTATTTTGTTATAACAGCCCAAACTGACTAAGACACTAGCTAAAGCTCATTGACTGATTACTATGTTCCAGGAACTGTGTTGTTGTGTATACAGAGCCTCATTTAGACCTGAGAGGCAGAGAGCTTTCATGTTCCAGAGTTTTCATGTCTCTGGCTTAATATCACCAATTTCTTCAAGTAGTCCTTGGATCCCAGAGTTTCAACTTCAGTCACAATCCTGGTAATTCTCTGGGCTGTGTCATCATGCTATTGAAATACTCCTGTCATGCGGACAGTTGTAGATTCTAGGAACATCTCTACCTTCTGTTTCTCTACTAGCACAAAAAAATTATTATTATCAAAGGGTAAAACAATGACACAGGGCTTGCAAAGTGTTATAAACTTCCAAACAAAGAAAATAAAAGGTTTTATGGATCATAATGCTTAGCTATTCCCCATTCATTAGAAACAAAAGTGATCAATATAATAACACATAAACTATATAGAGAAAAATTTAAGGCTCATATAATAGCTATATTAAAATTTCTTTGTTTTCTTATATCTCGTAAGAGAAAGCACATATCATAGTTACTTTTCTTATGCTATTGAGCAGTTCAGTCCCATTTTTCATGAGTCTGACCTGAGATCAATTCGTTTGCACTTTAATGAAGGGAAAAATAAGAAGGGAGATTAAGAATATGTGTAACGAGGTTACAGAGTGTGTTTAGTGTGTATTATTTGCAATTTTTTACAACTAAATGACAATTCTACTGTGATATTAGCTCGAGTTATTTTTGGCTCTGAGGTGGGTAGGAGCTGCTTCTGTCAGCAGAACTCTTGCTAAATGACTTCACCCTCATTTCTACCCAACATAATGTGCTATTAATAATTTTGTTTACTAAAAAGGTCATTACTCTGTTATTGAAAGTAAGTTTTGTATATTACTTTAAAAATATGTTTAAGACATAAAGATAGTTGTAGCCAAAAATATTCTGCTTCAGTTTTTGAACAAATGCATTTGAATAGCTGTATTTGCTGAGAAACATATTTATTTATATAGTTGAATTATCATTAATAAATAATGTTACTTATTTAATGAAAATAATTCATTAGTTTACTAACAAATTAAATAATTGCACAAAGGATCACTGCTACTAGCCTACCTTCCAAAAATACACCAGAGCAGTCTTCTGAAGAAATTCTTGAAGTATGACTGGTTGAAACTTTAAGGCCTAGAGCACATTAACAACTCTTCTACTACCATGTGGTTACAATATCTCTGATGATTATATTGAAATAACTCTGCTGAGGTCAAGTTCTATAATCCAGATTTAAGGAAGGTTTCATATCTAAGCCTGCCAACTTCACATGAAGAAACTGCAACTTACAGACTGCCTTCAGACATTTTTTTAACTCCTTATTTTAATTACCTCTTCCGGATGGCATGGTCCCAAGATCTTTCAGATCCAACCACTATCAGTTAGACATGGTCCACTTTGGTTCAGATGATCTTAAGCTTCTTAATTTTCTGGTTAACTTGACTGTGTGTGTGTGTGTGTGTGTGTGTGTGTATGTGTGCGTGTATGATGTATATTATAATACATGTAAGATCTGTGGTTTTATACCATTACTTTCAGCTTTGGAAGCCTCCTTGGTGTGCACAGCACTACTATAAAGTTCTCCCCTGCAGTTTCACCCCGTGGTGCCTAAGTGCTCCATGTGTTCAATCAGTGATACATGCATTCTACAAATATATACTGAGCACTCTGTGCCACAGGCTCAGCAGGTTCAGTATAGCAAAATAACAAAACAAACAACAAAAATCCCTGCGGTCACAAAGCTTATTCTAGTGGGCAAGTTCAGCCAACCCAAAAAATGAGTAAATAAATTACAGGGTTATTAGATGGTGGTAAATGCTATAGAGAAAGGTGAACAAGAATACAGTATTCTGGGTATGAGATGACAATCAGGAAGACCATCTGAAAAGGCAATATTTGTCTATGGGCAGACCACCCTGAATGCAACAATTGTGTCTGAAAAGGCAATATTACAGCCACAAATTGGACAAGGGAAAGCTTTCCTGATGGAATTTAACATAAATTTTTGAGAAACCCAAATTTTTCAATACTCCTCCACAGTCATGCTGTAATTTTTTTCCTGGCCATCTGCCAGAAAATATCTGGCAGAGGTATAGGTAGATTGGCCACTCTTCTCCCCACTACCCTTAAGTGAACTGCTGTTCAGCTGCCTTGCCTTTATGACAGATTTTCCCCCCTAGTTTTGATCCAGTTTCTTGGCAAGCTAAATATCATCTGACTTAGTCCTTACATTCCCATTGCCAAGGTACACACAACATGTTTGGGCATATGGTCTTGTTTTTATGATCTTTTAACCTTTATTTATTATAAATATACCATGGTGTAATGGATCATTTGGGGGAATTGAACACTTGGAATGACAGCAGGTCTGGTTGAGGCCATCTGGAGATGTTAGAAAGGAGAAGTTTGCCTCCTTGTGAAATAAACTTTTAAAGGAAGTTAAATAAAATTAACTGGAAAATTTATGATAACCTCATTGAGAACAAGATGCAGTGGCATGTAACATAGATGAGTGGGCGGAAGTATGGATAGATATGTGATAAAGCAAGGCTATATCTCTATTCTGGAAATTAATATTCTAGAATAAACCATCAGCTTCCTACCCCTGATCTCTCAGATTTTAGAAAGAAGATATTCTAATGTGTGCAAAAATGTTGTTACTTTCTTTTCATTTTAGACATGGGCATAGTGCTCTCAGAGGCTACCTGTAAACATAATTAGAATGAAGGTGATAGGTTGAAAAAATAAATGTGGAATAATATATTTTTCAAGTTACATTGCCAGCTAAAGTCCCTTTTACGATTTACTTTGAGTGTTTTGATGGTGAGCTGTCTCCTAGTAATAATTACGAGTTTAATTTTTAGCACTGTAAAACACCTTTAACTACAAGGTGTTTTAGCCTAGGTGATTGATGTACTTTCCCTTCCCTAGTATCTTTTTCACCTTTTAATAATTGTTATGTCGATGAAAGGCAAACAGATTAACAATGGAATGCCTAAAACACACCATCTGAATGCCTAAAATTAGTAAAAAAC
Organism: Sapajus apella; assembly: GCF_009761245.1. Classification (NCBI taxonomy): domain Eukaryota; kingdom Metazoa; phylum Chordata; class Mammalia; order Primates; family Cebidae; genus Sapajus; species Sapajus apella. The sequence goes on along the minus strand of NW_022436974.1, from coordinate 2,900,012 downwards.
TGAAAACACCAAATCCTGGCAAAGATTTTAGAAGCTGGCACTCTCATTCATTGTTGTTGAGACTATAAGATGGTCTAACCACTTTAGAAAAAGTTTGTACCTTTACTTATAAATATAAATACAGATCTGCACTGTGACCCAGGAATTTCACTCTTAGGTATTTACCAGAGAATCATAAAACATATGTTCACAAAAATATGTGTACAGGAATAACCATGGCAAGTTTATTCATAATAATCTAAAACTAGGAAGAGTTCTCCTGTCTGTCAAAGGTGAATGGATAAACAAATTGTGATATACACAAAAGAATACTACTCAGCAATAAGAAGGAACAAACTACTGATCATGTAACAGTATGAATGAATCTCAGAAATGCTGTGCTGCATGAAAGAAACCTCAGTTAAAAGAGTACATATTGTATGATTCTATGTCTATTCAGTTGAACAGGCAAATGTCAAGTATGACAAAAAAACAATTAGAATAGTGGCAATCTCTGAGCATTTGGATGATTGCGAAGATCCGTAAAATAATTTTCTGGAGTCGTAACTGAAGTTGTTTGAAAATCCAGCAGAAGTGAACTAGCATTTTACTTTGGAATATGCATAATGTTTTAAGTTAGCTCCTAAAACCAATCTGAAAGAGTTCCATTTTAACACCCTGTTATACTAGTAATTATTGAACTCTATTGTGTACTAATACTAGAAGCAGCCAAGTACTATCCTAAGTATTTTGCATGCATTGCTGCACTTACTGCTCACAAAACCATAAGGTAAGAATTTTTGGCTCGTATTGTAGATATAGACACTAATGCTTAGAGAGTCTGAACAACTTTATCTGTCAAGCTTGTGCAGACTGAGAGATGGAACTGATATTTAAATTCAGGCTTGCCTAACTCAAAAGTAGTAATTGTTGTGGTACATCAACTCCTCCTTCTATGCCTATATTTTATGTTCCTTTCATTTTAAAACACTTCCTCTTGCATTTATAGTGTTGTATTATATATAAAACACCTCAGCATCATTATTTTCAGAAGTAAATGATGGTATAAACAGTTAAAAATACAATCATAATCATTCTTAATTTGGTCTCAATCTACCTATACAATATTTCTTTTCATGATAGATTTCCCAAATTGATCGAACTATTTCAGGTTGTCCAGTGAACTACTATGTAAATCAGGTTTGAAAATACAGAGTTCAATGTTACTGACGCTGTCATCTGAGTAGAAAATGCCAAAAGATTACAACCACCGTTTTTGTTCTCCTGCCAAGTAGACAAGGCATCTGCCAAGGAACCTCAGATCTCCAATGAAGCATTAGTTGAGTTTGAAAATACAGAGTTAAATACTCACTGTGGCTGGAACCTGATTAGAACGTACCAAAGGGTTGTGTAGCGTTTTTTATTCTTCTGCCAAATCGACGTTGCTTCTGCCCAGGAAATTGAAATATAAAGTAGACGACATTGACAAGGCAAATGCCATTCATAGAGAGAGAGATGTGCCATGCATGTACAACACAGATCGGGACAGTAAGTGCTCAGCATTGAATACAACTAGAAAGTTTCAAATTCTTCAAAGTGTCAGATTTGTACATGATAGCTGTGTGAATATGCAGGAATATGAATAGACCTGAGCAATTTATGGAGGAGCCTCTTGTTGTTGCCACAAAGACTGCTTTTTAAAAAGCTGTGGAGTGACCTCACAGCATTAAAAAGGCGGTGTGGAAATAAATGTTATCTATTTAGGATGCCTATTAGAGCCAAAGTATTTTATTCTTTAAATTGGCTGTCTCATTCATAGACAGGTATTTTGAGACTATTAATGCAACTGAAACGGTTTTTACTGTTCCTTTTATTCCCCATCATATATTTATTTTTCTGACTTAGCTCTTATAATTTACATAACAGCAAAAATAGCTTGCGTAGGAAGACAGGAATTTAATCATGATAAGTCAAATATACCAACATTTTCTTTTCTTTTTTTTTTTCTGTATCTGATCTTATGTTGTTTGGAGCCCCTATTCCTAAAGTTGGAATGATTAAAAGAAGAAAATGAAACTTGTCAAGTAAGACTCAGTCTTCCTTACTCTCCACAATTTCTGTGTAGGTGGATATTCAGTTTGCTCACAGAACTCCCTAACAGGGCATTATATTCCAGGCAAGAGGCATCATCTTTCATCATTCCTTTCCAAGATTGTCTGGGACAAGGTGGGAGCTTATATAACTTTGTGTTGAAAAGGGAAGAGGAAGGCTTTGGCCTATGCGCTGTCCATGGGGTTAAGGGCCTTGTCACACTTGTCAACACCACTTCAAGTCTTAGTTGCCAAGTGTCAACACCTGGCACAACCCTGGGTGTGTTTTCCTGACTGTCAATGCATAGAGATGGCTGTCTGCCTCACCCACTAGGTGAGCCAGCTCAGGCTCTTTCTTATACCATAGACTTTTTGAGAGCCGGGCTGTGAATCTCCTGCCCTTCCTTTCTTTTGTGCCATCATTAGCCACCTGCCACCTGCCCCCATGCCTCCAGTAAACTTGAGGATTTCAAGGATTTCCTACAAGCCCTTTCAGACAGGGAGATAGAAGGAGACTATACAAGACCCAAACTGGATATTTCTCTCCAGCAGTACTGTTGCTATTTTCAAGTTACTCAATAATCTAAGGAAGAGGCACAAGGCATCTTACCTGCTTTAACCACCCATAAATCCCACTGTTTTTATAAATGTTTGGTTTCTCTTTCAAATGAATGTAAATGTTCTTCATTTACATTTATGTTCCAACAATTATTAGTAGATTACAAATCTTTGCAAAATAGAATGACATAGGGAATGTCATCTTGAAGCAGCAAAAATAATTCTTTTAAAATACAAATCTGAGTATAACAGGTTCTTGTTTAAAACCCTGCTTTGGCTGTATATCACACAAAGTGACAAACAATTCTTACCATGGCCCAGACGAACCTCACAATCTACAGTTTCTGGTTCTGGGTACTGGACTCTTGATCCAGTTGGGTGTATGCTTGTCCAGACTATTATTTTGGAAAGTAAGAGCAGTAAATGGTAATTTTGTCTTCGCCTATGCATATGTTTCACTGTACTCTGCACTTACATTGTATTTGATAATTTTGAGGCTCATGGATACAGACAATCCAGTTGCTACAGTCTCCAGCACATACCTAGAACAGATTGAATCATAGTCAGATTTAATCTTGTACATATATGGCTAAGTCAAAAGAAGTTTGCCCCCTTGACACAGACTTACCATCTGTATAACTCAGTTCCACTAGTGAGGACACTTGGGACTACCAAGACATGTGCAGCTCTGTTACTGAAGAATGTGACTAATTTCTCTGCTGTGCATCCTGATTTTCCTGACTTTTTTCTTTGGCTTTAATTAACTAAATGTTGTTTGGTTACCCACATCATATCTGTGTTTGCTCTCATCATCAGTTTGAATATATTGTCGGCATTTGTCCACACAGTGGTGTTCTTGTTTCTAAGTAACTGCTCCAAAGAAAAACTGTTTACCCCATGTGAAGCCTGTACCTCAGTTGCTTGGTTGATTTAGGTATATGTGTAGTTTGGCCAGTTTGGCATTATGATATATTGTCAATCCAGAAGGTGGTCTATGTTCATATGCTATATCATTGATAGCATTTTTAGCAATCATAGTACATCCTAAGACATCAATCAAAAGGAATTAACATTGTGTTACCTCCCTTAACTACAGGTGTTTTAAGAACAATTAATCATAATTGGCTTTCTTTCACTCCACAATTATGTATTTTCCATATAGTAAATGCTCATTTAATAGAACATGAATGCTACTTTATGCTACATACATGATCGCACACAAGCATGAGCAGATAAATCACATGCTCTTTAAAGTATATTAATACACCTTTGAAATATAGTGATATGCTGCTAATCATCATTTTACTTTAGAATAGGCTTTGCATGTGTTTTTAATGTAGTTGGTCATCAATTAGAGTTCCAGGGGTCCTTGTTTAGGTCCAGATAACCCTAAAGTTTTTTAAAGAAGTTCTTTAAGTCCAGCTGATTATGGAGATTGCTCTAAGGATTTTAATACATTTTATAGGTTTATGAAAGACAACATGAGTCAGCTGAAATGCAGATAATTTCCCTGTGATGTTATAGCTCAAAATTATAAAAAAAAAAAACAAAAAACAAAGGAGGGATATCAATGACTCCTCTTTTTCTCACACCCCATATTCAGTGTTAAGTGAATTTTACCAGCATAACCTCCAACAGATTCCGCATTATGGTGGCTTTTTACCCTCTGTGCTGTGTTTCAAACTGCCATGATCTCCCTCCTGAGCAATCACCTCTTAGCTGGCCTCCATGCTTCCATCATTACCTCCCTGGCCTAGTCATCTTGGAGCAGCAAAAAAAAAAAAAAAATGATGCTTTTAAAATACAAATCTGACTATAACAGGTCCATGATTAAAACCCTGCTGTAGCTGTACATCACACAAAGTGACAAGCAATTCTTATCAGGGCCAAGAGGAACCTCGCAATCCATAGTTTCTAGCTCTCTTTCCATCCTTCAGCCCTACCACTCTCTCCTTTGTTTAACATACTATGGACAGACAGGCCCTTGCCGTTCCTTAAATCTACCTATCTCAGAGACCCCAAAACTGCTGTTCTCTCTGTCTAGAAAGACCTCAGTCACTAGTAATTTTATGGCCTGCTCCCTCCTTTTATTTAAAAATCTCAGGTCCTCAGATGAGAATTTCCTCACTATATTATCTTAACTAGCACACTTTCCACTTCCCATGAGTTGTAACGTGGTTTATTTTTCTTCCCTCACACTTATTAGTGCATGTATTATTTGTTTGTCTGTTTGCTGGATGCCTTGCCTGATACTACAAATGCTTCATAAAATCAGTAATTTCATTTTATTTCAGTAGCATATTTTTAGCTGATAGATCATATGTCCTTGGATACTAAGCAATGAAGAAATATATATCTAAATAAGTAATTAATTAAAGCTTAATAAAATGAACTCTGTGCTCTAAGAAATCTCTCTGGGACCAATTACACATGAGACTGCAAAACAAGGGTAATTTTAATCCGTCAGACCCCCAGTGCAACTAGAATTGGATTTTGAGCCACAGTGCCCTGAAACTGGAACGGTTAGAGCTGTAGAGCCTTTCTCTCTGAGACACGCTACAGGGCGTTCTGTGGGTGATGGGGTGGAGGGGTGGTGCTGTCAAATAGAAAAAGTAGAATGTTTTGATGCCCATGATCGTGATAAACATTACCAAAATTGTGAAAAGTGGTTTTCTTCAGTGACTTAGTGTCTTATCAGGTTTTACTTCCCAGGTACCTAAGTCTCCTATGTTAGGGGTGACCCGGGTCCTTTTTAGATAGCCTGTAATACAGGTCTTAGCTAGTTTACTGTCCTCATGGGCACTAATGCATCTGTCATGTTTTATATCATTCTAATAGGGACATTTTTTACGCTATATACAATGACTTAAAACCTACCCCCCCCATCCCTGCCACCTGCAATTTTTACTATGGCTTGTGGGGTGTCCCAAGTTAGAAACAATTTTAAACAAATATACTATTAGATCTCTATAAATCATATGTGAGCATGTGTCAAACTAATCATAAGAGCCACTCTTTATTGAGCATTTACTATGTGATTGACACTCAGCATTTAACCAGGCAGGGGGCAAACTATAATTTCTGCTTCACAGGTAAGAGAGTTGGCATAGAAGAGCTTATTTATATAGCATGTACAGGATTGCTCAGTCAATCTTATTAGTACACACTCATATTTTTACATACTTGTCAGCAGTATCTTTTATGTATAACTGTCCTCAGCATCATCAACAAACATTTTTGAACAGCTACGTTTTGCAGTGCACTGACTTTATTTTTCAAACACTTCACTGAAAGAAGTCTGTCTATTATTCTGTCAACCCTCTTAGAGTACATTTAACTTTAGTAACAATTCCAGGGTGGTTAAGAGTCAATAAATATAATTCTGCTTTTTAATATATAAAAAACAAAATCCCATTTGATGAATGTTCCTAAGAATACAAAGAAGAAAATAGAATTATATTTAGTCTGTCATATTAATAGAATTATTATTAAAGTAAAAGGGATTTCTAATTTGTCAGGATTTGATTCAGGAAATAATTAGGTTCTGTATTTGGAATTAAATTGGGCTTCTATTTATAAAGATTACCTTACCTTAACAATTGGAAGAATGAAAGATCTTTACTTAAATCAGTGAAAAACACGTGTACATAACACCAAGTTTTATGACTGTCAAGTACAGAAAAAGGAAATTAACAATAATTAGGCAACCATTTTCTGCTAAGCTCTTTAATTTTGTTTAGTATAATTTAATGCAATTTAATAACCCAGTAAGGTACATTGTAATACTTTTATTGATAGGCAGCAAATAAACTCAAAGAGCCTAAGGAATTTGATGAAGGACGTTTCACTGGTCAAGGACTCACAGATACGCACTTTTAAACTCTGCTCTCATATAATAACACTTTGTTGCTACTCAAACCTTATTTACCCCTTTTTAAAATTCTCAGCCTTCGACATTCCCCTCTTATTCAATGTAGTCATCAGCATATAGCTGAGATTCAATAGATATTAGCAATTAAAATAGTAAAGGGGTGAACTATTCTCTTGGAGATTTTCTTCATAACTGAAATTAAATAGCAATATTATATACTTGAAATTACAGGACTCCTTTCCTAGCTTGAAAACACACACACACACACACACACACACACACACACACACTGAGGTTTATTGCCAACACAAATAACTAACCCAGCATTGAGAATGATAAAAGAGAGAAGAATCCCCTATGGAATATTAAAAGTCATAAATGGGCTCTATAGCATATGCAAAATAACAGAATAAAATTTCATCACAGTGAGTTTTGGCTCACTTATAGAAATCAGATGAAAGCATGTGAAAATAATTTTTCAAGGGATAAGTGTCATAATAAATGTAAGTTAACACTACTATTCTTACCTGAGAGTAGAGAACATATACCAATTAGGTATAGGAAAAGACAAGATATTTCACCTCCCCTCCTGCCCCCGCCTCTCATCTGTTATTTAGATCTATATGTGCCCAACATTAAGACCCTACTAGTGTCTCCTTTGAAAAACTTTGAAAGATGAAATTGACTCTAGGAATGAAATGGAATAATAAAATAACCTTCACATCAAATGTTCTACTTGTTCATTACCAGTGTACTTCTGATTACAGGTGGTAGAATGCCTTAATCCAGTTAATTTTTTTTTTTTTTTTTTGGGTAGACAGAGTCTTGCTCTGTCACCCAGGTTGTAGTGCAGTGGTGTGATCCCAGCTCACTGCAACCTCTACCTCCCAAATTCAACTGATTCTCTTGCTTCAACCTCCTGTGTAAATGGGATTACAGGCACACACTACCATGCCTGCCTATTTTTTGTGTGTGTGTTTTTTTGTTTGTTTGTTTTTGGTAGAGACAGGGTTTTGCCATGTTGGACAGGCTGGTCTCAAACTCCTGACCTCAGGTGATCACCCACCTCAGCCTACCAAAGTGCCAGGATTACAGGCATGAGCTACCACACCCGGCCAAATCCAGTTAATCTTTAAAAGTTGTCATTCTTAATTTACTATGAGTCTCAGGCCAAGATTAACATGAGACACCAGCAACCTTGAAGAGCACTGAAAATCAAAGGCAAATATTATTTCAAAATTAAATGTAAAATTCAAATGGCAGGACACACATTTGTTTATTTTTACCAGGTGCTAGATTATATATGGCTACATAGAACTTTAAACATTCAGTCTACTACTATTACTTGTAAGCACTGATTATTTGTATTATCTAGGAAACTCAAACCCCTCAGAATTATGTGTGCAATGGTTGAAAATATTTCTCCCACTCTATGGGAAAGAAAAGTACGGCAAAATTAAATAACAAATTGGTCTGTCTATTCATTTAAAAAGTAGAAATAAGTTCTAAGTGGAAAAATTTATATTTCAGTGTTACATTTCTTGTTGAACATTTTCTTTTTATTTGTAGTTTTGTCAGATTAACCTTTAAACACAATTCTTCTATTACCTCTGCAATGCAGTTGTAAAGTGAAAAGTTATATTGTACTCTCTGAATTTTAAATTTTTCAAAATGTGAAAATTTCAGAGCCAATTCAATTGCAATCATTTTCATGGAAATGAACAAATATCGATAACACAATATTTTCCATTCATAAACTTTTTAAAACTGTAAATGGTAGTGCAACCAACTTTCTATATGACCTGATAACCTTTTGTGGTGGAATGGGTGAAGCAAGCATAGGGCTCCCTCAAACCCTTTTTTCTAAGAATACTACTCCTATTCATGAGGGCAGAGCCCTCACAACTGAATCACCTCCCAAGGACCCCACCTCCTAATACTATCACTGGAGGGGTTAATTTTCTACATATTAGATTTAGAGGGAAAACAAACATTCCAACCATAGAATTCCATCCTTGGCTCCACAAAATGTGTGTTCTTCTCATATGCAAAATATATTTATTCTGCACCATTAGCTCCCAAAGTCTTACCTTGTTCCAGTATCAACTTAAAAGTCTACAGTCCAAATTCTCATCTAAATATCAACTAAATCAGATATGCATGAGTCTCAAGATATGGTTTATTTTGAGGCAAATTGCCTTCCAGCTGTGAGCCTCTGAAATCGAGCAAGTTAAGTGCTTCCGAAATGCAGTAGTAGGACAGGCATAGAACAGACATTTGATTCCAAAAGAAATCAGAAGGAAGAAAGCGGTAATTGATACCAAGTATGTATAAAAAACTACAGGGCAAACAGCATTAAACCATAAGTCTTGAGAATAATTTTCCTTGATTCCATGGCCCATCTTCCAGACACATTGGGGCAAGAGTTGGACCTCTAAGGCTCCAGGCAGCCCTGCCTCTTTGGCTTTGCTGAAGGCTCCTCCTGCAGCAGCTCTCACACATTAAAGTCACATATCTGTCGTGCTCCTGGGCTAAAATTGCATCCAGCTACTCTAAGGTTCTGGGGTCTCAGGAGCAGTTCTCCCTCTTGTAACTCCTTAGGGTATTGCTCTAGTGGGGACTGCCTATAGCAGCTCCCAATCCTGGGGGAGTTCTCTGCTCAGTTCCATGCCTCTCCAGCTAGTCCTCTGAAATATAGGTGGAGGCAGCCATTTCCCGTAACTCAGATACTCTCTGCACCAGTAGAGATGGCGCCACATAGAAATTACCAAGGTTTACCTCTGGCAGCCCTGGTGAGGTAGACACTGGCCTGTAGTGCACCTTGGCCCAATGGAGTCATGCTTGATCTTCTAATTTGTCATAGTTTTGTTCCCTAGCCTTGATATTCTGGGCCTATGAAGGGAGAGGCAGCTCCCATGTTCTCCAAAGTGCTATTGTGGTCATTCTTCTATTGTCCTGATTAACAGCATCAGGCATCCACCCATGCATGCTAATCTTTTTATCCTAAGGTTGCTTGGCCACACCCTCAGTGTTCTCCCCTGAACATGCTTTTATTCTTTACAGTATGGGCAGATTGAGAATATTCCAGATCTCTAAGTTCTAATTCTTTTTTGATTACAAATTTCATCTATTCCTTTCTCTTCTCTCTCAATTTACTATAAGCAGTCAAGAGAAGGCATGCTCCACCTTCAACATTTTGCATAGATATTTTTTCCAACAAATATCCTAATTTATCACTCAGAGTTTCTACTTTTCATAAAGAAGTAGGATACAAACACAATTCCAGCAAGTTCTTTGCCACTTCATAAGAAGAATCACTTTTCCTCCAGTTTCCGATAACATGTTCCTTATTTTTATCTGAAACCTCATCAACGTGGCCTTTACCATCCATATTTCTATCAACATCCTATTCAGGACCTCATAGGACAGTTTAAGAAGACTGAGGTGTTCTCTATATCTCTTCTTTTCTTTAATACCCTCACCAGAAGCACCTTTAATGCTCTATTCATTTTTAAATTCTTCCAGCCTCTATCCAATACCCAATTTAACACACTTTGTTATAAAACCCAAATGGACTAAGATGTCCCTTATAGAGTTTTTGTGTCCATTAGGCAAGAGTTATACACCCAACATAGTTATCTGGGACATAATACTGTATTCAATAAACAATTGAACCTATGATTTGGTCATATCAGGGATTTGCAAATCTCATTTTCTATGTGTGTGGTAAAATATATTTAACATAAAATGTATCGTTTTAGCCATTTTTACTATACAATTGTGGCATTAGTTTATTCACAATGTTGTGTATCTATCTATCTCCACACCTTTTTAGACTTTTTCATCATTCCAAACAGAAACTGTGCTCATTAAACAATGACTTCCCAATTGCTTTTTCTCCCAACATCTTATAACCCCTATTCTATTTTTTATCTCTGAATTTGCCTATTCTAGGTTCCTCATGTAAGTGGAGTCATATACACACTAGCTTTTCTTTTGCGACTACTTATTTCATTTAGTGTAATGTCTTCAAGGATCATCCATGTTATGGCATGCATCAGAATTTTATTCCTATTAAAGGCTGAATAATATTCCATTGTATGTATATACCACATTTTGTTTATTCATTCATCCAATGAAGAACATTTGTCTTGTTTCAACCTTTTTGCCTATTATGAATAACACTGCTGTGTCCATTGGCATACAGGCATCTGTTTATGCTCCTGCTTTTAATGAATCACCAGATAAAATGGTTACTTTATAATTAATTTTGGGGGGAACTGCCAAACTGTTTCTCACAGTGGTTATGCCACTGTAACATTTTTTACTCCCACTGTCAACTCACAAGTGTTCTAATTTCTCTTCCTAATAACACATGTAAGTTTCTGTTTTATTTTATATTATTTTTTAATAATAGCCAGGCTTATGGGTGTAAAGCAGGATCTCATTGCAGTTTTGATGTGCAGTTTCTTAGTGACTAAAGATGCTGAGCGCTTTTGATATGCTAATGATCATTTACATGTACTCTCCGAAGAAATGCCTATTCAAGCCCATTGCATATTCTTTTTTTTTTTGAGATGGAGTTTCACTCTTGTTACCCAGGCTGGAGTGCAATGAATGATGCAATCTCGGCTCGCCGCAACCTCTGCCTCCCAGGTTAAGGCAATTCTCCTGCCTCAACCTCCTGAGTAGCTGGGATTACAGGCACGCGCCACCATGCCCAGCTAATTTTTTGTATTTTTTTTTTTTTTTTTTTTTTTTTTTTTGAGACGGAGTTTCGCTCTTGTTACCCAGGCTGGAGTGCAATGGCGCGATCTCGGCTCACCGCAACCTCCGCCTCCTGGGTTCAGGCAATTCTCCTGCCTCAGCCTCCTGAGTAGCTGGGATTACAGGCACGCACCACCATGCCCAGCTCATTTTTTGTATTTTTAGTAGAGACGGGGTTTCACCATGTTGACCAGGATGGTCTCGATCTCTTGACCTTGTGATCCACCCGCCTCGGCCTCCCAAAGTGCTGGGATTACAGGCTTGAGCCACCGTGCCCGGCCATTAATTGGGTTGTTTGTTTTGTTATTGTTGAGTTACAGGTTCTTTTTATAGTCTAGATAATAATTCATTATGAAATACATAATTGACAAATATTTTCTCCAGTTCTGTGGGTTTTTACTTTCTTAGTGGTATCCTTTGATGCACAGAAGTTTTTAATTCTGATGGAGAACAATTTATCTAATTTTTTAGTTGTCTATGCTTTGAGTATCATAACTGAAAAATAATTGACAAACACAAGGTTAATAAAGATACCCTCATATGTTTTCTTCTAAGAGTTTTATAGCTTTTGCTTTTTTTTTTTTCTTAAGCATCCCTTTTGTGAAAAACGTTTTAGCTCTTATGCTTAGGTATGTGATACATTTTTAGTTAATTTTTGCGTACGATATAAGGTAAAGGCCCAACTTCATTGTCTTTGATGTGGATTTTCAAATGTTTTTAATACCGTTTATTGAAAAGACAGTCCTTTCTCTGAATGGTCTTGGCTAACCTATGAGAAACAAATTGTGCATATGCGTAAAGTTTACTTCTATGCTCTCCGTTCTATATTCTATTCTATAGGTCTGTACTTAAGACAGTGCCACACTGTTTTTATTGGTACAGCTATGCATTGTTTTAAAGTCAGAAAGCATGAGTTTTCCAACTTTATTTTCTTTTTCAAGATTGTTTTGGCTATTTCAAGGCCCTTGAGATTCCATGTGTATTTTTCGATATGTTTTCCAATTTGTGGGGGAAAAAATCCATAGGAATTTGTTAAGGATTGCACTGAATCTATAGATTGCTGTGAAAAGCCTTATCTTCTTAACAATAGTGTCTTCCAATCCATGAACCCAGATGTTTTCCCATTTATTTATGTCATCTTTAATTTTTTGAGCAATGTTTTATAAGTTTTAGTATTTAAGCCTTTCATCTCCTTGGTGAAACTATACTTATATCTTTTATTCTTTTGGATGAATTAGTACTTTTACGAAAGTCTTTTACTGCTCAAGTAATTTCTCAATAATTTGTCAAATAAAACGTAGAATCTGACATAAGTTTCTAAGTAGATAAAATACAGTATTAGTCAACTTTTACTAAGTGAGGTTGCAAATTATGAAATGTTATATACCATAAATGTTATAATATAATATAATATAAACATATAATGCTATAATATAAATGTTACAATACCAAGTTTATTTGATACTCACATTTACATCAAATGTGTGTCGAGGCAGGAGTGCTGGGTTCTGTGACATTTTCATGCTGTTCCCTTTGTCTTCTTTAGTAGTCATGAGGAAGGACACAACCACTAGGAACATCATATTCTCTAATATCAGAGGACAGCACCAAGAAGGCAAGCAGAAACACACACAATTTTCTAAACCTTTTCCTAGGGTTTAGCCTCCCAATTTGACCCATGTTGTCCATATTTCATGGGCCAAAACGAAATAAATCCCATGGCCATGCCAAAGATCAGTGGGGTAAGAAAACAGGACAGTGAAAAAAAGCAAACAATTAATTGTGAAAAAATAGTAAGTTTCATTGCAGTTGTAAGTAAGCAATAATCTTTCATAGTTATGTGGGTTGGTCTTTCCAAGATTTGTAACTCTCTGTGTTATCTTGATGCTATCACAAGTCCTGTTTCCTTTCTTAGTGAAAGAGAGAACAAAAATTCTCTTTCCCTCAGATGTTCAAATAATTAGAGTATAATTATAAAATAATTGGAGCAAAGGAGAACAAAAGTCTATCAATTTTCAGCTCATTATACTCACTAAAAAGAATCAAGATTTTTTTTTTGTGTTTTAAAATAACAAATATTCATCTAAAAATGCCACAGAAATTAGACAGAATGGAAACAGAATAAGCTATGATAAAATGTATGACTGATCCAATAAAGAAAAAAACTTTTTTTATAAATTAAGATGTTATTAATGTGATAATTGTGTTTATTTTTAAATTAGATGTTAATTAAATTACTTATTTGAACAGCTCAGAAATATCAATATGCTATATTGGCTTCGTAAGTATCACAGTTCACCACAATAATACATTGGTATTTTCTCTCAAATACTCAGGTGGTTGTAGGATTAGCATAATATCGTAATTTTTCTAGCTTATCTAACATATATTCAGCATATTTTGCTCACTGAAGTACACACAGATTACCTCCTTCCTAGAGGTAACTCCAGACTCTTATCTAAAATTTGGTCAGGAGAGATGGTTGAGATAATTGAATAAGAAGACATAAGCAGACCTGGCCTTCTTCTGTCATCCATTTAGTTCACAGGACAAGCAAAGATTCAAAACTATGCCGCATTTTAACCACAAATAGTGTCTGTAATATCAGAGTATAAAGGGTTTGTGAAAAAATTGATTCAAATTTTAACAAATTATCCAATTATTTCATGAGAATAAGATACCTTCATTTGTCAGTGTGATTAAATCACTGGGTGCAGTAGTAAAGTTGCTGGGGAAGAAAAGGAGAAGATTAGTTGAATTTGCTGACCTTGTGCAGGAGTTAAGTGAGTCGCGTAGGAGGTGGACGTTTACACTTTGAGGAATTTCACCTCCTAAAAGATCCATAGGTGCTGTTGAGGGGCTTGGGGCAGCAGTGGAATGTGGTCAGATTCACATCTTAAATAGATCACTCTGGTAGCCAAATAAGGATGGCTTTGAAGGGAAAAGATTGGAGACAGAGACACTTCTATAGAGGCTGTTGCATTTGCTTAGGTAGAATGGAATAAAAACCTAATTAAGGATCTAAATAGACCCACAGGAAAAGGGCAAGGGAATAAAAGTTAAGAGCATGCATGAATTTGGCTGTCAAATTGATCTGGCTTCCCTTTGCTCTCCAGCTTTGCTACTTAGTGCTTTGATATTGTATAAGATTTTTAATCACTCTAAATCTCAATTCACTTTCTCATCTTTAAAATGAGTATAGTAACAATACATTTCTCATATAGTGGCTATATGGATTTGATGAAAAAGACATACGCATTTAGTGTCATGGGTGACATAGAAATATGCCACAAATGAGAGTTAATATTGTTCAAATAGACAAAATAGAGTTTTGCCAAGTTAATACTTTCAGAAAGTGGTATAGCATAAGCCTACTCCTAGGCCTTCTTCTTCAAATTTTGTGGACTTTTTACTCTATCATGCTGTTTCACAGAACATATGGAGAGAAGAGAAAACAATTTTGGAGAGGCTTAGAGCTAGTCCAGTATTAAAGCTGGGAATACGCTGAATGATCTTGCCAATTCATTTCATTCTATTTTATTTCAAACAGTCTAATAAGTACTCTCTTGGCATAAGAAACGGATTATCTGAACTTGAATTCTGATACTATGTTTCTATGTAAAAGAGATAGGATATGAAATAACTAACTTCTTAAGAACACAGATTGTTTCTAATTCATTTTAGTATTTTCTAGACCTAGTTGAGGAACTGAAATCTAACAGTCTCTCAGTAAACACTTGGTGAATGGATATATTATGCTGTTTTTGAGACACAGCTCATCAAACATAGCATAATTGATTTGAAATAAAAGTGGCAGATCAATGAAAATTGCAATGAGATAAAAGTCAGGGAGTATAAGCAAGTTTTCCCCTTTACTCTTCTGGTGATATATTATGGATGGTTTTCCTTAGAAATTATTTTCTGTCAGGATCAGCCTAGGGAAAAGAGTATTAGAGAAAGTTTTAGCAACAGTATCCTGAACTCAAAGTTGCCAGAGGAAAGCCCTGAGGCCCCATCATCCCATCCATCCTCATCATTAACAGATCCTCCTTGTAAGACCCTTTGGAACCTGGCTTCAACACAAAGTGGAATTACCGAAAAGTCTTAATATTGTTGCTGGTTTGCTCACTAATGATTATTTTCTTCCTCTATTTCATAATGCCCTGCCTGGAAAATCTTTTGCAAGTGAGTGGCCGGAATTATAATTCTTGTAAGGAAGTGATTTCCACATGTGGTTAATGATTTTGCATCTGCTCTTCTCAGCCTTCACACCCCTTCATTCCTGCCCTACTCATTTGGTTACGGATATTAATCACAATCACAGAACAGGAGATGCTTTAACGTTTAATAAGTTTACAGCTCTTGAAATTGATTCTTGTTGTTTGAATGTCGGTAGTCATTACATTTTAATGCCATAGACGTTTCAGAAAAGACTGGGGAAGGAAGGTCTCCATTGATATCAAAGATGAAATAGCAAATATTTTTGCAAAAAGACAAAATGTCCTTACTTTGACTTTAAAGAAGATTAATAGTTATAATTAGAAATCACCCATCAGTGTGTATCACCAAAGACCCAGCTGAGTTCAGTGAATACCGCTCACAGGCCGAATTCAACTCTGCATCTTAGTAAATGCTTCTGTGACGTTGCCACAGGGAGTTGGCGTCTCTCTACATTGACAGCAATACGGCATTAATTAGAAGTGAGTGACAAGGTGCTTTTCATCTTTGATGAGGAAAGATTTTTTTGTGTCAAAATATCTCACCAGAGGAGTAATTTTCTCTGTGTGCATTTTTTGTCCTGAACGCATTTTGCATGATAATAGAAAAGGGGAAATTGTTTCTGAATGTTGCTTAGTGACAAATAGCAGATTCGCTGCCTTTGCAGATAACAAGTGTCTGATGCTGTCATATTGTGATATCGACGAATAGGGCTCATCGTAAGCTGGGGATATTTATATTGGAAAAATAATTTGTTTTTGATAGAATAGAATCAAAGATATTAAAATGTTTTTATGGTATTATGCCTCTAATGGTTTAAAATTACCTGACAAGATTTAATCACCCAATTCTAAAATACTTTTTAAGGATTTAATCACCTGAAATTTAGAGCACAATGAAGAGACAAATAACCAATATAACGTAGTTGCTGTTTTGCAGAATGTGCCTTATCACTCAACATAGACAAATAACCAATATAATGTAGTTGGTGTTTTACAGAACCTGCCTGTCACTCAACATAGGGGCTGCTGTCAGTTCAGACCACTTTCAAACAATTCATAATTATGCTAGAAAATGAAATCTATTGACTATACTAAATTGGAAAATTTAAAAACAACTATTCTTGAAGTTTAAATGGCTTGAAACATTTTTTTTAAAAAGAAACATTAAAAGAAACCTCTGTAATTATAGCTTTGCCTGGCCTTAGATTCCATGAATGTGAAAGGAAAATTCTGTCTTGAAGTTGGAATTGACAGTGTAAAGAGAACACAGTGCTTTCTTTCATCATTTATTTTTGTGTGTAGGGAGAACATTTTATGGAATGTAATTTTGCCTATAGGTCAAATATGATAGCAGGGGAAAAGAATTACAATGCTTATCTGAAAGTATTAATCTGATACTCATTGTTATCTATATGGAAATGTAGTAAGATCAGTAATTTCTAAAGAAGCAATAGATAACATTATCCAGCTAGCTATAGGAGGAAATTTCAGAGTGTACCTTGTCACAGGAAAAAGAGGGGGTAGGATGGGTGGAGAAAGAGAGAAGATTTAATGAATACTGGAATTAAAATAAGAAATTGAATCAATTAAGAACACCAGTACCTAGCTATGAAATATCATAGGCTGTGACTCATTTGAGGTAATTAGAAGAAATATGAAGATTTCAAAGAGTTCATTGCCATAATACTTAGATAACAAATAATGGACTTGACTTTTTGTTAAGTACTTTATTAAGGCTATCCCAATTCCTGAAATTTAATTTTCTGAATACCTCTATTAAATGAAGGCTAATTATATTCTCTGACAGCACTTTGCAATCGACATTTGGACCTTATCTTTCAAGATTCTATTCTCTAAGAGATTTTGATGAGACTACAATTTTTGAAAAACTGGAATCATAATAATATTGTTTGCCCAAATCAGATGGCCACAAAACTAATTAATTTTGTTTTCTTCCCCACATTTTATTATTCCCTTATTCCCCTTTCTCAGTTTAGTCAGAATAATTTTAAGAATTTAATTTTTATTAGGTCATTCTAGAGTACTCTTGAGTATACTACACAGAACTCTCAGACTGAAGATATAATAAATCCACATTAGTTTTAGATGTACACAGTTATTTTAACCTTGCGATTATTTTGAGGCCCGGTGTGGTGGCACACACCTGTAATCACAGCACTTTGAAAGGCTGAGACACGAGGATCACTTGAGCACAGATGTTTGAGACCAGCCTGGGAAACATAGTGCAGCTCTGTGTTAAATTAAAAAAACAAAACAAAACAAAAAAGTTGAAAATATAAACTTTATCTTCAGTCCTAAAACAGTTGCTCAATAGAAGATCATATACTGACAATTATTTGATAAACTTTATTAAATAAGTTAATAATAACATATTGAACACTGTGTGGGTTGAGGACTTTACACATATACTACAAACATACTTCCTGTTGCATCGCTCAGAAAATAAGTGCTTAGAAGCAAAACAATTTGTTCTAGGTCCCATGGTTACTAAATTACTTCCATGAGATTTGCATTGCCAAAGCAAATAGTGCACCAGACATAGTTAAACAGGCAGGGAAGAATTCGTTCAAGTCTATTACAGTAGGAGAGAGAGAGTTAACTCGCATCACTGTAACAGAACAACCGTCAGAGTTTCTAAGCATTAGGATGAGTTACTGCAAAAATACTGGAGAATGTTAAGGAAGAGGTTGGTAAAGCGAATCTGTTGAGCATGTTAAATTAATCTGGAATTTGCAAAGGTTTTTGTCTAAGATTAGGTAATCTGTATTTGGCACCCATGGAAGTTAGACCCTGCCTTGCCAGAGTCTAGTGAAAAGGATGCTATTCTGCTTGCTGATTATAGTCCAAAGAGATGATTCCAAATCCTCCACAAAGACATTCACTGGGTCATAAAACTGACAAGAGCCTGGGAGGAGAATTATATATATTTCAAAGGGGCAGATAAGTGAAGTGTAATTGCCAATTTTCTAAAGTAGGTGCTCTAAAGTAGATCTACAGTCAAGAAGGAAACCGTATATCATTTAGTTAAGCTAAAAGTAATGTTAGGGCCATCTTGGTCACATTCCATGTCTGTCAGACACCTGAGCAGACACTCCTAACCCTGGTATTATAATGAATCCTAATTATACTGGTTTTCCAGCAGTAATTGGGAATATTAATTGGTTGTCCATAGAATGGCAGTTTATTTGCTGATAAGATGTTCTTCCAAATTTGGTATAACTGTAAGATACTCTCAATTAATATTTATTTGCCTAATTCATTATAAATATAAAACATGCATTAAAAATATTTGGATAAATTATCTCAAGCTACAGTTGAAACATTTGAAATTTGCTTATAAAAACACACCTAATTAATGGTAGAAAAGAGGTAAAAATTTTTCCAGAATTCCATAGTTCCTATTAGTTTTCCATTATCCAAAATATGTGAAAGTTCATTATTTTATTCAGCAAATATTTATTAAATATCTATCAAATTACTGAATATCTGCCAGGCAGTATGCTAGGTGGTAGATATATATCTGTAAAAAAGTGAAACAGTGTTTCTTTAGGATTTCACAATCTAGAAAGAAGCAGATATTTACTAGCTAATTTTAAAAAAATACTTACACTTGTAAGCTATGGTATGAGGAAAAAATTAAAACATCTGTGAGGATAGATAACAGACAGGCCAAAGTTATGTCATTACATAGTGTAGATTTTCCTGAGGATTCATCTGGACCTGAATCTACCAGGTGGAGAAGAAATCTTGAGTAGTTGAAGAGGTCTTGAAGCCTTTGATTAACCAAACAGAGAAATGTAATATGTGCAACAAGTTAAACAATTATATTTTAGATTATTTGGAGGAATCAAAAGATGTAGCAAAATGAAGAAAGTCTAAGAGTCAGTAAAATCTAGCTCTATCATAAACTAGTTCTGTGGATTTGAGAAGGCTTGGTAACAAGTTTCCTGTACACAATATTTATTTTTGGATTCATTGTCTGAAATGTCACAATTGCACTAAACGTTTTTGAAAATCATCTTTTGGATTGATGGAGAAACTTTCAAGGATCAGTTTTTAGGCCATAAAGAAAAATTTTACACTCACATTTCAATTGACTAAGTGTAGCATTGCCAAAATTATTCACATACTGAATTTTCTATGCTTGACTCTGAAGAAGTATTGAACACTTCCCAAATTCCAAAGTATTGGAGACTTGCCTTCAAAAGATAAATATTTGCTACTGTTGATCAATTCAAGTGTTTGTGCTATATTATAGAATAGAAATGTCATAAAAAGTTATGATATCTTTGAAGTTCTTTGTTTAAAGGTAATCTTACTTATTAATTGTCACATCTAATTATTACTTGGATCAGAGCATTGGCATAAAAATACAGAAATGAAATAGGTACCCTCTAGAGCCAGGCATGAGTAAGGGTGAAGGATGTTGTTGCTACTCTCTGTCACAATTTACACATAATAATTGGTGGTTATATTTGGTCAGGCCTAGTTTGTAAAAGACTCTTGTGGTAAAGCTGAAATGAGTTTCTGAACTTTGGGGAAGACTGGAATATTACAAAATTTAGATAATGGCAAAAGATAATAAAAGAGTAGTGCCCTGTAGGTCTTTGTTTCTTTCCTCATTCTCCTACAGTGTTTGGGAGAAGAAGCCTCCAGGGCATTCATGGCACTTGATTTCCAGCAGCTGTCAGAGAGGCAGTGCTCTGCTCCAGATTGGGAATCGCCTGCTCTGCTCAGGGTAATTGGCTCTGCAGCCTTTGTTGAAGAGAGGCAGTCTGACTCATCAAGTTTCTATTTTTGCTCATTTGTTTGCTTTTATGAGAAAGGGAATGCATGTTTTTTATCCCACATATAGATCCTTACCTAGGGAAGAAATTTTTGTTAAAAGAGGTAAGAAAAGTTAAATAATAAAGATTAAAGATATTTAAAAGTAGGTATTATTCTATATTCATATTATATCCATTTTTAAATGTAAAGATTTTAAAGATTACAGCATAATTATATACAATTTAAAAATATATACATATATCTATGAAATAATTATGTCCCTGAAATAATTATACATATATGTATGTGTGTGTATACTTGTACATATAAAACATAGCTTATATTTATTCCTAAGATTCACTGCAACAAATGTATTTTGAGTAATGACTCAGAGTAAGTTAGATCTGAGGGTTTATTAAGTAAAGATGCTGTTACTATTCAGTGATCTTCTATGACTTTGGTAATCAGGAGGAAGGACTAGATGGGCCCATTTCTTAGTGGAGAACTAAAATAAGATTAAACCTATTTGATGGAGTTCCAGATTAACTTTCATATCCACTATTGAGGAGAAAAAAAACAAGATCACTCTGCATACAGAGGTCAGTCTATAAGTGTCAGACTTTTTCCATATTTTATTTTCATCTTGAGTACTTTTTATTTTAGCTTTTTTTTTAAACAAATCATTTTAGTTTACATACATTTAATATAAAACACACACCCCATACCAAAAAAAAAAATACTGAATAACTACATGAAGCATAATTTCTACAGCCTTAGATACTGTCATTTTTCCTTTGGACACCTAAGGTTAAAAAGGCTTCTACCCCTTTTCCATGGTGTGTGTTTGTGTCTTTGAGTATACAAAATTATGTACACATCGTTAGTGTGAAGTACCAAACCCAGTAAGTGAGGATGAAACCTCATAGAATTACTGACAATATACATGAAGTGAAAGAGAATCCACATAAGGCAGGCTAGAGAAAAATACATTTCTACTTCTTGTCATGGGTAATGGCTAAAACAAGCACAGCCTTACGTGCTTATGATAAACTAATTTAACAACACAGCAGTTCACATCACTGTTCACAAACTTACGATACATCCTATTGGAGCACATTTAATCAAAAAGGTTATTCATTTTTGATCTTTACGTATGTGAGTTTCCACTTTACTATTTTTTTACCCATTTTAAACGATTCTGGGTTTTCTCCTTTGATCACCCTTACATCATTATTACTATGATCAAAGAGCATACATGTAAAGAAACAAACAAAAGTGGTACCGGTTAAGCCGTAGTACAAAGAAAATGAAACTACTGTTTTAGGGTGTAACACATGTGTCACTGAATAGCAAAGTGTAAAACTGCTAAACATCAAAACACAGAGTGTTAAAGCAGTCTAAAGGAAGAGAGAGAATATGCCAGGTACCTGGAACAATGGAGCACCCTCTTGGAGAGGGGAAAATCTGGGATAATTCCACATCTGGATTAAATTTCATCACCAATAGCCAGCAGGCTTGCCATTTAAGACCCATCTGAAAATGTGAAAAAAATTTGGCTAGAAATCAGCACCTAATGAAGCTATAGAACAGGAAGTACTTTTTTCTTCATTATTTATCTTGTGATGTGCTGATTTAAAATGTCTGATTCATATTGTATACACTCTATGCTTAGGTTTACCTACAAAATCCTCAAACAGTTTATCTAATGTTACGAAGTACAAAATTACTTAAGGCATAAAGTTTTAATTTTGGTTTGATTTGTTACCAATTACTTGAAATATGTTATCTTAGCATGAATCATTTTGTATATTTTGAGTCATTTTCAAAAAAATTAAACAACTAATCTATACTTACGTTTTGATAAATCCCTTTTATGCTTCAAATTCAGAAGATTGTGAAAAGAAAACATAAAATATTATTTTCAAAATTATTGTTCTCTTTAGTATCCCTCAGAAGTTTATTCATATCTTTATTATAACACCAACCCAATTATATTATGCTATATCTATTTACATTTTTTGCTCACTAGCGAACTGTGAGTTTAATGAAGTCAGAAAAGGTCTATGGTATTCTTCTATTACCAGCATTTTAACATATGGGTATAGAGTTATAGTAACCATTTTAATGATTTAACATGAGTGATTTTTCACTATGGTTTTCAAATTTAAAAAAATTAAAGATGCATCCGTATATCAAATATTCATATTTAAAGACTTAGTAAAACAAAATTTAGACTTGTCTTCCCTGATTCTATGAAGCACCTGTGTGCTGGCATAATGTGGGTGTCAAGAAGTACTTCTTGAAGGAAAAGAGAAGCTGATGGGAGATAGTAGCTCTCTCCTTGGACCCCAGATTTCTAAGGATAAGAACGGGCTCAATCTTCAGACTTCTACCACCCAATATTGGGGCAGGAATACAAATACAAATTTAGCACACAGAAAGGTAGGAGGACTTGATGTGAGGAACAGGTCTGAAGGACTTGAGTAGGAATGTTCTAGAAATGTTCTCTAGTAAGTACCTAGTATTCATAGAAAGATTTCTCCTTGATAAATTGAAGTTGCTGTTATTTGGATTTTTCCATAGCTTATATATTAGATTGCTCTATCAGAAAAGGGAAATCAATGTCCAGTGTTATGACATCTGAGAGATAAACCAGTTGAAATAAAAATTGACAGTGAAGGCTGTGTGCAGTGGCTCAGGCCTGTAATCTAAGCACTTCCAGAGGCTGAGGTGGGTGGATCACCTGAGATTGGGAGTTCAAGACCAGCCTGGCCAAAATGGTTTCTACTAAAAATACAAAAAATTAGCCAGGCATGGTGGCACATGCCTGTGATCCCTGCTACTCAGGAGGCTGAGGCAGGAGAATCGCTTGAGCTTGAAAGGCAGAGTTGCAGTGAGTCGTGATTGCACCATTACACTCCAGCCTGGGTGACAAGAATGAAACTCCATCTCATATAGTTCAGATTATAATTAGCGGTCCTTGTCCTGAAAAGCCTAACAAACAGGGTAGAAAACTGGATGAACTACTGAAAACAGAAAGATGAAAGAAGTAAAGAATGAAGGGTCTATAGAGAATAAGAGGAGGTAGACCAAAGGGACATCTTGAAGGCTGATTACCACATACCCTATGCTCCATCTTTCATGTTTCCCTATTTTTATTCATTTGAAGTTAACTAATATTTTTCATCATTCTGTATTTTTCCTCTTAATTACAGAAACTAAACAAAAATGAAAAGAATAAATACAATTTTTTCATTTTATTAATATGTCCATATTTTGTTAATAAAATATACATTTTACATTCACTATGATTTTTTTTAAATTAACAAATATAGTTTTATTTTTACAAGCCTCAGGAATTTAGCCATATGATTCCTCTGAAACATGGAAAATATTGCATATCAAATCACATAACATTAGTATTACTTTCTAAATTCAGTTTTAACTATCATGCATATAATCCAGAAGCATGAAAAAGTAATATTTGAGGAAGTTATCAAAGAATTTCACTGTTTTGCAAAAGAACCCTTTAGAAATCAAATCAAAAGGTCATTTACAATTCACTAACTGGTCAGTGACACAATGAATTTAATAGACTCTAATTCTCTTTCACTAATGACCAGTAGTGAAAGGTCCAACTTCAGATTTGAAAAATGTCTGCTATTTTCAGCACATCTATTTCTAACTTCATATTTCTTTTCCCTGCAAGATAATATTAAATTTAAAAATAAAATGTAAATCAGTTTGATTAAATGAACAGAATAAAGCCTTTGGAATCAGGTACATTGGAACCTTGGGCAAATATTTATTTTGTATAAAGCTATTCACAACTTAATTAACTTCCCTTGGACTCAGTTTTTCAGTGCATATGAAAATATAAGATAATATGGAACTTAATGTCTGGTTAGTGAGGTAAAAAGGAAATGAGTGTAAACAGAAATCATTTGTCACCTCCAGACTTACATCATTGTGTGTATATTGGTGCCACAAAATGCAACAGAAAATTCTGAAAGAATGAAGAAGACCAACTGAATGTGTTGATACACGTTGAAGGTTTTGGCGGGCAAAATGGTCATGGAACATCCACGATACTAGCAGGAAAATGGTTCTGGGGCTCAACTTTGGTTTTTAGACTGGAAAGATAAAGAAGAATCAAGTCAACTAGATCTGAAGACGGAGAGGTAGGCCGGGCACAATGGTTCATGCATGTAATCCCAGAACTTTGGGAGGCCGAGGCAGGTGGATCACTTGAGGTCTGGAATTCTAGACCAGCTTGGCCAACATGGTGAAACCCGGTCTCTACTAAAAATACAAAAAACAGCTGAGTGTGGTGCTATGTGCCTGTAATCCAGCTACTCAGGAGGCAGAGGCATGAGAATGGCTTGAACCTGGGAGGCAGAGGTTCCAATGAGTGTCCATCACACCACTGCACTCCAGCCTGGGTGACAGAGTAGGACTCTGTCTCAAAAAAAAAAAAAAAAAGGAGACATAAAGTGAGGAAAAGAAAATAGAAAATGCAAGAATGAACAGTTATAGTAGGAGGAGTGAAATACTTGATGTGAAATTATAAGGGATAGAAGAGTCTAGTTATTAATAAGCTAGAGAACATAGCCAGGAGCTGGGAGGAATGAAGGTTAATGAGACTGAGTTTATTAAAGAACAATGGATCAAAGTTTTTGGATGATAGTTCTGTTGAACTTTTGTAACAAGTATCCCCAAATATAATGACTTAAAAATACAACAGTGATTTAATATTTCTCATGTGTCTGGAAGTTGGCTTTTGTCTGAGAAACCCTGTTTTCTCCCTTCAGCAGTCTATACTACCTTCCTTACACTGCAGTTTTAGGGCAATGTTCTATGCTAGTGAAGTCAGAAACTGCAAGACTTCTTGAGGTCTAAATCCTAAAAAATACACATAATCACTTCCACCATATTCTGTTGGTCACAGTCAAAAGGCCAGCTTAAATTCAAAAAGTGAATCACTTAATAAAAAGTAGTTTTTAAATTTTAACCATATTTAGCCTACCACAAATGGATCATCTATATGGATCATAAAATTACCTGGATTGTAAGTGGATTTGAGTTGAAAAAAAATAACAATGACCCATCTACCAAAGACATAATGAATATACAAAAACACCAAAAAACTTACAGGTGTTGCAAGGAAAAAGAGATAGTTTCAGGGAAGTAGGATGATTCAGAAAGGAACAAATATTATTGTACAATTATAAAAGTTATAGTTTGGATATTGCATGTGAAGAATATTGAACTCATGTTCCAGTCTCAGTGTACCTTTTGTTCCAGAGACCGAATATATCAATTACCTTCTGCTGCCACAATCAATAATCCTAAAATATAAGAGGCTTAAAACAATAGACGTGTGTTTCTAGCTTATGTTAACTGAGGGCCATAGTTCAGATGAGGTTCTACTCCAAAACATGAAGGTGAGATCTATTCCAAGCCTTTTCTTCTAACACCAGGATAAAGGGACACTCCTATCAGTGATGTGGTATTCTCTTGGTAGTAGGAGGTAAAAGTGTTTAAAACTGAACATTAATGTGGTTTACTCTTAAAAACATCTTATCTTAGATGTCTAACAATGACAAGTTCTAGTCAAGATATCACTGACCCACTTTATCAGGGATTATCTGTCCATGTTGTGGTCAGAATCGTTTACTCGTGTCAGATGCCAGAAAGCTATTTCTAGCACAGTAAATACAAGTTACCCCAATCACTTACTCATAACGTGAGTACAAAGGAGAAAGTAAAGTAGGTACTGAGCTGGGAATGATGCCCTTCTCTGAAGAACATTATAAAATAGCACCTGGAATGTGGTAATTAATTCCTACATTTCATATCAGTACAGAGGCTTCCCTTTCTATTCTCATGATGCACAATGACAGCTTGTTTTACATGATTTAGCTAGTAGTGAACAAAATTTGATTTATTAACTTGTGGAAGGAAGAGAGATAATACACCGTGGTGATCTGTAGGCTGTCTTACTAAGAAAGAGTTAGAATGTACTTCAGATGGTGTCTGGGCTTTTGGTAAGGAAGGGCTTAAGAAAGGTTAGGAGGGTCTGTTTTGGATTATGTTCTGTCAGGAAGTAGGTCAATTATACTTTTGAATATGTATGCTTCTTTATTGGACACCTTAAAATGTTTTTGGGCTAGGAGGTATGAAGAATGAAACAGAGCTAGAATTGTCATTGGTTTAAAAAAAAAAAAAGCAGTAGTCCCTTGTATTTGGGGGCAGTAGGGATTTTCTAATAGTATTACAGTATCCTTATATTTTCTTATATTCTTATATTCTTATAGAGTGGCCTTGTTTTTGCTTAGTGTCATCATGTCACAGAATGCTTTGCTTTATTACTATTAAAAGTCTGTGAAATTGCTTATGTCTAGTATAACATGCTGCTGCTGTTCTGTCATTTCTTTTGTATTCATCTTTCTCAAAAGCTTTAGTTTTTTTTTTTAATTTGTTTGTATTATTCTTTAGTCCTTATTCTTAATAAGTCTTAATTTGCTTTCTTTATTTGTAACTTACTCTATAAGTAGAAGGCCTCACTTTCTATGATAGACTTATTATTAGTTTCATCATTTAGACTTTCTGTAAAACGACCACTGATATTTACATACCATAACTTCATTGCTACTCTCACAGCCTCCAGTTTACAACTCTGAGACTACTTGATAGTAATAACTAGAGGGCTACAAATTTTTCCCTCTTTAAGAAGTTTCTGGAGCTATATCTTTGGTTCTTCTGAAAAGCAGTATGAAAGCAGAGATTAGTTCCTCACTCAGTCTTAGAGAAGACCTTGCATTTTGCCTTTTCTCTGGCTAGCTAATGAAAACAAAGTTCTTCACCCAAGTCCTTGACACCCTTTATGCAGCACAACTTTAACACTTTAATTTTAACAACTCCTGCTTCCTCAGTTGTTCTATGAGAAAGGAAACTGCTTTACTCACATCACAGTTCCTATTGCAAGATAGTGAGCTCCTAGACAGTTTAAAGAGAATTTCAGAGTATATAATCAACCAAGTTATATTATCTTTTTGTTACAAATGTAAAAACAAACATTACTTATAACAGCTCTTTGATTTTGAAAATTACATAGTTTTATCCCTTACTTTACCCTTAAAATTTGTGGGAACACCACTCTCCACAATGCTCGGGACTCATGGTCTTCAGAAATCTTTCATCCCGCTCTAAGTCCTGCTTCCAGCTGAACTTTCTTATTAACTAATTCCTATTTTCCTAAAGCAGTTTTGTGTTAGCATTTCTGCTTACTTAGAGATTCATTTCCTAGTCATCCTGTCCACTTTTATTCTTCAGCAGCTGTATTACTCTATTAATAAGAAAAATCTAATAGTCATAACTGTCTAACTCTGCATTAGACTATTTCCCAGTCCGTATCACTGTATGTGTTCAAGTTCTGTATTCACATGCACTGTCTTGGCCAATCTCTTATATAGGAAAGGCAGACGTTAAAGATTGGCTTATATTAGATGATATCTGAATCTAATTTCAATATTTAGAATGATCGAAAGGACAGTGATAGAAAAATCACAGTTTTGCACAGTCTTTGTGTATACACGTTACCACCCTACGCAAGGACCCTTGCCTGATTTTCTTATACTAAGCAGCACCCCTAGAATGGATAAGTAAAATCTGTGAATGCACTCTCTAGTATGGATGAACAGAGCTTATAAGCATTGACTGTATGCATATGTAGAAAATCACTGGGCTAGGTAAAAAAACAAAAGTAGGAAAGGAAATAATATCTATAGGTTCACTGCAATAAAATCATCCTATTAAATATGGCTTACAGGAACATATACAAACAGTATGATATACACTGAGCATATTATAATAGTTGCTTTTGGATAAGAATATGGCAATGGGAAGGGGAAATAAATGGAATAAACGCATTAATAAAACAAGGTAAGGGAAGACATATCAATGAGTTTGACATGAATTCATAAGTTTTATTTGTAGTCTTCTGCCCATTATATTCTATAAAACAAATACATAAAATAGCACTCAACTCTCTTTATGTCTACTGCTTATTTACTTTTCTATTTTGTACTTATGGTTGCTAATAAAGAGTTAGTTAATTTATTCTTCATTATTTGTGTCTGCCAACCTTTTCTGACTAGCAAGTTACTTTCACAAGTGGAGAGAATTTTCTTGCGTTCTATTTTTTTTTTTTTACTGTTGTATCACCAGTACCAAAAACAATGCCTGATATCTACTAAATATAAAAATATGAATTGTATTAATTAATTAACATATGAATAACTATGATGATGTTGAGTTTTTTTTTAATGTCATCTCTACTTTAAAATGTCAAAGTAACAATCTGTAATGCATTTAAGTTATCTGTAGTAGTGGGAAGACATTTAAGTAATGATCAGTGGTTGATTGATTTCTGGTTCAATACATTTCTCAATTGAAATGACAAATAAAATTAGGGTTTTAGCTCAAGTGCCATTTGAAAATGAGTAAAATATAATCAATATGACATGAAAGGAGATATTAATTATTGAAAGTTATATTCTGACCCAGAAAAAGTACTACCTGCTATGCCAATAGTTCTAATTTCCAGCATGAGCTGTTTTTAAAGGTTTTAATAAAATGAAGAAAATTATCTGGCCTAAACATATGGAAAGGTAGAAAAAATATGTGAATTGTTTTATATATATACACACATGCATATACGTGTATATGTGCATTCTATAATTCAGCTTATAGCCTCTCCAGTGTGGCTGAGATCCTTAAGCTTTGGTGAGTGTCGGAACCTCTTGTGAAGATGCTTAAAAGTGAACATTTTGGCCAGGAACAGTGGCTCATGCCTGTAGTTCCAGTGCTTTGGGAGGCTGAGACATATGCGTGTGTGTAAATACAATTATGTGCCATATATGAGGTTTAAATACACACACACACATATATATGTGTGTGTGTGTGTATACGGTTATGTGCCATGTACAAGGTTTATATATACACATATAATGTGTATATACGCATGTGTGTGAATATAGTTATGTGCCCATAACAATGTTTTGGTCAGCAATAAACCCCATATACAATAGTGGTCTCATAATTGTGTGTGTGTGTGTGTGTGTGTGTGTGTGTGTGTGTGTTTATGTGTAAAAAATAAATGCTGCAGCCGGGCACAATGACTCATGCCTGTAATCCCAGCACTTTGGGAGGCTGAGGTGTCGGATCATGAGGTCAGGAGTTCGAGAGCAGCATGGCCAATATAGTGAAACCCTGCCTGTACTAAAAATACAAAAATTAGCTGGATTTGGGGGCACACACCCGTAGTCCCAGCTACTAGGGATGCTGAGACAGAAGAATCGCTTGAACCCAGGAGGCAGAGGTTGCAGTGAGCTGTGATCGTACCACTGCACTCCAGCCTAGCAACAGAGGGAGAGTCTGTCTCAAAAATTAATAGTAATAATAATTAATTAAAATAAAAAATAAATAAATAAATAAATGCTGCTCTTGAAAAACATAATAAGGTCAGTATTCCTGTAGCCAAATAACTGAAGAAATATGTGTCCTTTGTTGCAAAGGACCAGTTGTTGTTTATACTTTTTTTTTTTTTTTTTGAGATGGAGTCTCCTCTGTCGCCTGGGCTGAAGTGCAATGGAGCAGTCTCGGCTCACTGCAACCTCCACCTCCCAGGTTCAAGTGATTCTCCTGCCACAGCCTCCAGAGTAGCTGGGACTACAGGTGCAGGCCACCACACCCAGCTAATTTTTGTTTTTTTAAATAGAGACGGGGTTTCATCATGTTGACCAAAACGTTCTTGATCTTCTCACCTTATGATCCACCTCAGCCTCCCAAAGTGCTGGGATTATAGGCATGAGCCACTGTGCCCCACTGATGTTTATGCTTTTTTTCAGAGGATACTACACATCTTACACATCTCAGCATGAAATTGCTATCATGAAATCTTTCTATTACTTACAGTTTTATTTAAGTGCCTGATTTCTCAAAGAAATGAGCTAACAGAAATGATAGGGTTTTGTAGTCTATAAAACCTTTATATAAATGAGCAGTGGTCATTACACTGTTTCTACTATTATTTAAACAAGAACATTTGTCAAGTTTGTTCGTTCAAATACTATTTGTAGCTGGGCATGGTGGCTCATGCCTGTAATCCCAGCACTCTGGGAGGCAGAGGTGGATGGATCACCTGAGGTCAGAAGTTCGATAGCAGCCTGACCAACATGGTGAGACCCCCGTCTCTGCTACAAACAGAAAATTAGCTGGGCATGGTGGCATGTGCCTGTAATGCCAGCTACTCAAGAGGCAAGGCTGGAGAATCACTTGAACCCAGGAGGTGGAGGTTGCAATGAGCTGAGATCGCACCATTGCATTCCAGCCTGGGTGACAAGAGGGAAACTCTGTCTCATAAACAACAACAAGAACAAAACCCCACAAATATTGTTTTTGAGTACTGCCTGAGAAGGATGAGGCCCATGTATAGATACTGGGGTTACATCAGTGAGAACCCCGATTCTTTTGAGTTTATTGTCTGATGCAGTGGATTTCAAACCTGTTTAAATATTGGAAACATCCAAAGGATTTAAGAAATACCAAAATCTGGATTCCATTTCAAGCAAAAAAAAAAAAAAAAAAAAACAATTGAAATATCTGGGATAGAACTCAGACATTTGAATAGTTTTAAAGGTTCTCTAGATGATATCAGTATGGTGCCCAAGTTTACAACTGCTTGTCCAAAAAGTGACAAATACTGGCAAAAAAAAATGTTTTCTTCAGTTGAGCTAAGCCTAGGGAGAAAGAAAAATTCTAATTTCTGTGGTAAGTGCTACAATATAAGATTCCCTGGAACGAACAGGGACAAGAGGATCATTAGGTGAGGGAATGTGGGGAGGGAGATAGTTTTTAAATCATCTCACAGGAAATACCAATTAAACTAGGATCTGAAGAATATAAGAAGCTGCTGAAAGTCAATGGGGGTGATTTATACAGATTTTTTAAAGTATATGTAAAGTCCAAGAGTTAAAAGATAGCATGGTTTATTCTAGGAAGTAATAGTATTTTCATGCAATTGGCACTGAACTTGAAAATGGCAGAGAAATGGCTGTGTGCCATTTAAGAGACCTTATAAGCCATGTTAAGAAAAATGAACTCCATCCTAAGAGTAAGGGAGAAGAAGAATTTCAGAATTTTCAAGATTAGTTGGAAGTTGTCTTTTGCCTTTCTCACAGTACTTTTCATAGGTTTAGAATGGTCTTTTCCATTTAATTTTAATGTATGTGGTATAATGCCCCTTTTACCAGCAGAAATGCACAGTGAAGTTTCTTGAATAGAAACTTTCTAGGACTCTTATTATTAATGAATCTTACAATTTTAATGGTTTTCTTAGAGTTCATATTTTTAGCTTTAGGGCAGTGGTTCTCAAGCTTTTTTCAGGTCCAGCATATTAGAAGTAATGACAAATTATAGCAATTATTTTCAAGAAAAGGGGCGGAAGAAGGAACTAAACAGCTCACCTGGGTACTGGTGGATGCGGTGGCTTGAAAGTGACCCACCCACCTTCATCTGATGCTCCTTCAGGGCGGACAGAAGCTCTGGCTCCTCAACACTGTAAATCTTAGCCTCCCTTTGAAAAAAATCAAAAACAAAAACAAAAAACTGCAAGCTCTTGAAATTAGAATGAGGCGTTTAAAAAATGCCTTCAGAAGCCGGGCGCGGTGGCTCAAGCCTGTAATCCCAGCACTTTGGGAGGCCGAGGCGGGTGGATCACAAGGTCAAGAGATCAAGACCATCCTGGTCAACATGGTGAAACCCCGTCTCTACTAAAAATACAAAAAAAATTAGCTGGGCATGGTGGCACGTGCCTGTAATCCCAGCTACTCAGGAGGCTGAGGCAGGAGAATTGCCTGAGCCCAGGAGGCGGAGGTTGCGGTGAGCCGAGATCGCGCCATTGCACTCCAGCCTGAGTAGCAAGAGCAAAACTCCGTCTCAAAAAAAAAAAAAAAAAATGCCTTCAAAATTTACAAATGCCTCATGGAAAGCCATATTTACCTCCTTATTATGAGAGTATAATAACCAGCTAAACTTGGTCCAAGTGTCCTACTCCTGACCTAGTGATCTTAAAGCCAGGAAAGATAATAGCATCCTTCAAGAACATGTTGCTAAAGCTGAGAAAGAAGTTGCACCCTAGAGGACGGATAGATACAACCGTCGAGAGGACTGAATGGCACACAGCACCCCCAACTTTTGTGTCTACAGAAAATAATTATGACCAAGAAGTGAAATCTGCTAAACAGAAATTGGCTAGACCCAAACTCATGGCGAAGCACAGATAGATGCAGATGAATTGAGAAAAGTGAAAATATCATTAAAGAGGCCTTTGTTGTTAAATAAAGATTAAGAACTGCCACTCTGCTGCTGAATTTGACAGCCTCCAATTTAAAATGTGATTTACAGTCACAGTAATTTCTATTTTATTCTTCCTGCATTTTGTGACAAAAGGAAACAAATACCTGTGTGTGCTTTTACGTGACTTATTTGTTCTTTTTCTCTGTATCCACTTGCCCTCTCTTGTATGATATTTTGAATAATCAAGTGACATGACTTGAATTCCTGAGACTTATAACACAATCAGGGGCAGCTGATCTGGAAATACCTTATTTGGTTTCTTCACTGTCTTTTAATGTTTTCTTATGGGAGGATAGATTCTTCAGAACCTTTTTGACAGAACTCAGTAACACACATTTTATTCCCACACAAATCAGAGGAGCCAGGCAAAGCACATCTCATTAGTGTCTGTAAATAACTTTTGTTTTACTGGATAGATTGTTATGAAAATGAAGTAGTTATCCTTTTTATCAGTAGTCTCTTTTGTACATGAATATTTAAAACTCTCAAAGAAATAGGAAGCAAAAGACCTGAAGAATTGATGAGTAACTAGCTTTGTTTCTCTGATAGACTGGTCCCATATGGCTATGGTTATATGCTGAACAGAAGAAAAAATAAAGAAATACAAAATATTTTAGAAATGGTTTGCTAATATAGCATGTACTACCCAGAAGATACTGAGACACAGACTGTCACTCACTCAACTCTAGTTAAGTTGTTGGTTGTTTCCAGATTCTGAGTGATACTGTATAAGAATACTGATACCATAGTGGCAAGCAAGTTATTAAAGGGACTCAATACTTGCTCGTGGTTGATACTTATGCAATTTTCATATATTTAGGTTGAGAATCTGCTTTTTTTTTCTTTTGGCATTAAACTCACATAATTGTAGAAATTATATCTGAATTCTGCAGAGTACCTATAATCTATTTAAAATTTTTTTGTAATTTCCCGTAGCCATTATAATTTTTAATGTATAGTATTAGGAAATGCTTGTCTTAACAGGGCAGAAGCTGCTTTACCCTGCGTTTTTCCACATGGAGGATTATTTGATGATAATGACACATTTCCAACAGTGGCAGGCGAGCTACCAGAGACAGAGTAGGCCTGCACAGATGTCAGGACTGCTGGGTACAGCACTGCCATGGTGGATGCAACCAGAGTTTAAAGTCTCTTTAAATTTCTTTCACATAAAAGAAGAATTTTGAAGTTCAGCCTCCAAGAAAGAGTATTAAAAAGACCAGGAGGGTTTTATCCAAGTTCCACGGGTGATAAAACACATCAATCTGCAACATTACTAGTGCGTTGCTGATTCCCTAGTCATTCTTCCATTTGCTGTAGCTGAACAATGATAGCACTGTTCCATCAAGGGAAAATGATCCCTCCTCCGTTCAAAAAGCTTTTTACAAGACAAAGCTATAAAGTGCTAGATTTATTAACAATTTCCATTTCAAGAGAGACACTGTTTGTACGGCAGTAAAGCTGTGCTTTAATGCAAATCCAGCACTTCAAGCCTGTTTTCCTAATGCCTTCACAACTCCTGTAAATAATGTATCCCTCAATGGCATCCTTCACTGTTAAACAATTTGGGCAAACTGGTGCAAGTTGTAAAAATACAAATGTACTTTCTGTAACATAATAATAGTTTTGCATACACTCTGCAATTTGCCAATATACTTTTCTAAATCTGATTGATATTTGATTGCCAAAATGGGAAAAAAAATGTGTATAGGTGAATTTTGCCCCTCAACCAAGGAGCTCAGGACACCAGAAAAGTGAAGACATATTCCAGCAAATTTTGAGCAATGATAAGACTGGTCCATGTTGTTTGTTGACAAGAGAAATAGTGCATCCAAGTTCTGTAAGCTGAAAGTGTCATGAGAAGCTTCTTTACCTCAGTTCCCTATGTTGAATCTGCCAATTCAACCAGGTTTTATTGAACAGTTCTAATTATCTTAAACAAAGAAACTCCATTAAACTTCATCCTGTTCTTGAATAGTCCTTCCCCTTTACTATATGTTTGCTTTAAAAAAAATTGACAAATAATAATTGTATTTATGGAATACAATATGATGTTTTGATATGTTTACTCTGTAGAATGATTAAATCAAGCTAATTACCATATCCACCACCTCATGTACTTAATTTTTGGGGTGAGAACATTCAAAGTCTACTCCCTTAACACTTTTATATAAATTATTATTAATATGTTTGCCTTTTTAAGAAATATTAAATGGCAGTTTGTTGATTAAAAATAAAAATACCTCAATTCTCAAAGTGTTTACTATTGGGCAGATAATAAGTGGGTTTTGTTTGTTTATTTTTGTAGAGCACAAGAAAATTGTTCTTATGGTACGCTATGCAAAAGGGAAGTAACAATCTTGAAAAATGTCTCTCCTCAAAAAGTTATCGTTTTGTGGTGAAAACCTTTTACATTCACTCTGTTAGCATTTTTTCAAGAATACAAGTATTGTTAATTTTAGTCACTGTGTTGTGCAAAAGATCTCCCAAACTTATTTCTCTTCCTAGCTGAAACCTTGCATCTTTTGACCAAGATCAACATCTCCTTAACACCTGAAACACCCCAACCCGCCCCTCACCACCAGTCTCAAAAGTAGTGTCATCCAGTTTAAATCAGAGTACTCTGTAACTAGTGATTTGTACTTGAACTGGGAGGAAAGTATGGGTGTTATATTTTATTTATAAACCAATAATTTTATAGTAGTGTATTAACAAGGGAGAAAAATAAATGGTCCAGTGAAAACTTGAGTTATGGCTGGATTGCATAGGATTGTAATCAATCAAGTATGACATCGTAGAAACAGATAATCTGGAAGGAAAAAGTCATAATACAGAACTCTTGTCTTTAGTTAAGTATCATTTGAGGGAGGCTCTTTTTGTTGAAAATAGCAGACAAACTAATGTAAGATAGATTAGACCATAAAGAGGACTTACTGGCTCATATAATTGGAAGATCAAGGATAAAAAGGAGTTTTAGCACAAGGATGTCATCAGAAATCCCATTTTCCCGACGTTCCACAGTACATTCTACAAGATCTTTAAACAGTCTTCCTCATGTTGTCAAAATGTCTACATAAATTTGAAACTCCACATTCACTCATAGCTATACATTTCCTGTACAGTTATTGTGAAAGACTTACAGAACTTTATGACCTGGAGTCCTCAGTGCAATTCCCTTGGTGAGGGTTAAGTGACTGTCCCTTAAGAAATTTCTAAAGACAAAGATGGATGGCATATATTGACCTACTCAAGCTCCCTTTTCTTAACTAAATTCCAGATTCCATGGAGAAGGGGTTAGGATTGCCCTTACTGGACTTCAGTAGAGCAGGGCCCATCTCCAATTTGGGTAATGTCAATTTCCCTTGAAACGCTTCTGTTACCAGAAAGGGGCCTCGATCCAGACCCCAAAGGTGGATTCTTGGATCTCACACAAGAAAGAATTCAGGATAAGTCCATAATGCAAAGCAAAAGCAAATTTAGGAAAGTAAAGGAATAGAGAATGGCTACTCCATGGACAGAACAGCCCTGAGGGCAGCAGATTGCTCATTTTTATGGTTATTTCTTTATGATATGCTAAACAAGGGTGGATTTTTCATGCCTCCTCTGTTTAGACCATCTAGAGTAACTTTGTGACTTCACCATGGCGTTTGCAAACTGTCATGGCGCCAGTGGGAGTGTAGCAGTGAGGATGGCCAGAGGTCACTCTCGTGGCTATCTTGGTTTTGATGGGGTTTAGCTGTCTTCTTTATTGCAAACTGTTTTATCAGCAAGGTCTTTATGGCCTTTCCCTTGTGCTGACCTCCTATGTCATCCTGTGGCTTAGAATGCCTTAACCATCTA
The DNA here is from genome assembly GCF_009761245.1 of Sapajus apella. Taxonomy (NCBI): domain Eukaryota; kingdom Metazoa; phylum Chordata; class Mammalia; order Primates; family Cebidae; genus Sapajus; species Sapajus apella. The sequence continues at coordinate 2,863,479 of NW_022436974.1, read as the reverse complement.
GGAATACAGCCCTGTAGGCCTCAGCCTCATTTTACCCAGCTCCTATTCAAGAAGCAATTGCTCTGGTTCACACGCCTCTGACATTTCAGTAGCGTGGAAAAAGGAAAAATAATTGAACAAAAATCTCAGCACTCAGAAGCCAGACATAGAGAAAGAGAGGATGACTAAGGAATCAACAAATAACCTCCATTCTAAGGCATTTCTCCCCAAGTTTATGTACTTATTGCCATTTAAGCAAAAAAACTTTTATTAAAAATGTTTTGGATATGGCCAGTTATTTATTTGTATTCATGTTTTTCTAGTTTCTGCTGAAAATTTCATTTATTTAATACTTGGTCATTTTATTGAAAAGTTAATCACAAGTAAAATGTGTCCAGTTAGATACATATTATGTCCCAGTCCATATATTTTCTTCCTAACCACAAGTTCCCTCCTCATGTGAGCTCTGAATAGCAGGGAGGTTAAATAATAGAGGCTGGTTTTACATACATCTATTTGCCATGGGAAACAACAAACTCATAAGAAACAGTAGCAATGAATCAATGCTGTGATTGTCCCATAAAAATCCTGCCTGCCCAAAATTTCATTATCCCCAGTTAAGACCAGTATGTTGCTGCATTATCTATTTTCAGTACATGTGTAGTCACACACCCACAGATATTTCATTTTAGCTTTGCAAAGGAAAATTTTGATACCATACTGAAATCACAGGAAATCTAGCTCCAAATCACTGGAGTTAAATAGAGTATAATTCCACAAATGTCTTTTCCTTATTAAACACCATTTCTACTAGCTATAGTGTAACTTAAATGATTTGAAACCATTTATTATGAGTAACGATATAGAATCACCTATAGAAAGTTAGTACTATCTGGCTAGAATTGGTTCAACTGTCAGCCTGACAGCTGATAACCAGGAAATGTCCATCCAATCAGCAGAAACTCCCTTTCCCTACCCAAATGAAGGTTCTGCCTCCTCTGTTTTCTGGACTTCTGCTACCCAGTTGCTGAGCTTCCCCTTCCTCCTCTCCTCTCCTTGACCTTATGGCGGAATGTTTCTAGGTATACAGACATGTCAAGCCTTTTCAGTCCTTGGCTTTTACCATGCTGTTGCCACTTTTTAGAGTAGTGAGTTGTTTTTAACCTGGACTGTACAATGGAAGCAGTTACAGAGGATTTTACATCTCAGTGACCAAGCAGCATTCAAGACAAATGAAATTAGAATATCTGGGGGTGAGACTCATGTATCAAAAAATTTTTTAAGCCTCCAGTTTATTCCAGTGTGCAGCCAGAATTGAGAACCCTCTCTTTATTCTTGCAACTCCTGATTCTCCTTCATATATTTACCTAAATATTATACCACTATGTAGAGAAACTTTCATTCCCTCCTCAGACTAGGTTTGTTTTTTTGGAAGATGCTTTCATGCCCAGGCACAGTGGCTCACGTCTGTAATCCCAACAATTTGGGAGGCCGAGGTGGGCAGATCACCTGAGGTCAGGAGTTCAAGACCAGCCTGGCCAACATCATGAAACCCCTATCTCTACTAAAAATACAAAATGAGCCACGCATGGTGGTGCATGCCTATAATTCCAGCTACTCGGGAGGCTGAAGCAATAGAACTGTTTGAACCCAGGAAGTAGAGTTTGTAGTGAGCCAGGATCACACAGTTGCACTCCAGCCTGGGCGACAGAACAAAATCCCGTTTAAAGAAAAAAAAAGATGTTTTCATGGCTCCTATGTGTCTCTTCATGGCACTTTGCACACTTGTAAACTATTTGAAAGCAAATATAGTGCCAGTGTTTTTCATATGTAAATCTTTGGTTTCTAGAATGATAGGAAATCAATAAATCAACAAATATGAAATGATTTGTCTTGCTTACCAGGACAAGTCCATTGAAATCAGACTGCTACTCCTAATGAAACCAGTGTGGAACCTACTGCCACATTGTAAACATTAAAGTTCTGTGTCAGTGAAAGAAGGAACACAAAATTTTTTACAACTGCTACTATACCATGCAGCTTTGTTCTTATCCCTAACGACTAAATCTGCAGTTAGGCAGTTAGATTCGTTTATAAGCATACAAACTTGCCAAGTTCTCAACCAGTTTCTATCATAGGAACAGATTTATCTCCTAGCCTACTTACACACACACACACACAGAGCATATTACCCAGTGAAATGCTCTGGGTACTGGGGAACACAGACCAAATTGCCTAAGACTAAAAGAAAGAAGAAATATTTTATCTTTCACGCAGTTTAAGACACTGAATTCCGCAGTCCTTATTTTATTTTTTTGTTTTCTTTGTTTATTTTATTTTATTTTTTTTGAGATGGAGTTTCGCTCCTTCTCCAAGCTGGAGTGCAATGGTGCCATCTAGGCTCGCTGCAACTTCTGCTTCTCAGGTTCAAGCGATTCTCCTGCCTCAGATTCCCAAGTAGCTGGGATTACAGGCATGCACCACCATGCCCAGCTCATTTTGTATTTTCAGTAGAGACCGGTTTTACCATGTTGGCCAGGCTGGTCACAAACCCCTGACCTCAGGTGACCTGCCTCCCTCAGCCTCCCAAAGTGCCGGGATTACAAGCATGAGCCACCATGCCCGGCCTCCAGTCCTTATTTTCTATCCCAAGTTAAACGCCTTTTTAATGGGATGCGCAATGGAAATAACCACACCTTTAAGAAAAATTCTACTTGCACCTATGTTTTATATAATGAAATTCACACAATAGCTCAACAGGAGCCTGTTCTAGATTGTTGAGTCTTCTAACTTTAACTTTGCAGGTAATGCGTAATGCTGATTAAAGTAAATGCATGTTTTTCCATTTATAGATAAGAATCAGCATAGTATAGGCATACTTTCATGTAATTCTGTCCTAGCCACACAAACATGCACACAGGCACACCCAAACGTACAAATAAAACTGTGTATTTTAAATCAGGTAAAATAACATTTGGAAAAAAAGTAGCAGAATGACTAATGGAATGATAAAATGTCGAAATATAGGCAGATGCAAATAAGAACCTAGAATTTTCCCCAAGTGGTAGGAAAAAAATCTGATTAGAGATTTAAATTAATTTGGAAAGTTATGGTGAAGGCTTTCATTTAGTTATTTCTTAATGATTTTTTAATTAATAAAAATTACATTAACCAGAATTGGCCTTTCCTTTAATGGAATGTGAAAGTGTGATTACTTTTGAAATAAAGTTAAAATTATATATTTAAGCCAGTTTATCATTCTCAACTCTTAGACTGTCCAGTCCTCAATATGAGAATCTAAAGAGTGCTTTAAATATCTAGTTAGTCCTCATGGATAGCACAATACCTAACATACAGTAGGTATATGATATTGGTGAATGATTTAATGCTTAAAATAAAATTCTTGCTTTCAAATAAAAATCAAAATAAGCTTTTCTCTTTCTTTCTCTCTTCTTTTTTTTTTTTTTTTTTTTTTGAGACTGGGTTTCTGTTGCCCAGGCTACGGTACAGTGGCACAATCGTAGGTCACTGTTACATTGAATTTCTGAGCTCAAGCAAACCTCCCTCCTCAAACTTCTGAGTAGCTAGGAGTTCAGGCATGTACCACAAAGCCCAGCTAATCCATTTTTATTTTTCACAGAGATGCGTGTTGCCATATTGCCCAGACTGGTCTTCAACTCATGGCTCAAGAAATCCTCCAGTCTTAGCCTCCTGAAGCACTGGGAAAAACTTTTCTTTTTAAAAGACATACATGTTTGTTGTTCATAAGAAAAAAAATAAACATTTTAAAACAAATAAATCTTTACCTTTTAATGAGTTGTGACATATATAAAATATGTTATTAAAATGTTATAATTTGACACAAAGCTTAAAATAGCTGGACATCAGATTCATACCATATTATGTTGCGCTCAGAAATTTTATCCATTTGCCTACAAACTAATGAAATATGAATCATTTAAGAATAGTTTGTCATTGTACTAAAATTCAGTGTCTGTAAATTTTTCCTTTCTGTTTGTTCTTAAATAAATTGAAATAAGCCAATAAGCTTCAAACATTTCTGGCCACATGATCAGATTTCTAAGATGTTTCTGTGGTCAGTTTTCCTGATATAATTATATTGTAATAAAGTAGCTTGTATCATAAATTATTGTCTTAATGATACTAACATAGGCATTTAATTAGCAAGCAATCATTTTAAAGCTGACATTAAAATTACTATTGAAATGGTTAGCTTTAAAATAGTAAATAAAACAACTTTTATATTTTTCAATGTTTTTTACAGCTTATTCATACAAGTAATTATTGAAATAATTTTTTATTCCAATAACTCAAAAATAATTTTAACTAAATAACTTCACTTTTAACAGAAATCTTCTAACAACTTCATTCAACCATAGTAAATAATGTCTTCTGTATTATTCCTTGTAGATGTTGTCTTTAAAACAGTTTCTAAAATTCCAGGTTTATTTATTATTTTCCACAATGTGGAAGGTAAAGTCTATTTTTGAAAACCTATAGAAAACAAATTTAATATTGATTTTCTTAAAGCCATATTTTCAAATCTGGTTCTTGAACTATTAGTTGTAAAAATAGCATGAGTATGAAAATACTAGACTAACTGTTCTTTTAATTATAACTTTAAACTCTATTGTAAATCCATTTGTTAGCTTTCGTCTTCTTGGCCACCTTTCTAAATCAAGTTTCTAGCACTTAGCATAGTGTGAAGAGAGTTTTAGGTCTTCAATAAACCAAAGAATGAGATAACTAATAGATGGGCATGAAAAGCACTAAATGTATATATTACTGCTGCCGTATAGTAGCTAAGATTCTGATCACATCATATATGTGTACACACAAGCTTTTGCTAAGATATATACAGCATTGTATGGTTTACAGTATTCTTTTTTGTTTAATTATTATTTTTTATTGCATTTTAGGTTTTGGGGTACATATGAAAAACATGCAAGATTGTTGCATAGGTACACACATGGCAGTGTGATGTGCTGCCTTCCTCCCCATCACCTATATCTGGCATTTCTCCCCATTTTATCCCTCCCCAACTTCCCCACCCTTCCCATCCCCTGCTGTCCCTCTCCAGTTTTCCCCCTACAGACCCCAGTGTGTGATGCTCCCCTCCCTGTGTCCATGTGTTCTCATTGTTCAACACCCACCTATGAGTGAGAACATGCGGTGTTTGATTTTCTGTTCTTGTGTCAGTTTGCTGAGAATGATGGTTTCCAGGTTCATCCATGTCCCTAAAAAGGACATGAACTCATTGTTTTTTATGGCTGTATAGTATTCCATGGTGTGTATATGCCACATTTTCCCTGTCCAGCCTATCATTGATGGGCATTAGGGTTAGTTCCAGGTCTTTGCTATTGTAAACAGTGCTGCAATGAACATTTGTGTTCATGTGTCCTTATAGTAGAACAATTTATAATCCTTTGGATATATACCCAGTAATGGGATTGCTGGGTCAAATGGAATTTCTATTTATAGGTCCTTGAGCAATGGCCACACTGTCTTCCACAATGGTTGAACTAATTTACACTCCCACCAACAGTGTAAAAGTGTTCCTATTTCTCCACATCCTCCCCAGCATCCGTTGTCTCCAGATTTTTTTAACGATCGCCATTCTAACTGGCGTGAGGTGGTATCTCAATGTTGTTTTGATTTGCATTTCTCTAATGACCAGTGATGATGAGCATGTCTTCATATGTTTGTTGGCCTCATGCATGTCTTCTTTTGTAAAGTGTCTGTTCATGCCCTTTGCCCATTTTTGAATAGGTTTGTTTGTTTTTTTCTTGTAAATCTGTTTTAGTTCTCTGTAGATTCTGGATATCAGCCCTTTGTCAGATGGGTGGATTTCCAAAATTTTTTACTATTCTGTCCATTGCTGATTCACTCTAATGACTGTTTCTTTTGCTGTGCAGAAGCCGTGGAGTTTGATTAGGTCCCATTTGTCTATTTTGGCTTTTGTTGCTAATGCTTTTGGTGTTTTGGTCATGAAGTCCTTGCCTATGCCTGTGTCCTGAATGGTTTTGCCTAGATTTTCTTCTAGGGTTTTTATGGTGTTACATCTTATGTTTAAGTCTTTAATCCATCTGTAGTTAATTTTAGTGTAAGGTGTCAGGAAGGGGTCCAGTCTCTGCTTTCTGCACATTTTTCCAATTTGGGAAAACTAGCCAGTTTTCCCAACACCGTTTATTAAACAGGGACTCCTTTCCCCATTGCTTGTTTTTGTCAGGTTTGTCAAAGACTTGAAGGTTGTAGATGTGTGTCATTGCCTCCAAGGCCTCTGTTCTGTTCCATTGGTCTATATCTCTGTTTTGGTACCAGTACCATGCTGTTTTGATTACTGTAGCCTGTAGTGTAATTTGAAGTCCGGTAGTGTGATGTCTCCCGCTTTGTTCTTTTTGCTTAGAATTGACTTGGCTATGTGGGCTCTCTTTTGGTTCCATATGAAGTTTAAGGTGTTTTTTTCCAGTTCTGTGAAGAAGGTCATTGGTAGCTTGATGGGGATAGTGTTGAATCTGTAAATTACTTTGTGTAGTATGGGCATTTTCCTGATATTGATTCTTCCTAACCATGAACATGGAATGTTTCCCCATCTGTTTGTGTCCTCTCCTATTTCGTTGAACAGTGGTTTGTAGTTCTCCTTGAAGAGGTCCTTTATATCCTTTGTTAGTTCTATTCCCAGGTATTTTATTCTCTTTGTAGCAATTGTGAATGACAGTTTGTTCTTGATGTGGCTCTCTTTATGTCTGTTATTGGTATATAGGACTGCTTGTGATTTTTCCACATTGATTTTGTATCCAGAGACTTTGCTGAAGTTGCTTATCAGTTTCAGGAGATTTTGGGCTGAGACGATGGGGTCTTCTAGAAACACAATCATGTCATTTGCAAATAGAGACAATTAGACTTACTCCTTTCCTATTTGAATACCCTTTATTTCTTTTCCTTGCCTGGGTTACAGTATTCTTTTACCTATAGTATTGAAGTTGATTCTCAGAGGAACCATGTGGAAATACCTGGAAAGGAAAATTATTACCCACAATTTATAATATAGAAAGGTGACGGTAGGGCATTAAGCCTCAGTTTTATGTTCAATTGGTATGATACTATTTATAGCTGAACTGTGGAAAGGAGTCAGTAAGAATTTAGTATAAGGACATTTGGTCCAAAATTGCCTTCTTCTGATCTTATGAATATACTTTTGAGTAAATTTTTGTTGCCTTTTGATACCCTTGTCATATTAGGCATAAGAGCCCAAGAGTCAGAATATTTATGTTAATCATATGCTGATTACTAGCATGACTTTCCCATCTGTATACTGTCCCTCCAAGAAAAAGAATATCTCAAAAAATATAACAGAATTCTAATGGCAAAATGAAACAGTGCATAGAAAACATCGCGTAGGTTGGGTGCAGTGGCTCATGCCTGTAATCCTAGCACTTTGGGTGGCCGAGGTGGGCAGATCATGAAGTCAGGAGATCAAGACCATCCTGGCCAACATGGTGGAACACTCTCTCTACTAAAAATACAAAAATTAGCAGGGTGTGGTGGCACACGCCTGTAATCCCAGCTACTCAGGTGGCTGAGGCAGGAAAGTTGCTTGAAATGCTGAGATAGTGCCACTGCACTCCAGCCTGGGTGACAGACAGAGACTCTGTCTCAAAAAAAGGAAAACTGTCATGTCACATAAAGTAAAATATGCACGATGCTGAAATAGTTTTTATTATTTGTTTTCTAACAAGATAATGTGGTTCAAATTCTTAGTGAATTGCCTATCAGGTGTGTAGAACCTGGGCTACACTAAGGCTCAGTTTTATCTTACTGAAAAATTTTAAAAGATGTTTGCATGGCTATTATAAAAAGTATTTGGAATAATGTATAATGCTCTTAGATCCCATGACAGTAGTTGTACTCAATAAATTGCAGTGATAATAGTTATTATACCTACATATAAGTAGTAGAATTATTGTCGTTGTTGTTAATCTGCTAAATGGAAGAGGACAATAGCAAAAATAGGAGGGAGAAAGCTACCCTCTCCAGTCTTCCTATTTATGTTGATAACAGTGCCAGCCCTCCTTCATATGATTTAGATGAAATTGAAAATACAAAATATTACAGGATAATAATTTTGGTTTTCCTGTTGGAGTCGCTTCAGGATTTACAGATAAGGCTAACCTATTGCATCTAGCCATCAGATGATATTGACTTTCACTACCAACTGCATTTCTAGTCATTATGCTTCCCTAAATGAATTACTTCAGATATTATTATCAGGTCCCCAGACCATCTAATAAAACCTCCACTAATGACATTTCAAATGATGACAGCGTGTTTTCTCATAATTTATCAATTCAGAGGCCACCTAAAAATTACCTTTTTTGTATTCATGGCAAAAAGCAAATAAATGAATAAGAACAATTATGCTTAAAGATTGCCACAAATTGTTCAAATTCTTCTTTTTCAATTCTGGGTAAATTAATTAAAGGTTTAATAGTAAAGAAAGAATGAAGGCATATTTTTAATCCCATTAATAATTCCATATCTAATATTATAGACCAAACAACAGGACATGCCCTAATCTTTTAAAAGTAGAAGTAGTATAGTTATATTCAATCCACCATAAAATGACATTCATTGAACATTTACTTTGAATAGCACATGAAAATAAAGGTATAAGGATGAATAAGACTGTTTATTGGGGAAGACACATGTTCAAATAGAAGATGACATCTGATTTCAATGGTTGAAAAACGCTTTGCTATAGGAACCCAGAAATAAAATATTAAATTATTCCTGGCTAATTCAAGAAGAGCCCCACTAATGAGTAACATGAGGCTGTGTCAACAGAAGGGCAGAAATTGTCCAGAAGTAAAATCTCCAACTGGAAGGAAAGTAGTTAAAGAAATAGAAAAGACACAAACCCAGGTACAGGAAGATGTAAGAAGTTGGGTGTTGGCAGCAATGTACTGGAAAAGGTGGAGAGGAAGGAGTAAGTTCAAGGATAAAACAAGCATGGATTCGAGACAGAACCAGTAGGTTGGTGATAAACTAAAGAGTGCTCATTTGATCGAGAGGTAGTTTGCAATGGCAACCGTGTTCCAGGCCCTGGGTTAAATGTGTTATGTTTAATATTGTCTGTTTTCACAACTGTATAATGTAAGTAGTATTGTAACCTCTTTTCATATGAAGAAGTCAAGGCTCAGAGAGCTAAGTAAATCAGTCAAAGTCACACAGCTTGTAAATAGTAGAGTTGGCATTCAAACCTAAGTGTTCTAAGATTCTAGCCCTGCTTTTTAACTGTGTCATGTTACTTTCCTGTACAGATTGTCCTTTTCTGTCACTTACCATTTATTTGTTAGCCCTTTTACTGGCTTCTCTTTCTCCATCTTATCTGTTATTTAAATATTATCATTGTCCAGAATTCTGTTTTTGTAAAACTAAAAGGAAGTTTATAAGCGCTATAATAGATTTATTTGAAATTATGTAAGCATTGTACTTAGAAATAAAACAATGTGGGAAAAAATTTGAATATCTTCAGAGACCATCATGATTTGATTAGTGGGCACACACTAAATTGTAAGATAAAATGCAGAAAACTAGGTAAATAGCCTATAGGTACACATCAAACTGTTTAATTAGTGAGAGAATAAAATGATTAAAAATTAAAATTACTTAAGCAAGTTCTCAGGCAAATTCTCATTTCTATTTCTTTCTTAACGAGTCTTTAATTAGCTGAAATTACATTAGGGAAGTTTCATGCCTTCTATATTTTTGCCAATATACGAAATACCCTCTTTATTCACAAATGATGGGTGTAAGTGGATAATGAAACATATTCCTCTGGAGAAAGGGAAATTGTAGTCAATTTAGTATTATTGAATATCAACTTGTGTATATTTTTGGCTGAACAAAATTAAAGTCAACAGCCAGCAAGGGAAAATTTGGTTAGAAATATTTTATGTTATGTTTGTTTTCCACAATTTCTCTGCAAAATACTTTGGAAAAGAAATATAAAAATGATTTTATTATGAAGATTTAATGTGTCTTTGTAACATCACAACAAACAAAGAAATTACCTCTAATTCACATGAAAATTGTCATCCTCCAAACTGTCAAATAAATACTAGCTTAAAATTATAGAATAAATTCATCTCTCTTTCTTTCCAGAATCAACTTATATGCTAGCTTTTTCATGGGTTATGAGAAACCATTATATAATTTTCTTTTTTTTTCAACATTATGTTTTCTTGCCCTTTTTAAGACTGTTATTTTAAGTTCTGGGGTACAAGTGCAGGTTTGTTACATGGGTAAACTTTGTCATGGTCTTTTTTGTAGCCGAATACCCATGGTTATTTTTCCTGATCCTTTCCCTTTTCCCACCCTCCATGCTCTGGTAGGTATCAGTTTGTGTAGTTCCCCTCTATGTGTCCATGTACTCTCATTGTTTAGCTCCCACTTATAAGTGCTAACACGTGGTATTTGGTTTTCTGTTCCAGTGTTGGTTTGCTAAGAATAATGACCTCTGTCTCCATCCATGTCCCTACGATGGACACAATCTTATTCTTTTTCATGGCTTCATAGTATTCCATTGTGTAGATATACAACATTGTCTTTATCAAGTCTAACATTAATGGGCATTTAGGTTTATTCCATGTCTTTGCTATTGTGAATAGTGCTTCAATGAATATGCACATGCATATGCCTTTATAATACAATGATTTATATTCCTTTCGGCATACACCTCATAATGGGATTGCTGGGTAGAATGATTTCCCTGTCTTTAAGCCTTAAGTAATCACCTCACTGTCTTCCATAATGGTTAAACTAATTTACACTCCCACCAACAGAGTATAAGCATTTCTTTTTCTACACAATCTCACCAGAGTCTGTGATTTTTGACTTTTTATTAATAGCCATTGTGATTGGTGTGAGATGGTCTCTCATTGTGGTTTTGATTTGCATTTCTTTAATGATCGGTGATATAGAGCTTTTTTTATATGATTGTTGGTCATATTTTGAGAAGGCCCTGTTCATGTCCTTTACCCACTTTTCAATGGCATTGTTTGTTTGTTTTCTTGTAAATTTTTTTAATTTCCTTATAGATGCCGGACACTAGACTTTTGTTGGATGGATAGTTTGCAAAAATGTTCTCCCATTCTGTAGAGTGTCTGTTTATTCTGCTGTTAGTTTCTTTTGCTGTGCAGAAGCTCTTTAGTTTAATGAGATCCCTTTTGTCAATTTGTACTTTTGTTGCCATTGCTTTTGGTGTGTTTGTCATGATATCTTTGCCCATTTCTGTGTCTAGAATGGTACTACGTAGGTCGTCTGCAGAGTTTTTATACTTTGGGATTTTACATTTTAGTCTTTAATGCATCTCAAGTTGATTTTTGTATGCGATATAAGGAAGGGGTCCAGCTTCCACCTAGTTGGATATTCATTGTAAGCTTTTGATTATAGTTCAATATCACTTTATTTTGTTGCTTAAATTTCTCCACTTTCATCATTAAGAACTGTTTCAGAAAAATCCTGTGCTTTTGTGAAATACTCTCATGTTTGTTTGTTTATAGAGCACTTCCTTTTTTTCTGGCATTATAAGATGTGTCAGGCTCATTTTACATATTTCTTTCCCCAGTCCTAAAATCAACCATTTCTCCAAGGATCCCTGGCTACTTTTATCAGAAAATGGTGTTAGAAAACTAGATCTGGGAATGAATTTTGCTCACTTCTAAGGCATATTGTTGCTTTTATGGCCTCTTAGTTGAGAAAGCAAAGAAATATATGGGTGTGTACTACTGTGTGTATATACACATCTACAAATATTGCTATATTTGACATCTGTATCTATATTAAGTTAAACCTGAGTTCACACTGATGTCTCCCAGTCTAATCTATTATCACATTGATATTCTACAACCTCTCATTCCAGCAGTGAGACCTGGCTACAACGATCAGCCATCCATTGGCTTTATTGCTTAATGCCTGTTATATACTGATAGGGATTTCGGGATTGTTAACCCTTACTCCCTTTGGAACTAACTTTGCCAATTAGATTACAGAGTGTTTTTTTTTGTTTTGTCTTGTGTTTTGCTTTTAGCCTTACAGATTCCTTTCTTGCAAAAGTGACAGGGTCAACTCCTTTTCTCTCACCTCTTTTATTGAATTTGTTCAATATATTTGTAATATATTTATACTTTTCTGTCTTATTCTGCATTCCAACCTCCTGAATGAATTATCTGAGTTGCATACATTAAGATTTACTCTTTATGCTGTAAATTCTGTGCATTTTAGCAAATGCTTAATATTTTGTATTTGTCATTACAGTATCATACAGGATGGTTTCACCACTCACCAAAATCCTCTGTTCTAATCTAATTCTTCATAGTTACATATGCAAATGTATATAAGATAAATGGCTTTTTAAAATTAAGTGTTGTGAAAGAGTGTGGAAATATTTTTCTCTTAAGTTAACTTTATATGCCCAATAACTACAAAATATACACAAATTGATTCTTGCTCATATATTTTTTGAAGATACCACTTTGTTTTTTTTCTAGTTGTGCAATCATAAAAAATTTTCGATTCCCTCAGATATTTGATATTGTGAGCTTTGTTTTGTCTATTTTTATTTTTTATTTGGCTTTTTTCCATAATTTTTTATTTTTAACTTTTGTGGGTACAGGGAAGGTGGATACCTTTATGGAGTACATGAGATATTTGATACAGGCTTGCAATGTGTAATAATCACATCATGGAAAATGGGGTATCCATCTTCTCAAACATTTATTCTTCATGTTACTAACAATACAATTATACTTTTAATAGTTTTAAAATGTAACAATAATTACCAACTGTTGTTACCGTGTACTTTCAAATACTAGGCCTTTTACATTTCTTTTAACTATTATTTTTGTGCTCATTAACCATCCCCACTTTCCTCCCACCCCACCCACCTCCCGCTACCCTTCTTAGCCTCTGCTTACCAATCTTCTACTCTCTATCTCCAAGGGTTCAATTGTTTTGATTTAAATCCCCAAAATAAGTAAGAACATATAATGTTTGTCTTTCTGTGCCTGCTCTCTTACTTAACATACTGAACTCCAGTTCCATTTATGTTGTTGCTTGTCAAATGACAGGATTGCATTCTTTTTTTAGTGGTGGAATAGTACTTCATTGTGTAGGAGTACTACATTTTATGTACCCAGTAATCTGTTGATGGACACTTAGGTTGCTTCCAAATCTTGGCTATTGTGAACAGAGTTGCAACACACATGGGAGTGCAGATATCTCTTCCATATACTGATTTCTGTTATGGGGGGTATGCTCCCAGCAGTGGAATTGCTGGATCATATGGAGCTCTGTTAGTTTTTCGAGGACCCTCTAAACTGTTCTCCACAGTGGTTGTACTATTTACATTCTCGCCAACAGTATGCAAGGGTTCCCTTTTCTCCATACCCTTACCATCATTTGCTATTGCCTGTCTTTTGGATATAAGTCATTTTAACTCGGGTAAGATGATATCTGATTGTAGTTTGAATTGTATTTCTCTAATGATCAGTGATGTGGAGCACATTTTCATATGTCGCTTTGCCATTTTTATGCATTTTTTGAGAAACGTATATTCAAATTTTTTGCCCATTTTAAAATTAGATTATTAGATTTTTTTCCTTTAGAGTTGTTTGAGCTCCTTATATGCTCTGGTTATTAATCCTTTGTCAGACTGGTAGTTTGCAAATAGTCTTCCATTCTGTGGGTTGTGTCTTTACTTTGTTGATTGTTCCCTTTGCTGTGCAGAAGCTCTTTAACTTGATATGATCCCATTTGTATATTTTTGCTTGGGTTGCCTGTGTTTTGGGGGTATTACTCGAGAAATCTTTGCCCAGACTGATGACCTGAAGAGTTTCCCTAATATCTTCTTGTAGTAGTTTCATAGTTTGAGGTCTTAGATTTAAGTTTTTAATCCATTTTGATTTGAATTTTATATGTGGTCAGAGATAGGGGTCTAGTTTCATTCTTCCACATATAGCTATCTAGTTTCTCAGCACCATTTATTGAAGACACTGTATTTTCCCCAGTGTATGTACTTGACATCTTTGTCGGAAATGAGTTCAGTGTAGGTATGTGGATTTGTTTATGGGTTCTCTATTTTGTTTCATTGTTCTGTGTGTCTGTTTTATGCCACTACAATATCATACTATTTTGGTTATGATAGCTCTGTAGTATAATTTCAAGTCAGGTAATGCGATTCATCCAGTTTCATTCTTTTTGCTTAGATTAGCTTTTGTTGTTCTTTACTTTTGTGGTTCCATGTAAATTTTAGACTTTTAAAACATTTCTGTGAATAATGTCATTGGTGTTTTGGTAGATATTGCATTGAATCTCTAGATTGCTGTGGGTAATATGGACGTTTTAACAATATTGATTCTTCCAATCCACAAACATGAGATATATTTTGATTGTGGGGTGTCCTCTTCAGTTACTTTCATCAGTGTTTTATAATTTTCATTATAGATCTTTTCCCTTTTTTGGTTTACTTAATTCCTAGAAATTTAACTTTATTCATGGCTGTTGAAAATGGGACTACCTTTTTTATTTTGTTTACATTGTTTACTGTTAGACTATAGAAATGCTACTGATTTTTGTATAATGATTTTGTATCCTGCAACTTTAGTGAATTTGTTTATGAGTTCTAATAGCTTTTGGTGGGATCTGTAGATTTTTTCAAATATAAGATTATATTATCTGCAAACAAGGATCATTTGATTTCTTTCTTTCAAATTTGGATGCACTTTACATTTTCTTTTGTCTGGTTACTCTAACTAGGACGTCCAGTACTGTGGTGAATAATGGTGATGAGAGTGAGGATTGTTGTCATATTTCACTTCTTAGAAGAAAGGATTTTAGTATTTCCCCACTCAGTGTGATACTAGCTGTAATTCTGTCCTATGTGACTTTCATTATGTTGAGGTGGGTTCCTTCTATCCCCAGTTTTTTTAGGGTTTTTAACATCAAGGGATATTGAATTTTATGAAAAACTTTTTACAGCATCACTTAAAATGATCGTATTGTTTTTGTCCTACATTCTGTTGATTTGATGCATTACGTTGATTAATTTGCATATGTTGAACTATATTTGCATGCCAGGGATAAATTCCACTTGGTTATAATGCATAATCTCTTTAAGATATTGTTGAATTCAGTTTACTAATATTTTGTTGAGGGTTTTGCATCAATATTCATCAGGAATATTGACTTATAGTTTTGTTGTTGTTGTTTTTAAATTTGTTTTTGTCTGATTGTGATATCAGGATAATACTGACATCATAGAATACTTTTGAAGTATTCCTTCCTCTTCTAGTTTTTGGAATAGTTTGAGTAGGATTGGTATTAGTTCTTTAAATGTTTGGAAGAATTCAGCAATGAAGCCATTGGATTCTGAGCTTTTCTTTACCAGGAGTCTTTATCATAGCTTTGATCTTGTTACTTCTTGTCAGTCTGTTCAGGTTTGGAATTTCTTCCTAGTTCAATCTTGGTAGATTGTATATGGCAAGGAATTTGCCCATTTCTTCTAGATTTTTAAATTTATTGGCATATAGTTGCTCATAGTAGCCACTAGCGATCCTTTGAACTTCTGTGGTATCACCTGTCATGTCTCCTGTTTGATCACTGGTTTTATTTATTCTTCTCATTTTTTTTCTGTCTTAGTTTGGCTATATGTTTGTCTATTTTGCTTAACTTCTGTTAAACCAACTTTTTGTTTCATTGATCTTTTGTATTATTTTCATTTATTTCTGTTCTCATTTTATCATTTTTGTTTCTTCTACTAATTTTAGGTTTGGTTTGCTCTTCCATATCTAATACTTTAAGATGCATTGAGAGACTGTTATTTGAAGTTTTTGTCCTTTTTGATGTAGGCAATTATCCCTTTTAAATTACCTCTTAGTTCTTCTTCTACTGTATCCCACAGGCTTTTTTATGTTTGGTTTCCATTATCATTTTTTTCAAAACATTTTTCACTGTTCTCTTTAATTTCTTTATGGTCCCACTGGTCTTTCAGGATCATATTATTTAATTTCCATATATTTGTATAGTTTTCAAAATTCCTTGTTAATGATTTCTGGTTTTATTCCATAGTGGTTAGAGAGGATCCATAATATTATTTCAATTTTTTGAATGCTTCAAGACCTGTTTTGTAACTTAACATATTGCCTGTCCTTGGCAATAATCCATGTGCTGAGGAGAATAATGTGTATTCTGCAGCTGTTGGATGAAAAGTTCTGTAAATATCTATTACATCCATTTGGTCTATAGTCTAGATTAAGTCTGATGTCTTTTGGTTGATTTTTTTTTTTTTGTCTAAAAGATCTGGCCAATACTAAAAGTGAGGTGTTTAAGTCTCCAGCTATCATTGTATTAGTGTCTATCTCTCTATTTAGCTCTAAAAATATTGGGCTTATATATCTGGGTGCTCCAGTATTGGATGGATCTATATTTAAATTTTTTATGTCCTCTTGATGAACCCATGATCCCTTAATCGTTATATAGTGACCTTCTTAGTCTCTTCTTATATTATTTGTCTTGAAATCTGTTTTGTGTTACATTAGTATAGCTGTTTTTGCTCTTTTTTTGTTTCTATTGTCATGGACTAACTTTTTGCTTCCCTTTATTTTCAGTCTATGTGTGTATTTATAAGTAAAGTTTATTTCTTACAGGCAACAGATCAGTGGTTATATTTTACTTTATACAACTTTTCATAGAAAAATTTAGTCAATTTACACTAAATGTTATTTTTGATAGCTGGATAAGGACCTATTCCTATAATTTTATTTGTTTTCTAGTTGTTTCGTGGTCTTCTTTTTCTTTATTTATTGTTTTCTGTATTTCTTTCAGTGACGGTGATTTTCTTTGGTGATATGACTTAGTTTCTTGCTTTTCTTTTTTTTTTTTCTGTATCTATTATGTGTTTTTGGTTTCAGATTACCATGGGGCTTTCAGATACTATCTTTTAACCCATTATTTAAGTTAATAACAACTTAACACTATTTGCATAAACAAGCCAAAACAAGGCTAGTAAAGACTGTTTACTTTAACTTCATCCTTGTGCTTTTTACTTTTTGTTATTACTATTTACATCTTATTGTACTATGTCTTGAAAAGTCCTAGTTTTTTTTTTAATTGGTTTATTATTTAGTCTTTGCAGTTTAGATAAGAGTCATTTATACACCACAGTTACAATGTTACAGTGTTCAGTGTTTTTTTGGGATACTTACTATGACCAATGAGTTCTGTAACTTCAGATGATTTCTCATTTCTCATTAATGTTATTTTCTTTCATATTAAGTTACTCCTTTTAGCATTTCTTATAGGACAGGTCTGGTGCTGATGATATTCCTTGGCTCTTGTTTGTCTAGGAAAGCCTTTACGTCTACCTCATGTTTGAATGATAATTTCACTTAATATACTATTCTAGGGTAAAAGTCCTTTTTTTTCCCTTCAGCACTTTAAATATGTCATGCCACTCTCTACTCGCCTGTAAAGTTTCCACTGAAAAGTCTGCTATCAGCTATATTGGAGCTCCATTATCTGTAATTATTTTCTTTTCTCTTGCTGCTTTTAGGATCATTTCTTTATTCTTCACCTTCAGAATTTTAATTATTAAATTTCTTGAGGTAGCCCTCTTTGAGTTAAATATGCTTGGTGTTCTATAACCTTGTACTTGACTATTGATATCTCTTGATTTAGGAAGTTAATATCCATTTGAATAACATTCTATCCCTATCTCTTTTTCTACCTCTTTGAAGACAATAACTTCTAGGTTTTCCTTTTTGAGGTTATTTTCTATATCCTATAGGTGTGCTTCATTGTTTTAGTTATTTATTCTTGTCTCTCCTCTCTTTGTATTTTCAAATAACCTGTCTCCAATTTCACTAATTCTTTCTTCTGCTTGATCACTTCTGCTATTAAAGGACTTTGATATATTCTCCAGTATGCCAATTGCATTTTCAACTACAGAATTTCTGCTTGAATTTTAAAAACCATTTCAATCTTTTTGTTAAATTTATCTGATATAATTCTGAATTCCTTCTCTGTGTTATCTTGAATTGCTCTGAGTTTTCTTAACACAGCTATTTAGAATTTTCTTTGTGGAAGCTCCCATATCTCTGTTTCTCTAGGATTGGTCCCTAGTCCTTTGTTTAGTTCATTTGGTGAGGTTATGTTTTCCCAGATTGTCTTGATGCCTCTAGATGTTTGCCTGCTTCTAGGCTTGGAGAGTTAGATATGTATTATAGTATTCACAATCTGGGCTTGTTTGCATCCATCCTTCCTGGGAAGGCTTACCAGATATTCAAAAGGACTTGGAAGTTGCTATCTAATCTGTGTCTGCTTGAAGGGGTACACCAAGCCCAATACTGCTGTGATTCTTATAGATTCATAGAGGTACCAACTTGATGGTCTTAGATAAGAGCCAGAAGAATTCTCTGGATTACCAGGCACAGATTCTTGTTCTTTTCCCATACTTTCTCCCAAACAGGGTCGGTCTCTCTCTCTCTCTCTCTCTCTCTCTCTCTCTCTCTCTCTGTTCTAAGCTGCCTGGAGCTGGGGGTGGAGTGACACAAGTAACCCTGTGGCCACTGCTCCTAGGACTGCAGTGAGTCAGACCTTAACCCAGCACAGTACTAGGTGTCACCCAAGGCCTGCTGCAACCACTCCCTAACTACTGGCTATGTTCATTCAAAGCCCTGGGGCTCTATAATCAGCGGGTGACAGAGCCAGTTAGTCCTGTGTCCTTCCCTTTAAAAAGTGAGTTCCCTCAGGCCCTGGTCAGATCCAGAGGTGCTGTCTGGGAGCCAGGGACTGTAATCAAGAACCTTAGAAGTTTACCTGATATTCTGTGGTACCGCAACTGAGCGGGCATTTAATCACAAGACGCAGTTTTTTCCAATCTTCTCTCCCATTTTCAAAGGCAGAGGAGCTTCGTACTGTGACCATTGCCACCTCAGACCCATCGGGAGTACTGCCAGAGTACTGCAGATGTTCTCTTAAGGCCCAAGGGCTCTTTATTCAGCTTGAGGTAAATGCTCCCTGGCCTGGGACTCACCCTTTAGGGAAGTGGGTTCACATCTGGCCCAGGATAGGTCCAAAAATGCCATCCAAGAGCCATGTCCTAGAATCGGGGATCCCAAGAGCCTGTTTGATGCTTTATCCCCCTGTGGCCAAGCTAGTACCTAACATGAAAGACAAAGTCCCCTTTACTTTTCCCTCTGATTTTCTCAAGCAGAAGGCATTTTGCCCCATAACCACCACATCTGGGAATGTGCTGACTGTCACCTGAAGCCAGCAAGTCTCAGAGTCTCATGAAAAGCCCTGAACATAGTATCTGGTTATTGCTGCTGGTTATTCAGAGCCCAAGGGCTCTTCAGTTAGAACCTGATGAATCCTGACAGGCTTAGTCCTTCCATTCAAATCAGCAGGTTCCCTTCTGGCCCAGGGCGCGTCTAGAAATATCATCTGGGAGCTAGGGCCTGAAAAAGGAGCCTCACAACTCTGACTAGTGCCCTATCCAGCTGTGGCTGAGCTGGTATTTAAGATGCCAGGCAGAGTCCTCCCCCATCTTCTGTCTCCTCTCCTGAAGTGGAAGGAAGGAGTCTCTTTCAGAGCCGTGAGCTGTGTAGCCCGGGGTTAGGAGAGGGCTGATACAAGCACTCCCTTAGCTATCCGGCTGGTGCCTAGTAGGTCATATCCGTCTACCCAACAACTCCACTGGCTCTGGGTCCAGTTCAGCACTAAGACTCACCTAGGTATTACAGTTCTTGTGGTCTAAGTGCCTTTCAAGGTGATCTGGGACCCCAGGGACCTTTAGCTTGTAGTGGCAAGGCTTGTGGGAATTCAAGTTCTGACTGTCAGAATCTGGAACTCCCTTCTCACTAGGGATGGTTTGAATGCTCCCTTCCTAGGCAGGTATCAGGGGAGTTTGGTCTAATTTTGCTTTCTTCTGTAACAAGGGCAGCACAGAGTTCAGTGCCTGACAATTGCTGGCTCTCCCTCCCTCTCGTAGGGCACAAAAATACTCTCCGCAGCGTGCTTCCACTGCCCAGGGATGGGAGAGGTGTGGCATCGGTGATTCAAGACTGTTTGTTTTACCCGTTCAGTGCCTCTTTCAGTGATATGAAGTTAAAACCAGATACTGTGAGTGCTCACCTTATTTTTGGTTCTTACAAAGGTACTTTATTGTGTAGTCATTAAATTGGTGTCCTTTGGCAGGGTGTAGGGAGACATGTTTGGTGGAGCTTCTATTCCATTGCCATGTTGCTCCAGCCCTCCTTTTAATTTCCCTGGCATTTTTGCAGGCTTTTTCAAAAAACATTATTATTAATTATTATTATTATTAGATACAAGAGACTATGTCTTACTCTGTTGCTCAGGCTGGAGTACAGTAGTGTGATCATAGCTTACTACAGCTTGAAACTTCCACCTCAGCCCTCTGTGTAGCTAGGAATACCAGTACATGCCATCACACCAGGAAAGAAAAGAAACAAAGAGAGAGAGGAAAAAAGGAAGAAAGGAAGGTGGGAGGGAAGGAAAGAAGGAAGAAAGGAAAGAAGGAAGGAAGGAAAGAAGGAAGGAAGGAAGGAAGGGAGGGAGGGAGGGAGGGAGGGACAGAGGGAGGGAAAGAAGAGTTAGTTCATAAAAATTGGAGTCTCACCATGTTGCCCAGGCTGATCTCAAAATCCTAGCCTTAAGGAATTCTCTTGCCTCGGCCCCCCAAAGTCCTGAGATTAATGCAGCCTTCTTTATATGTGTAAACATCCCTTCTAAATCATAAATTTAAATATTTAGAAAACATTATCTTGCCTTATAAATTAATACATTTATGTACTTTTTCAGATTTAACCTTCAAAAAGATAAAAATCTATATTTTAAATGAATTTGGCCACCCTATTAAATTTGAGTCAGAGCCTGCTCTCTTTAAATTGCAAAGGAATATATACTGTGTAGTTTTAGGTAAAGCATTGGTTGACTGAATAACAGTAGATAATCTTCAACTATTTTGGACATGACCATGTGTTATTAAAATCATTTTAAATCACATTCTTGTAATAATCTGTGAATTAAATCCCAAGTCAACTTTCTTGATGAAACATCATTTGTGATTTTCAGCAGTCAGCCTGTTTTGTGATTATGTTTAATGTAATTTCTGATTCTAATAATTCTGAATTAGTTTGTTGTCAATGTTCTCATCATTTGGTCATTCTTACTTGTTGAAATAATGTAGTTGATATTTCTAATAATTTTAATTACTTTAATTCAAAAAATAATTATTAGTCACTATCTTTAAAAAGCACTGCCAAAAATGTTGTTATTCCGATACAAAACTTTTTGAGACATTAAAGGTCACCTGTAAAGAGATAAAATTAAATCATGAATTAATATATTGGTGATTTTTGTTGAGAAGTGGTAATGATGAAGAAACAAAGGCTTTGTGAAGTATGCAAGATTGAGTAAAACAAGGAGAGGAAAGTAGTGTAGTAATAGTTATTAGAATGATAGAAGCAACTAAACTTACTGAATTCCTTAGAGGTCATTGCCGCCATCAAGTGTGGGTTACATTTTATTAGTATGGCAAAATGAGCTAACAATTGAACCAGAAATTGAAGTTAATGTGTAAGAATTATGTGACTACTTAGTAGAAGAAAAAGGATGTGATACTGGGAAAGGAAAGCTTAATAATAAATTGTCATTAAGACATAAAGTCAACTATCATTTATTGCTACTATATTCCAAGATCTGTGTTGGGTACTTGCACTTATCATCCCAAGTTGCTCTCAGATTATTCACTTATCCAACAGGCAATAAGTTCCTAGGACTTACAAGGTGTTTTACCAGGAATGTAGCAATTAATGTTATAACCTTGTTGGAGACTTAGCTTGCAAAACACATTTATCAGATGATTATCAACAAAAAGAATAATAAATGTCTTGATAGAAGAATATTAATTGTGGCAAATTATAGGACAAAAGAAGTACAGTCTGTTTAGCTTGTATTTTAGTTTCCTAGCTAGAAAGTGAAGCAGCTGGGCCGGGTGCGGTGGCTCAAGCCTGTAATCCCAGCACTTTGGGAGGCCGAGGTGGGCGGATCACAAGGTCAAGAGATCAAGACCATCCTGGTCAACATGGTGAAACCCCGTCTCTACTAAAGCTACAAAAAATTAGCTGGGCATGGTGGCGCATGCCTGTAATCCCAGCTACTCAGGAGGCTGAGGCAGGAGAATTGCCTGAACCCAGGAGGCGGAGGTTGCGGTGAGCCGAGATCGCACCATTGCACTCCAGCCTGGGTAACAAGAGCGAAACTCCGTCTCAAAAACAAAAAAAAAAAAAAAAAAAAAAGAAAGTGAAGCAGCTAAATAATTCTATCCACAAACTATGCAGCCTTGTTTTATGTATCTCAACTTATAAAATTATAAGAAGTACCTTTGCAATTTGTAGAACTGAAACAGTTAAAGAAATCAGTGAAAACACTGAGGAGAATTAACTCATAGGAGCAAAATGCACATACATTTCTTTCCTCTTCTTTCTAAAAGACTGGCAAGCTAGATCCATATTGCCAGAACCACAGAAGACTGTTCTATCTAACACACTAGATGACTGATGTGAGTTCCAAACAACGGAACAAAAGGTTTCTAAATGTGTGTTTTGCAAGTATTTATTCTTGATGATTAAAGAGACCTAGAACCAGAGCACAAGACAGAGAGAAGAGAGAGATAGTGAAACAGCTGTAAATTTCTCCAGAAAGTACTACTGAAAGTCTCCTTGATTTTCCCTGGGCAACAATCAGCAAACTTTTCATTAGAAGGAACTTTAAAAGGTTTGCTGATTTGCAAAACATGGCATGAATAATGTGTACATTACTTGCATAATTGGTTTGGCGCGTACATATGGCACATGCTATTTTGGAAATGTACCCCCTCTGTGTTCATCATAGCTATTGCTCACTCTATTCCCTGATAATCATTTATAGTTACTCGTCACAGTTTATTATTAGAAAAGCAATGAATCAGCAGTTTTGTGCACTCTTCTTTAACGACATAATCTTAGAAGTTTCCGAACCACAGTATACAGTAATAGAAAGCAAGCAGATTTCCCAAATTTATTTGCATATATTGAGCTACACATTTCACAGAGATTATCTAAACTTTAATAAATAAAACTTCCATTATTCTTAATGCATTGTTCTGTTACATTCACAGCAAACATTATTTTATGAAATAAAGTTAATCACCAAGTCTATATTGGTAATATGTTTATTTTCACATTTTTTCTAATTTTTACATAGTTTGAGTTTTTCCCTTGTCTGTTGAGATATCCACAAATATAAATATAATTTTTCAGTTGAGGAGGCCAGAAATCAGATAAAAAAGAATAGAGGGCCAAAGGCAGTAATTCACATCTGTAATCCTAGCCTTTTGGGAAGCCACAGGCAGATCGCTTGAGCCCAGGAGTTTGAGTCCAATCTGGGCAACACAGAGAAACCCCATCTCTACAAAAAAATACAAAAAGTAGCCAGGCATGGTAGTGCCCACCTGTAGGCCCAGCTACTTGGGAGGCTGAGGAAGGAGGATGGCTTGAGCCTGGGAAATGGAGGTTGCAGCAAGCCAAGATCATGCCATTGTATTCTAGACTGGATCACAGAGTGAGACTTTGTCTGAAAAATAAATACATACTATACATACATTTAAAAAAAAAAGAAAGAGAGAAGCTCTTTTTATCACAGTTCATAGGCTTTTGTATAGCTTGGAGATGAGCTCAAGGAGAACTTTCACCCAGGAGACTCTTTATTTGACTGTTTCTACTTCAAATTACTCCTATTTGTAGCCTCATGCCCAAGGAAATGGAATGTCATTTTCCCCTGCCAGCAAAGATCTGGATCCTCAGACAAGGATTTTAAGACATGCACTATTTGCTTAAAAATTACTAAACTTAGCACTAAAGTCACTGTATAAACCCATGGAACAGCAGTTTCATATCTTACATGTGATTGGTTGGTAAAACAACCTATAGACTCCACATAGACTAAGGAAATAAATAACACATGCAATCCTATTTTGAAT
Organism: Sapajus apella; assembly: GCF_009761245.1. Lineage (NCBI taxonomy): Eukaryota > Metazoa > Chordata > Mammalia > Primates > Cebidae > Sapajus > Sapajus apella. Next base: position 2,839,379 of record NW_022436974.1, on the reverse strand, counting down.
GTTGAATAAGATACTTGTCTCCCACGTATCGAGCCTTGACTATGACCTCTGGGCCAGACAAGATATATTACTTTGAATTACTTTGACGCACTAAGAAGCATACCAAAATAAAAACAAATAAATGGAGAAATGAAGCTTTTAAACAATAGTATTTAAAATTATGTCAAATTATATTGTATTAAGATGTATCATAGATACATAATATTTCCTTGTGTTCTTTTTATATAGAAGAAAGATACTATTTGGAATTTCTTAAGAAGACAAATGATGAAAAATTTTCAGAGTTTTAGAATATTGTAGTATAATTGTAAGTAAGATACTGTCCTGTACATTGGTGAGGGAAAGGGGAAAACAAAGATGAATAGATAGTTTCTGACCTCAGAATTCATTCAGATGTCTTTGAATATGTTCTTTATACCAGCCACAAATGTTATAATTCTAGAGAATATATATAAAGATCCCAACTTCAAGTTAATCAAAATCTGTAGTTTCCAAGCCTTAACACTAATAGCTAATTAGGAAGGTTATTCACACAATGAATAATGTTTATCACTGTATCAATTTCACCACCTCATCACTATCCACACCTTCATCATCATCATCATCATCATCATCATCATTGCACATATTATATTAAATACTATGCACCACCTCCTCTGTTAAGAATTGTTGATATTTGTTACATATCATCTTAATAATTCTATGAAATAGATGTTGTTTTAATCCCATTTACAGAGAAGAAAAACAGCCTTGAAGAAATCATGTAAAACTCCCAAGGTCACCATACCAAACTCATCGTGAACTCAATTCCAGCTCTTCACCACAACGTTATACTGCATTCTTTATCAATTGGTCCCTTTATGGAAGAATTTATATTGTGTAATTGTTTTAACTCATAAGTTAGGCTGTATTTTTGTTGCCCTTTTCTGTAGATGAATTAGTAAGTTTAAATTTGAATTAGAGGATAATCAACAAGCAATCAGAGCAGGGTTAATATAACTAATTTAATTGTTTTATTACCAGAGTAAATCATCAAGCAGACATCAATGACAAATTGCACATTTGACTTTATGACTTTATTATAAACTGCAGCAGCAGATGGATTCGAAGACCAATGACACAGCTTATGTGTTTGCACCTTGTTAACCTTTTATTTCACTGTTCTTTAAAGTGAGAACCCAGAAGTCAGAGCAGCATCTGTCTCTGCTGTATCTTTGCAGGCAAATTAATCTACATCAAAGCTTCCCGAAATAAAAAATACTTAGAGTTACGTATTAATGGGGAAGGTATAATGTTAAAGAGAGCAAGGAAGAGGAAGATTAACGTAGAACAGCTAATAAACCCAAAAGCAAGGGACTTAGTCTGACATATCTTGATATGTCAATGGGCAACTGACAATGTGACAAGTTATTATTAAAGAATTCAGCAGGGTCTGGTATGGTGGCTCACGCCTGTAATCCCTTCACTTTGGGAGGCAGAGGTGAGCGAATCACTTGAGGTCATGAGTTAGAGACCAGCCTGGCCAACATGGTGAAATACCATCTCTGCTAAAAATACAAAAATCAGCCAGGTGTGGTGGCAGGCACCTGTAATCTCAGCTACTTGGGAGGCTGAGGCACGAGAATCGCTTGAAGCCAGGAGGCAGGGGTTGCAGTGAGCTGAGGTCCTGCCATTGCACTCCAGCCTAGGCAACAGAAAGAGACTCCATCTCTTTCTGAAAAAAAAAAAAAAAAAAAGATTTCACCAGAAATAACTCCAGCCTGGGCAACAGAAAGAGAGTCCATCTCTTTCTGCCAAAAAAAAAAAAAAAAAAGATTTCACCAGAAAGAACTTATCAGTAACCTTATTTCAAAATTTGCTTTTTTCTCATCTTTCTTGTACTGACAATTAAAACTACATACAATTCATGACTCTCTTATAGGTGTTTATGAAGTTGGGAAAAGTAACACAGTAAGAGACTTCACCATCTGCAAGGGAAAAAAATCCTTTTATTTATAATCTTAACTGTTCTGCCAAAACCAGTGCTTTCTGTCTAGAATAAATTGATTTTTGCTTATGCATAAATTAAATGTCAACACATCTTTCACAAATCTACTTATGGCCAGCCAAAAACCAAGCTGTTGAGCTAGAAAACAAATTTAATACAGATAACTAGATCTTCTGTTTATTCAACAAATAGCTACAAAAGAAAAGGAGCTTCAGTGATCCCAAGTTGTCAGTGTTAATTAGTTGATATTTGGAGAAAATTTCTGCCTCTTCCTCCTAAACCACTGTGGACCAGGAAAACTGTTATATATTATATTTCTTTCCAACTATGTCTTATAACACATTAGCTCCAGCTGAACAAACACTGAGAAAATAACAAAAATATACATTTCTATATTGCAATATTGGTATCACTGTGTTAACAGATTCAATTTAAATTATAGAAAGTTCTGAAGTGAATGTATGTTGATGAGGCTCTTTCTCTGCCCCATAAGCGTATGTTTGTGTATAGTTACATGTACATGGATATTTAATAAGTGACTACTGAGTGCCAGAAATCCTTTTAAGCACTCCGACCTAGAGATACAGAAGAAAATTATATATATATACATATATATATATACACACACACATATATATACACACACACATACATATACATACATATACACACACACATACATATATATATATATATATATATATATATATATATATATATTCTTAACTTTACAAAGAAGTTCAGCAATGAAACCAGGAGGCAGAGGTTGTTGACATATATATATACAGTATTTCAAGTATTTCATGGGGGTTGATAAGGCTAGGCACAAAAATAGAGCTACATAAGCGGGGCAGATAGTGATATGGTGCAGGAGGGATATTTTGACGAGTTCTCTCTGTTAAAGTGACATCTGAGCAGGACCCAAACTGTGGGAGAGACTAAGATATGTGGATAACTGGGGGAAATTATTTCAAGCACAGAGAAGAGTGCCAAAAACCCTGAGACTAAAATAATCTTACTATTCTGAAAGAATGGCAAGAAGATCTTTGTGTCTGTCTTGAGTGACAGAGGAGAGAATGGTAGACGATCAAAGGGGTGGTCATTCCCTTCCTTTTAGAATGCATTGTAACAAGAAAGGGAAGCAGCTTGAGTATAGAATTTTCAGTGCTTTTATTTGCCTTTGGCTTCATGTTAAAAATGTCTGAACTATTTTATTTTTTATGAAATCTCTAGTAAAACAGACAACTCAATATTGTAATCCTCGAAATACTTGTTCTCATGGATTATTTCAACAAGGCACGCTAAAACATAAATTCTGTGGAATTATAGGAGTGGAAATGTGTGCTATCTTTTCTTACCCATCATCCGTGCTAAGGGTCGTGGTGAGCACTCCTGTAAACAAAAGGCAGGTTAACAAGATAAAAGCAAACAGATGTATTTAATCAAAGTTTTACACAACACATGAAACCAGATTGTATAACGTGAAGATACAGGGGAAGCTCTCTGATTGTCTTCTTAATTCTAACGAAGCAGGGACCTTGTATAGAAATGTGACTGGTCAAAAAAGAAGTGTGATCTAATAGTGTGAGGAAGAAAACCCAGCAAGGCGTGTCTGTTCAGTTTCTTCTTGGCCTCTCTGTGTGGCATTCTTTCCTTCCTTCTGGGCATGGGGCAGGGCCTCTCTGGAATGTGGGTCTTATAACCTATTCCAGGTAAATCAGAAAATTTCTTTATGGCCAGCTGTTATACAGAAAGGTGGGGGAAAGTTAAAATAATACTTATAGGTTTTATGGCTATCTTTGAGGAAAAGGAGTTCTGGTTTCTATGACTCACCTTGGCGAACGGGGATTCTAGCCTATGGCTAGCCTCTGGAGAGACTAAGAGGAGAGCAAGAGAGTGTCAAAGAAAAACTTTGCTTCTGAGGCCTTCACTTTGTGGTATCACTTTCTGAGCCCCATCAAGACCTAGCACCACCAAAACTAGTTTACAGATAGTTGTGCTATCATTCCTTTCCATTATCGTAATGTGCACAACTCTTCAACACTTTAGAATGGTAGGGGGGACATCAATATATTGAAGAAGGAAATTAGGTCTACAGAATTTGAGTGATTTACCCAACCTCAAAGAGAATTAATTCTTCTCTTGATTTTGCCAAAGTTTATTTTTTCCAAAAACGTATGTTAATTTACACAAAACCAAACAATAAAAGTAGCCTCACAATGGTGCACTGGGGTCAGCTTGTACCTGATTGTCCATTTTTATGTGCATTTCCTCCCAACTTCAAGTTCAGCGACAGCTCACTGGCAACTTGGAGTTAACCTTGGCAGGAGTATTTATACCATGAAAATTAGCAAATGCTGTAATTCAGGGCTTTATTTATTTATTTATTGGTCTTTCTTGGACAACCTAATTACCAACGTACTAGAAATTACAAGTATGCAGGGTGTTTTTAAAACATATATTATCTAAACTTTTGCATAAAAAAAAAGAAAATTCTAATTTTTTTTTTTTTTTTTGAGACAAGGTTTTGTTCTGTCACCCAGGCTGACTTAGTGGAGTGGCTCAATGATAGCTCATTGCAGCCTCGAACTCCTGGGCCCATAGCCTCCTGCCATAGCCTCTCCAGTAGATAAGACTACAGGCAAGCATCATCGGGCCTGGCTAATTTATTTTTATTTTCATATTGGTGAGATGGAAACTCAATATGTTTTCCAGGCTGGTCTCAAACCCCTCGCTCCAAGCAGTCCTCCTGCCCCAGTCTCTCAAAGTGCTGAGATTACAAGCATAAGCCACCATGTCCGGTCTCTAATACTACTGTCACAGGTGGAACTAGCTGAGGCCAGTGTCATGGGTGGTAAAGAAATTTACCAAGACAGTTGTAGCTAAAGAAAGATAGACTTATTATAGGGAAAATACGTTGCAAGGTAGCAATGGGCATCACAACAGAGAAGGGGCTGTCTGCAAGGTTGCAGAGGCTGGAGGGAAGTTTTATAGGGTTGGGCTGGAAGAAGCTGTGTGCAGAACAAGGTATTTGGGAAGAGGAGATTATGCCAGTGAATTGTGTGTGATTAGCTGTCTCTTAGAACAATTGTTCTCTCCCATCTGGGAGCCCTTCCTCGTTGTTGCTTACTCATATCAGGACTCCACAACTACTCCTACGTTGTACTTGTACATTTTATTTAAAGTATCTGCTTATGAGGCTTTAAACTCCAAGAGACAGATACTGACCTATTTATCTGTGTGACCAAACTAGAATTGAACAACAAATGTGAATTGACTTTAGAATCAATTACCTTGACAGAGGAAGTATGAATAAATTATATTTTAAAATTATTTTTAAAATTACAGTTCATTCAAGTTAAGAAACAAACAATTTGGTCTAACTGGTCAGATAGCAGCATGAATACATTTTATATGTTTCTATTATTTTTCAGTAAATTATTTTTATATTAGGTAATCTTGGTCTAATATTAGTGTGATAATATGTAGATTAAACACACTCATTGGTTTGGCAGGCAGAGCTTGATTTGTCAAAAATACACTGATTACTGAAACACATTTTTAATGAGACAGTGTTATCTCAGGAAAGAAATTGCTAAGTATACAATAATGACATAAGTGAGTGTTAATTTATATTTAGTATCCAACAAAACACTATCGACGATGCATTAGTGTTAAGCTTTTGCTAGAAATACATAAAAGATATTTCATTAAGAGTTTGATTTCTCTTTATTTGTAAATGTGTCTTAATAGACTTTATTATAGCCATTGTATTGAGTTGAAGTGCTCAGTTAGTCCTGTCCTTTTCTCTTAAATTGTACTGTTATCTAGGAAAATAAAAGGCTGAGTTGAAGAATCTAGAGTATATTCAGTTATAAGTATTGTACCATGAAAGCAGAGACTCTTCATTTTCATTCTTTTGCAAATTCATGGTGCCACAGTAGAATTTTTATTTATTACTTTTAATTTTCAATAAACAAATTATAAATCAAATTCTTTGGATACTAAAATAATTTTTAGCTATTGTTAGACTTAATAGACTTTATTGTCCCCATTTTGGTGAGTGGAAGCATTCAACTGAGTGCAATGAGATGTATTCAATTGAGGTAACATTAGAAAATTTCACATTTAAACAGTGATCTCTGAGAAGTTACTCTTGTATATTTTAATTATGCAGACTTGGACAACTCTTTTTAGATTTATGAATATATACCCTTGGTCACAGAAGTAATTTATACTGCTCAGGGTTTTTAAAGTATCTAAAACACTGCTCTTTGATTTCGGCTGGTTACAATACTGCGAGAAAAGTCAGTCTTGCAAAGGTTAATCCAAGATTACACTTGCAATTTCTGTGTGACTTCAGCCAACATAATAGAGAAGAATATTGAGTTAATTCTGTGACTACGTTGCTAAAAATAAATTATTTCTAGTTTTTAAATGGAAAAACCAAAAAATTTAAAGAACCAATCTGAAAACAATGTTAAAAAAAAGATCTGGAGTTATTCTTACTCTGTGAGGAAAAGAAATGTGAATAATTTGGGTTTGTTTGGCTTGTTTCTTGTCTTCTTTAACTAGTTCTAGAGGCAAGAAAAGACAGTAAGACTCAAGCTGACAAAAAACCATCAAAGACCTTGAAAACAGAGAGTGTTAAAAGTGCTCAAGTTCAGATAACAAGTCCAAAGTGCTAATTGATACTTCAAATTTTTATCAGCTATAAATGAAAACAATCATTTGCATGCCTCTAGTTTCTCACACAGTAATGGAAAAGGCACTGTGGAAGATTTTCTAAATATTTCCTTATATTTTATTATCTTTTAAAATATAGATTTAACAATGCATGCCAAGTAGGTTCTTCTTTGCATATTTTAAGTTAGGGGGAAGGACACAGGCTAGCAGCCCTCAGAAAGGATGCAACATTCCTTTTCCTAGTATTTAAATGGCTCTGGGGGTTAGGACAGCCTCCTAATGCTTAGACATTCAGATGTAAAGATAATTTAATTGGATTATTTGATCTTTAGCTAATATTACTTTTCTTTTTGGAAATTTTTGGTACAGACAATGATTCCTGATTATCGAGATTAACCTGATGCATTTCCTTTTTAAAGCCATTTCAACTGCCATTAAAAAGACTTATTTGGGATTTCTTTCTTCCCATGGCACTAATCTAATTGACAGGTGCCTTTTCAGTAAATTACGCTTATTACCTGTTCTACTTACTCTTGCTTGTTATTTATTTATAAATTTTTTTGAGACGGAGGCTCACACTGTCACTCAGATTGGAGTGCAATGGTGCAATCTTGGCTCACTGCAAACTCCACCTCCAGGTTCAAGGGATTCTCCTGCCTCAGCCTGCAGAGTAGCTGGATTGCAGGTGCCCGCCACCACACCCAGCTAATTTTTTGTGTTTTTAGTAGATACCAGTTTTCACTATGTTGGCCAGGCTGGTCTTGAACTCCTTACCTCATTATCCACCTGTCTCAGCCTCCCAAGGTGCTGGGATTACAGGTGTGAACCACCGCGCCCAGCCGCTAGTTATTTTTCTAAAGTATCTATTGAATCATGATTCTGATGATCCTGAATTAAACACCTCATGATACCTACAAATAAAGTACATGTCGTATGTTATGTTATACAAGCCTTTTAATCATTCAAAAATTACCTATGTGAATTGTGGAAAAGTTCAAGCTTTGGAGACAGATGAATTGTATGGGATAGCATATGCTTTTCCCTTAGCTAACTATGGCTGTTTACTTATGCCTTCTAATACTCAGCATCCTCAACTATAAAATGGGAATAGTATGCATGATAAGGAATTTCATGCATAATCTTCATAATCTTGTCATAATACAATGCCTTCTAATAAGCAAGTGCAAAAGTAAACAATGAAGTTTATTACCACTTCCTTCTATCCTAATTATTAGAAAATGTCATCAACTATGCAAAGGGCAGAGATCTTGCCACCATCATCACCTATGTGAGAGTAACAGTATTGTACAGCCTCAGGGGTGCTATTCAAACTGCAGTCAATGTGAATTGCACCCTCTGGCGATGTAAGTAGACCAGCCACTGTCTGTGATGACTTTACTCATTTTCTAGAGCTTGAGATATGCTTGTTGGTTTGTCGTAAGGATAATGAAACTAACTGAATTTCTGAGAAGTAGAGAGGTTTGTTTTATATTAAAAAAAAATTTATCTTACAAATTATTGCAATTACTTATTTCTGGGTTAAGTGGTTGCTTCTGCTTTAATCCTCTAACAAACTCTGAATGAATGTTGAAACCATGCTGTGCCAAGAAGGGCTAATTGGTTGTTTTAGCTTATTAGGGCTGGAAGTGTTAAATACAGAGCTTGACAGCAATGAAATTAGTAACAATTCTAAGCCAGAGTTATATGGACTGTAGCTAATGAAGGGTATGTATCATTCCCAGTTTTTAAATAGTGTCTTTTACTTACAGTAGATCCGGTTGGAGCTGTGCATTAGGGCTGGTGTAGGGGGTAAAGTGTGGCTGGAGAAAGTTATGTAAGTTTCTGATGAAGTATAAGTTGGCAGTGGATTGTCAATTTTTGTTTCACAGTCTTTTTGTGTGTGTGGTATTTTCTTACAAATTCTTGTTATTGTTATATCCCAATGAATTACTTCTCCCTGTAACTCAACAGAGGTCTGTTAATTAATTTCATTAATTCAAAAACTGTTCAGTGAACACATGCATCTAGCACGATGGTCTTCACGAAATGTATGGTAGTGAACAAAATGGAGTCTCTGTCTGCAAGACATTCAATTTAATAAAGGAGATAGACAGTTAAAATAAAGCAGGAGAAGTGCCACCATCAGAATAAATCCAAGGCGCTAGGGAAACAGACATGTCTAGTGTTAAAAAATTGTTAGAGGTGATTTAGTGCAGCTCTCTATTTAATTATAAATTCCTTGTATGTGAGGCTGCAGAACCATGAGTCCATTGGCTGGTATGGAGGTTTGGTTCAAATTCTCTTTTAGGTGAAACTTGAACAAGTAGTCATTTGGTCTCCTTTGACAGGAAATTACTTCAAAGAAAAGTATTTTGAAAAAACGTAGGTCAAAAAATCTGGGAAAAACTTATCCCCAATATGATATATCAACTGCGTGTCACAATTTAGATAAATATTAATTTTAATGCAATATGCATGCAAGCACTGGGATTTTAGAAATTTTAGCTTAAAATGAAAAGGCATTTCAGTGTTAATGGTAACACGTAGTAAGAATGTTCATATGTAATGTCATACTCATCAAAAAGCTTTTTTAAACCTTTAGTGTTGTCATAAAAAGAGCAAGCTTCTACAGCTCAAATTCTGGCCATTTCAGAACTTGAACAACAAGGAGAACCTTACTAAGCCTCGGAATCGTAGTCTGAAAAGGGCCACATAATGCTTACATAATTCAGTTGTGGAAAGGATTAAATAAGATTACGATGAAAAAGTGCCTTGCTGAATGTCTGATATATTGAAAGCAGTCAATCAAAGGCAGGTGAAAAGAAATGGCTGCTTCACCGGTAACTGTCAGGTCTTATGACTACGTAAGAAAATGTTGTCAAGATAGACATTTTCTGCCTTAGGTTGAAATAAAATTTTGAGACATTTCCTATTTCCTACTTGAATTTTACCTTCATGAGGACAGAGAACCTGGAAATTCTCAGTATTCCTGCCCTTTACTGTCCATGTGAAGGCGGCACTGTTCCCAATTGCACTGTTAGAAATTGCAGCTTCTAGGAAGCATGCACAGCAGGGCTCCTCTTTCAGGCATCTTCTTCTCATTCTTTCCTACCTCTCTTTCTTATTGCATGGAAATTATAATTGTCTCTTTCCATCAGAAAATAGCATGCAAAGCTGTTTAAGAACTTTCTTTTACACTTAGGGTGAGATCCAAGCTCTGTATTATTCATTATTTTTTTCTCCTAATAAATATTCATAGAGTACCTACTGTGTTCTAGACATTGCTCTAAGCTCAGGGGATACAGGGGTGGACAACATACCTTAGATTCCTTTACAGAGTTTCTGTGGTATTGTGGAAGAAAGATGAAACAAATACATAGAAGATAATTTCTACTTGTGAAGGATTTTTACAATAATTCAATGACCAGTGCTCTAATTTCACTCTAAAGAGGCTACCCAGAGAACTGGGAAGAAGAATGAACTCTATACATCCTTGTAGACTGAAACTGTAGGAATAAGAACAGAATTCAGGATTAAAATCATTTTCTCTTCTTCCGTGTTGCAAGTAACTATGTTAAAAACTCCCGAATTGAAACTGATTTCATATCAAGAAATTCTAGCACCTTTGGATTTTCAATGTGCTTTATGTAGCATGACACTGGCTTATGACAATCTTGATGTTTGAAAATAATTTACCATTTTATGACTTTTTTTTGCATTTCTGGATGTCACTGCATTGCATGTTTCAAAATATTATGAACTTTATAAATATACATTTGGGATAATTTCTGTAAGATTTTCTTAGTCCAGTAAAATTAGATCAGAGTGTTGTTTGCTTTGTAAGTCTAATTTAGAAATTTTACTAAATGTTTTGGTTTCTCTGAATCCAATTCACTGCTATTAACTTTGCCTTTGGAAATGTGGCTTTTACTAGGAAAAAAAATAGCTGTCCTACTAATCTTGCAAATAAATCAAAAACAACTTATCACAGATTTTACATGCATCACAAATTTTCAGAGTCAAATTTTGTGGTAATAATGTCATCCTAAAAAGAACTGCAGCTGTCTATTCAGGTGTGTTCAATCTCTATTTAATAGGAATAATTACCTTCTACCCTCACTAGGTAATTGCCTTTTGATTGAGGTCATCAGAGCAATCAAGTCAGTGAGAGGTGGAAATCAAGAGTAGGAAAGAAGACAAAGGGAAGAATCATGAACAGAAATTTGAAAGGAGAACAAGAAGAAGTTTAATTTGTTTTTAACATTTTACTCTTCAGCAATAATTTAAATAGTGGCAGTCATAAAAATCATTATAATATGCAACCTGGGTTAATTAGCTTGATATTTTTTATTTTTTGAAGTGAAAAGCTAAATATTTTTAAGCATTTGATTAGTATCATTACACATTCCTATGAATGACAGCTCACTCTCTAATTTAGTCTACAAATACTCTTTGCATACATGTTATATCAGGGGAATTGTTTAGATACTGTGACAGGTAGAGGTATGAACAAAATCAAGAAAATGTATGTCCTAACAGGGCTTACATTCTGGTGACTGAAAAACAGAAGAGATTCATGTTACTTTAGATTTTTAGAAGCAAAGAGAATGTAGAAGCAAAGAGAATAGAAGGGGTTTTTTTCTTTTTTTTAGTGAAACAGGGAAGAAGACACCTTTGATAAGTTGACAGTTCTTGAGTGAGACATCCTATTGATGAGTTTGTAGGCAGACAAAACAGTAGTGTAAAGTGTTCAAAATGTTTAAAGAACTTAAAGGAATCCAGTGTGCCTGAGTAGTTTGAGCAAGGGGTAAGTTTGAGATTTTTGCACACTAATACGTGCATCTTCTAAGCTTCCAACATAAGACTTGCAGATGTTGGGGAAATATAACTATAAACAAAATCTGCTTCCAACCCAGAAATCCTCTCCACAAGGATAATGGAGGAAGAAAACAGTTTTGTTATTGAATAAGGGTGGAAATAGAATGTGATGTGATCGTAGGAAATATACTATAGAGAATGCAAATACAGCAAAATACAGCAAGAAATCTCACCCTTACGTATAGCCAAAGCAGATACATATCATTACATATGTCTTTTCAAGATGAATAATAAGTAGACATAAAGAGTACTTGGGAGGACTATTTGTCACATATACTTCATTTTAACTTCACCTGGTGATTGGAGTGACTATGTGTTTTAGCTATTGACTTTACTCAAAGGGTAAAACAACTTCTATCTTTATGACAGGAGTTAGTCTTACAGTTTGCAGCAAGGCGCCCACTGAAGTTAATCTTCCACCCTGGAATAGAAACTGGGAGATAGGAACCTTAGCCTTGATGAGGTTTACATTTCAAAGAGATGGCTCCTAGGTCATTGAAAAAGACATTCCTTGGTAATAAAGCTGACAGAAGGTTTATTTCATTTCCAAAAATATTCATATACATTTCAAAGAGACAGAAAAAGTACTTAAATTTTCAAGTTTCTGAGGTAAACTTACTAACAGAGAAGGAATGGTGGAAAATCAGTTTCCTATTTTCAACAGTGAGAATGAAGACTCTTATTTTTAACCTGTATTTTTTTCTCATACTGGTAATACCTACATCAGTGCCTCTCAAACTTTATTGTGCATAGGAATTGCTTGGTGATCCTTTTAAAATGCAGGTTCTGTTTTGATGAATGTGGAGTGGGATCTGAATATCTGCATTCAAAACAGGTTCCCTGGTGATGCCAATGCCATTTTTCCACATTACAAGTTTTGAGTGACAATGTTAGATTAGGAGCTTAGAGAGGCAGCATATGAGACGTGATTTGGACTAGGGTGGATATGGGGTGGGGGAGCAGTGGTGTATGATCAAGTATTATAAGGCCTTATAGACCATTTAAAAGACTTTTAGGTTTACATCATATTAAAACCTTAGAGTGTAATAGCTGTTCTGTCTTTAAAACCTTAGCGTATAAACCTGTTCCACCTTCATGTGTGGGTCATAAGTTCCAAGACCCTCAGTCGATACCTGAAACTTTGGTAAGCATCTAACACTGTGGACATAGTAAGTACTATATTTTTTCATATATACATACCTATGGTAAAGTTTAATTGATAGATTAGTCACAGTAAAAGCTGTATAACAATAACCTAATAATAGAATAGAACAATTATAACAATATGGCAGCATCAATACTCTTGCACTTTGGTGCCATTATTAAGTATAATAAGGGTTACCTGAAGACAAGCATTATAATCCAAACAGTGGATCTGAAAACCAAGACATCTACAAGTGACTAATGAGTGGGTAGCATAAATGGAAATGCAGGACAAAGTGTCATGGGACCAACCTGTGGAGTGTAGCTTTTCCAGCTGGAAACCCCTGTGGCTGGTGGCCCCCAGCATACTGCACTCAGCTCATGCTACTGGCTTCAATTTCACGCCTGCCAAGGGTGAGCCAAGTGTGTAGCAGCAAGGGGTGTGTGAATGATCACAGGGTTTGGCCACTGCACACAGCCAGGCATGCCAGCTAGGGCAGGGTAGGCAACTCCTGGTACTGGCACAGTCACCAGCTCTGTGTGAGGCTGCAGCTGAACCAGACATAATGCAGATGGCTTGTACTGTGGGCACTGGGGAACATGGTGGTGCCCACAAGCTTGGAGATACCAGGAATGGCAGAGCCCCAAAGAGGGTATAACAGCCCTGGTTTGGGGAACCCCTAGGTCTGGGTTGCCAGAGGGACCGTAGCTTTCTCTTCTTTCTGTCACCCACAATGTGGTAAGCAGGGGAATGTTTCAGGCCTGTTTTGTGTTACGGCTCTTTCAGTCCTGCCATTCAGTGGGTCCTGAGTTCTGTTCCATGTCTAGGAAGAATGAGGTATGTGGACAGCTGGAGGGTGGGCAAGGCAGAGAGGAGTGTCACTGAGAGACAGAACAGCTCAGAGTAAACTCAAAACAGGTTGCCCCTTTCCGCAGGTATGTCATCCGTATGAGTCTACAACTCTTAGCAGAGAGGAAACCCATAGTGGGTAGCTCCTTTCTACAGGCAGGTTGTCCTGACCAATGTCCAGCTTTCCAAATAGAGGAGACCAGTAGCAGGTAGCTTTTCCCACAGCTGGTAGTCCCAATGTCTCTGTGAGTCTGGCTGAGTCTGGGGTTTTTATGAGCTCAGGAGGGAGCATATGTGTGCTGCATGGTCCGTTAGTGGACATGGGCAGACCTGGAAAAAAGGCCATCTGATTGACCAAATGGTCATCAATGAAGTCCTCCCTCCAGGCCAGGGACTTCACCCAGAACTGGAGCCTGGCCCCCAGGCTTCAGGCTGTTCTCGGTTTGAAGGTAGGGTTTCACTGAGGACCCTCCCTTTTCCTCCCAGGCACCTGTCTGCTTCCTGCCATCAACATGCCATCCATGGCACCAAGGCTGTTTATGCCAAGAGGTTCCCGCAGGGCCATGCCAAGACACCCACAGCACCCCAGGCCTCTCTCCTGTGCTTTGTGGTGCCCAAATTAGAGGGGCAAGTTGGTAGGGTAGGGGTAGGGTGCTGGCACATCAACACCACCCCAAATGTGTACACGCTCCCCAGTTCGTTACATTGCACAAGCCTAGCCACAACGTTGCTCTTCACTGGAGCAGGAGCCAGGTGCAGAGAGAGGCCAGAGAGTGGGAGCAGGCACTGATGAGCTTTCAAGGGCAAGGGGTGCTTCCTGGGACCCTGAGAATGCAGGGAAGCCCAAGTATGGAGCCATGGCTAGGTGGCTACAAGTATGCTTGGGAATTCACGGCTCCTGCCCTGCCAACTCAGTAGGCAGCAGGGTTCCCACTTGTTCCCCAACCTCTGCCAAATCCATGGGGCACATAGCCCTGGCCACTCTTCCCCTGCTGCAGCCAGGGTCTTCACAGCACTGCTCCAGACAGGTCACCACTGCCATCACAACCATGGTTAGAGATGCAGTTGACGAGAAAAATTGATTATTTCTGTGGCATACTGCAATTTAACATAAAAATTATAATCACTGTGATAACAAATACTAAGAAATATCAGAATCAGAGGAATCTCATACAGTTTTTGGCACATATACTAATAACACATTTATAAAAATATAATCTAAAGAAAAACCCTATTTCATATTTGACAATGCTCCCTGCATGATTTTATTATACAAAAAAAAGCTGTCTATTTCTCTTTTGGACTTCTGGAGACCTAATGACAAAAAAAAACGATGAAGTCAAAAAGACTGAATTTGCAATTTGATTTTTGCAAATTTGTCAAATATCAAAGGTTTAAAATACTTCATAGTATTTTAAACTGATATCTGTGACAAAGTATGGTCACAGATAACTGTAAAATAAGTCATTCATTTATCCAAAGTGATGATTCAAATATTTCCAGAAAAAGGGCAGAAACTCTGACTCTTTTAGAAAGGAGACTCACTTTTATAAACAATAAGACCTAATAAAGACAGCATAAGGTCAATTAAATATGTTTCTCAATCCTTATAAACAAATCTGTTAAATTTTAATTACCTTGACCATAAGACATAATTTTCATAAACCTTTCCATAACCTTTTACAAGTTTTTAAATTAAGAAGTGATTAAAGCTCCGAGAAAACGTTGTTAATCTGACACGGTGGCACAAATGCTGGTCTAGTATCAGTGCCTTTGATATTCATGTTTAATTTATAGAGAAATACTGAACTAATTTTCTCTGAAAATCAGCAACTTACCATCTCATGCACCCAGATCTTCCATGTATTTCCTTGGACGTGGAGGGTTTGAATAGTTCTCATTTCTGTCCTTGTATCTCATGAATGCAGATTATTTTGATTGTCATGGTCTCCTAAGTCTGAAGATCAGACTACTGTAAGTGTTTATGATTTAACAGGGGTTGGTGTCCTTTTTAGACTCAGGAATCAAAGCCCTATAACTTAACAGTACAGGGACTTTAAAAGCAATACAGAAAATCACATGGATATAATAATCTTATTTTTTTTTAAATCTCAGTTTTCCTAAGCAAATCAGAAACTTAATAACAATGACATAGAAATTATTTCAATAAAAAATAAAATCTGTTTCTTAGGCCAGTTACACAAAGGCAGAAAAAAACAAAAGCCTTCTATAGTGAGATTGCTTTCTTCTGTAAGAACTCTATTTAGATAATCTGCAAGTCAAAACTATTGAAAAGATACATGAATTATTTAATTAGACATAGGAAGAGTGTGTCCTGAATCATAAGTAAAAGTTTTCAGTTTCATAGAGCAATTTAGACATATTAAGAAAAGCCAAGAGTACAGAGTACAGAATGTTATATCAGAAGAAAACATTTTCTTTAGATCTTTAAGATAAAATGTTTTTAGCATTAGGCCACAACAACAGTTAGAACCCAAGGGGAAAAAAAATTACAAGAGCTGATGAAAAACTTGAAGGAGTTATTATCTGAGGCCTTCTCAAAGGGGAGAGAAAGCTGAAAATAGCAAGACATAATAGAAGTTAAACTTTTGGGTTGAGAGTTAAAATCTCTTATAATTCTATTAAAAGCAAATCAATACTTTAAGGAAATTTTGGTTTTCTAAACAATTCTTTAGTATATCAATGTGTTTTTAATATCAAAGCCGCATCTCTAGAAAGACTGTTATTAATTACTTCCTTTTAATTTTAGTCAACTTAATCACATAAAACTTTTTCATAAATTTTCTTTTTATAAACCTTATTAAGACTTACAGAAATTTATGACATCCATGGACTTCCTCTTTTAGTGTAATTATGCCTCTTTGTTAAATAAACAATCATTTTATTTCAGGCGAATAATTTACCATACAAAATTTTCTCTCATAGAAAATTACTTTCCTTTTATCTTTTCTTACCAAAATTATGTCTTGATAACTTTCTCTACATCTGCCTTATTTACTACTTCCTTTAACCTCTTTTTATAAACTTTCAATTAAACAAAAATTATTTTTAATAACTTTTTTAAGAAAAAAAAGTTTTCCAGCTGAGTGCAGCTGCTCCTGCTTTTACTCCTAACACTTTGAGAGGCCAAGGTGGGTGGATCACTTGAGCTTTGAAGTTCAAGACAGCCTGAGCAATATGGTGAAACCTCCTCTCTACAAAAACATACGAAAATTACCTGGGCTTGGTGGTATATTCCTGTAATCCCACTAAAGCAGGAAAAACTGCAAGGCAAACCTCTAGAGCACCTAACTGGGAAGGAAGGGGTGATTTATTTGGCTGGGAGGAGCGGCAGCACAATTGCCTAACAGCTGAGCTCATTAACAAAGAAAGTCCCTGCACTTTTAAAGGCTTACAACTCTATAAATTACATGTGAAAGGGTCTTGATTCATGAAGTAGGCATGTGGTAGGTGACTTAAGTGTGGGATACGTAGGGTTTGATCCTGTTTAAGTAAAAACAGTGCCTTTAGAAAGATTCCTCTATACCATATCCGTGCTCTGTAAATGGGATCCTGGTTAGCAGTAGGGGTCTTATCTTTAACCAGGCTGGTGGTGCCAACCGGTCCCTCCTCTAGCTAACTTCTAACTTCTCCTTTTGAGATGCAATGTAGAAGACTGAAGGTGATTAAGGAACTCCTTCCTCACCACCTATTTGTGAGGTGAAGGTGGGAGGATTGCTTGAACCTGGGAAGCAGAGGCTCTAGTGAGCTAAGGTTGTGCCCCTTCAGTCCAGCCTGGACAACAAGAGTGAGACCGTGTCTCAAAAAAAAATGAAAGAAAAAAAAGGAATAAAAAGATGTTTCTATAATATATATATATATATATAATGAAAAATAACCCAAACATTATAATGAAGATATACTTATATATCTAATTTAATATAAGGTCAAGATTCTAAATTATATATTTATTTATAAGCATTTATTCCATTACATTTCCCTAATTAATTTACTGTTTTTAATAGTTTACCCCTATTACTTAGAAAAATTGCAATATTAAACAAAGCTAGTCATCCTTTAAAGTTATTTTCCTGTTAGTAATTTTATTAACCTGTGAATGTCTAGTTGTTTATCTAAGTAAGAACCTTAAGGTTAAATAAATCAGTTTTTTGCCAATAACACAGGATTTAGCAGTTTTTATTAAATCAGTAATATAAAATGCCTTATTTATAAAAAAATTTACCCAAAGATAATTCTGTTTTGAGCTGCATTTATAGCATTAGAATCTTCATGCCAAATTTTGTCTGCTCATAATATCTAGCAGATATAATTATAAAGCCTCTGGGAAATAAATCTAATGTATAATAACATTTTAATATTTCTGAGGACATTTCTAGTTTTATCAATAATTGTAAAATCACCTTATTTGTTAAAGATTCACTTAAGTCACGTGGACATGAAAAAGCATTTGGGCTTAAAGTTTCTATTTTTCTGATATAGTATTTAAATGCGTTTTTATTTTTTAAGCCAATTAGAGTTATTTTATATATTTTTGATGGTGAAGCATTATATACATGACACATAAATACATACCTATATAAACACACAGACAGAAGTAGATCTTATAGAATCATAAGACTTATTCCTCCCCTACTTTAAACTTCACATTTATTGATAATCTGCTTCATTACCCTAGGCAATTGTCAGCTAGAGAGCCCTAAATTTCCATACTAAAGGAACAATTCTTAGGTGAAAATCAGATAGCAAAATTTACATCTCACGGAGAGAAAGAGAGAGAGGGAGAGAGAGAGAGAAGAAGGAGTCTGGGTGTGTTCGAGGAAGGTTAAAAATGGATGCCAAGCCAAACATAACATTGTAGAAATCTATACTATAGAAATTTTTAAGGAGTACAATTTTGTTTATAAAGACAGTTTTTTTTTTTTTATTTTTTTGAGATGGAGTCTCACTCTGTCACCCAGGCTAGAGCGCAGTGGCACAATCTCAGCTCACTGCAACCTACACCTCCCGGGTCCAAGCAGTTCCACTGACTCAGCCTCCCGAGTAGCTGGGACTGCAGGCACTACATAGAGCATTTTTTTTTTTGTTGTTTGTATTTTAGTACAAACAAGGTTTTGCCTTGTTTCCCAAGCTTGTTGTGAATCCCTGAGCTCGGGCAATCTGCCTGCCTCGGTCTCCCAAAGTGCTGGGACTACATGAGTGAGCCACCATGCCCGGTTATAAAGACAGTTTTAATTTAGGCTCTATTTTTTAACTGGACCTCTGAGCTCAAGGCAGAACCTACACTTAATCCTGGGTCTCCAAAAAGAGAGAGAGATCATGGGAATAGACCATACATTGCTTTTACAGGACACTTTGTTACTAAGGCATTTCTCTGTGTTTAAAGTGTACCCTTTCTTCTTTTAAACATATTCAGAGTAGTCCCCATAGTAATAACCATTTGCTGTAAGCAGCTGACATTTAACCATCTCTAAAAGCATATTACCTAGCTATTACACATACCGTGGTAAAAAAAATTCTCATAATACGAAATATTATTTGATACCATCAAAACTAAAAATATCAAGTAACAAAATACAAGGAAGCTGAGCTTTAGACTCAGCTATTTAGAGAAGAATTTGCCAATGACTCTTGAAATTCCACAAAGAAAGCAGAAGACCTCAAAAAAGGGATGAGTGGCATCTTTATGCTGTGTTTTTTTAAGGGATCTGAGTTATTAGACTCCTTCTCAAGATGGTTTTTCTCTTGATACCAATGATGGTAAAGGGGAAAGGAGGAATAGGGTAGAAGAAAAGTAAATTAAGTAACGGTTTTTAAGAAAGACATGGAACAGAGAAACTAAGCACATGTTTTCTTTTTTTTTATAAATGTATCAGTAAACTGAAAAAAGTTTCCAAAAACAAGATCCAAAAAGAAAAATGTAAAACCCATGTGTGTGTGTGTGTATAGGCATTATATACAGAAGATATATATACACATATATATATATTTGTAAGGTCTATTAGGCTGACTGTGTGTGCATATATATATATATATGTATGTATATATATATATATACATACACACACACAAATATATATATATATACACACTGTGTGTATATATATATATGTGTGTGTGTATATATATACACACACACACACAAATATATATATGTGTGTGTATATGTGTGTGTATGTATATATATACACATACACACACATATATATATTTGTAAGGTCTTTTAGGCTGCCTGACTGCACCATGGACTGCATGGTAACCTCTATGACCTGCACATACACTCCAGATGAGTTCCTGGAACTAGACAGTCTGAAGTAACTGGGAAACCACAAAAAGGAGAAGAATGATCAACCCCTATGATCCCTAATTAACTTTGAGACATTCTCCTATTGTTCCTTATTCCCACCTCAACTGATAAGGCAACTGGACTTTGTAACTGAACTTGGCCAACCTCATGACTTCAGATCCTATGATTCTCTCCTGGCATGTAAATGCTTCCCTGAACTGTAACTTCTGTAACTTCCCAATGCCTACCCCAAACCTATAAAACCAACTCCTATTCTACTGCCCTCTACTGACTCTCTTTTTGGACT
Organism: Sapajus apella; assembly: GCF_009761245.1. NCBI lineage: Eukaryota > Metazoa > Chordata > Mammalia > Primates > Cebidae > Sapajus > Sapajus apella. Next base: position 2,819,224 of record NW_022436974.1, on the reverse strand, counting down.
CAGCCTACCCACACCTGGGTGAATAAACAGCCATGTTGCTCACACAAAGCCTGTTTAGCTATATATATATATATATATGTATGAAATATTGTTAAAATATGCTCATTCAAAGCATGTTTTAACAATATTTCATACACACACACACACACACACAAACACACATATATATATAGCTCTCTTTCTCTCTCTCTGTATATATAGCTTGAATATTAGCTTTTAAACAGATTTTAACCATGGGCCTCGTAATGTACATATTATATATACATGGAGACTAAAAGAGGGTGAGATTGAGAGGGCAGCTATCTACATATAGAGAAAGAGCTTGAATATCAGCTTTTAATTAAGCTGATTTAACCATAGCCTCTCAAAAAAAAAAAAAAAAAGAAGAGGGGGTAGAAAAAAGGAAGAAAGGAAAAGAAAAGAAATACCTTAAAATCCTCAAATCTACTACATAAATATCAAGCAAACCCAGATGCATTAGTGAAAAGGGCAGACTCTTAGCTACTGAACTACATTGTGAGGTGGCTGCCATTGTTGTTTCTGGAAGAAAAACTGGAGGTTACTTGGTTAGTAAAAGGCAGCCTTGTTATGTAGATAAAACCCATCAGGTAGTCAAAAAATTTTTTTTGATCCTTTTTTCCTGGCTTTTTAAATTCTTTTTCCTTCTTTATGCAGCTGCAGAGTATCCCAGCAATTTTAAAGGCCTTGTTATGTATCATTTGGAATGCTCATTTGAATTTGACCAAGTCAGGTAGAGTTGTTCAGATCTGATGGGAGAAAGACTGAAACAGCAACAACAATAATAAAAATATGATTGTTCAGGGCTCTGATTGTAAGGAGAAATTAAGACCAGCTGGTTGTCAGCCTTAACTTTAGTCATTAAGGAAAAATTTTCAACACAAAAATTCAAATTCATCTACTTAATACAGAAATGGGGACCAGAGTAGAGACTGCTTTCTACCATCACAGAAGAAGGAAAAAACTCCGACTCATCTCTCTTGTTGAAAGCTAGCAGAAACTCTGTAAAGGAGCTGCTGGCCATCCGTTGTCGTGTATGCAGGAAAACTCACCTTTCTTGACAGAAATGAGTAAAACTGTAGAAAAGGAATTGTACGGCTAAATAAACCTTAGATCTCAACCAAATTTGGGGAGATCAGGGATTCTTTGGAGGGGGGAAGCTCCTAGGTCTCAGCAAATTTTCTTGTTGGTTTGAGCAATATAGGTAGTTCAGGCTAGTACCAAGCAACAACAGGAGTTTTGTCAAGGGTCAGGGTCACCTCCACTCAGAGTACCTTCCATTGGTCCCGCAATAGTAAACAAAAAGTTTCTGAGACAGATCTTAATCAATTTAGAAGTTTATTTTGCCAGCGTTAAGGACATGGCTAGAAAAAGGGAACATCAATCAACAGGAGCAATCTGTTGTCCATGCCTTTTTCCAAAGATAATTTTGAGGCTACAGTATTTAAAGAAGAAACAAGGGCTGGAGAGTCAAGAGAGAGGGTCTGGTCACATTACTCAATCCACACGTTTCAAGAGAAAAGGAGCAGGTATGGGGATAGTTAAATGTGGATTTCTCTCCAGTAAGTTTGCACTTTAGGTGAGATAAAATGAACACAGAGTAGCTGCCTTTGGAGATATTCTAGGCTTTCATCTGCGACTACCTGCTTAGGAACAAAAGGGAAAACAGGTTTTTTTTTTGCATGACTCAGCTTTCAGCTTAATATATTCCTTTTGTGCTAGTCATTTGGGGTCCTAAGATTTTATTTTCCTTTCACAACCACAATGTATGGGGTCTCAGAAACTAAAAATTATATGTGCCATTTACTTACATGAGAAAAACAGAGGGCAGAGGCAAATTTGGAGGAGAAAATTAAGAAATAGAAATTGAGGATATAGAATTTGGGATTTCTGTTTTGTTTCTAGGTACGATCAGCTGCACAGATACAGAAAAGAGTGACTATGTGTGTTTTTTTGAGGAGCAAATGGGGTAATATATTGAGAATATGTCAGGAAGTACTTATATAAAGAGTCATAATGTCTCTGTCGGGTGAGGAAAGAGTGAGAGTCGGAAAGGGTAAGGGAGAGAAAAGCTGCTAGGGTCTGTATAGTAGAAGTTTTTGCTGGAATGAAGGCGTTAGAACGAGTGAGCCAGAAAATAGAAGATGAAGTTGGAGAGATATGCCCGTAAAATTGCTAGAATGAAAGGGATGGGGTTGTGGAGAATACCGTAATGCTTTATATAATATGGAGTGGCTGACAGAAGTATGATGGGTAGCTGAATTATTAGAGTAAAGGCAGTTACGGAACTGGATGCGAGGATGCTAGAATGTTCACTACACGGACACTGATAGCACCAAGAATATACACACTGTGAGAGGGAGGAGACAGTAGCTAGATGGTAAATGTGAAAGAATGAGCTTTGTGACTCCATGTGTATAAATGATTACCAAGAAAAAAAGGTTTAGTGGACTGTGTAGATTGATGGCCTGACCTTCAAAGCTGGAACATTTTAGAGGATGGAAACCTGAAATTTTGAAAGCAGCGTGGGGAAAAAAGAGGACATTTGCCTTACTTCCCAGCCCAGTGCTCTGAATAGTGTTGTGGAGAAAACCTGACTTCTTTAGAGTAGAGCAGAGAAAGCAGGGTCCTCTGGGGAAAACCCAGTCTCGTTTAGATGAAGGGAAGGTTTAGAAAAGATGTTGAAAATATACGTAATTTTGCTACTGACTGACTGCTTTCAGAGAGAATAGAGATAAAACTGTAATAGCAGTTTTCCTTATAATTTAGCTGGTAAAACAGAAAAGGTGTGTGTCTTTGTGTGTGTGTATGTGTTTCTACGTTACAGTTAAAATTTTAGGGTTTATTTTTGTAATAAACATATCGGTTAATGTAAATCAAAATTTCTTCCCATTTCTAGCAAGGTGCCTCATATTAAAGATATTTATTATTTTCTTTTAATTCATGAAGGGTATTCTCGTGTTTATTTCTGATCTTCCCTGATAGGTATTCAGTTAAAGTATTGCCAAATTCATCAAGCCTAATCTTTGACTTTCAATGAAAACAATTATTAAACAGAATGATTCAATAGTATTCAAGACATTGAGAAGACAATTTCTAACTTGTACAATTCTTAAGATCAGAAAATAGTGTGAAGTCAATTCAATCAATAGAGGAGAGCTGATTATGCTAAAAGATGTTATTTATTAAATTTAAATCTCTTGAAATAGGAATTTTTTTTTAAAGTAAGGAATCAAAATTTAAACAGTGATTATAAATCCTACTACCTTTGATGACACAGTGATGCAGCTGCTTTCCTAGTTACCTAAGGCAGGTGGTGCTTTACTGTGTTTATTAGTGCTAAAATATATGAAAATCTTTCTTTGAGAAAGCAGAAAAGCAGATCAAAAAAAGACTTCTCAGGAGATGCAGTTATCATTATTGCTAATGTTTGTTATACATTCAGGGACACCGTGCTCAGTGCCACACCAGCAATGAAGAGCACAGTCCCAGGCCCCAACACACATAATCTTAGCACAAAAAACAGGGGGTCTAATTTGTTTTATTATTTAATTACCTCATTAAAGAACGAAGCAAGATGTGGTATAGTATTTGGCACTGCAGCCTTGATTTCCTGTTCAATATTGGGAAAAAATATATTTTGATGCAATTTCAATGTCATGCAGCATGTTTCTGAAAAAACAGTAGATAACATACATTGCTCTGGAAATATTTTGCCATTTCTAAAACGATGTAGGAAAACTAGCAGTATTCCATGCTTGAGTTAGCATAGAAAATCTACTGATTTGAGATTTGGAGGTTTTTGTTTTATGAAACAATGTACAACATTATGTATTGTAGGTAAAGTGAAATCATTTAAATAATTTCCTCTAGTTCCATGCAACAGCAAGTAAGATGCATAGCTTTTAATTTTCTTTGCTATGCCCAGAAGACTACTATAATCCAATTTTCTCACAGCTTTTGAAGTCTGTGTTAAGCAATAACATAAGGCAAGTTTATTCCAACATAGGACACAGCCTCTCAGATCAGAACCATTTTAAATACTTATTACTGATAGGAACTTTTGAATCTACTGATAGTAGCTGAAGAGGCAAAATGACTTTTCTTTAACAAATATGTTTCTTTTAAAGTATTTGTTTTCAGAAGCATAGTTCCGTATAACAGGTGCCCAAAAATTGCTGTGGAAATGGGAATATATTTAGAAGACTCCTGTTTACGCTAGGCATGTTGTTTTGACAATTCAAGAGAAATTTCTGAATTAAAATGAACATCATACTTATCAATTTCTCAGAAAAGGTAGTAATCAAGAGTATTTGGTACATATGATTTCAGATTTAATCTCACATCCAATTTTAGGACCAAATTTAGTTAATATATTTTTAGCAAAGAATATAATCTCAACCATTTAGTGGAAACACTTGAGGGTGATGTGACTTAAGTCTAGATAAATGTATTGATATAATTCCAGTATCAATCTTTTCGTATCAATGCCATCTTTTAAAGTGTGAAATAATGTTCCTGAAAATAATATCACAACATGATATTGGGAGGACGAATTTATTCTTCTTTTCGTTATATAAAAGGTAATTTGACAATTCTCCTGTCAAATTGTCATCTTTTTGTAGATGAGAAGTACATTTGTCAAGATATCATACATATGCCATCTTAAGAAACAATCTCCAGATCTTAGTCAATACTTTTTTTTTTTTAAGTTCATTTCTTGCTCAAGATTATTCTGCTTCTGTCTAGGTGACATATCAGCTGTTGCCCATGAGGTGATTCAGGGATTAAGTATTCTGGAATTGTTTGAACTTCCTATCTCAGCAGGGGTTCTGTACACTAGCAGTGACAGGGAGAGCTCACACTGAAACTCACACCTACTCCCACTCTGCTGTAAACAGAAATGACGCGCCTCTTTAGTTCATAATACTCAAACCGCATCTAGTCGCATGCATCTGCTTAACAGCAAATGGGGCTTGAAATGTAGGTGAAAATAGGAAATTCTTGGTAAGCATTACTTACTCTGCCAAAGAGGGATATACTAAGTATCAGATAGGCTAAATAACTTGTTTATAGTGTACAACTAAAGATATGCTGTACTTGACATTGGGACTTGTTTTGTTTATAACCAAATCTACACTGTTTCTTGTATATTGACCTACCATCCCTTTATTGGAAAATAGTATATGTAGACAAGCTTCAAGTGGGTTGTCATTTCTTCTCATATTTATGGCATGGCCATATTGACCATGAAATTATATATGAGGGAGTATATGGGAAAGATAGTAATGAATTAATATTCTGGGTCTATGACATATTTATTCAGAGTTACAGTGCAAGGTTTTATAATTACTTTAAAAAGATCATATTCAACTTTGAAATGACTCGTAATTTCATCAAATTTTCATAGACGTTTCAAGGTTGAAATGTTCTCTAAGTTCATGCAGTAGTACTAATGTGTGATATCATATTACAATGCTACCAAAGATCTTAATGTTCTAAAGGAGTAAAAGCAGATCATGATCATTTGGAGTGAGAGATACCTGATTTGAATTCCAATCGACTGTAGTGGTGGCTGTGATGTCAGTTACTACATATTGAGTGCTGTCCTGGGCATTGTGATTAGCACATTACAAATATTATTTTAGTTACTCCTATAGAGAATCCTAGGAGATATAATTTCTTACTGCCACTATAATTATCTCCATTTCACATATGAATAAACGGAGAATCCGAGAGCTTAAATCACTTATGCTGGCCGGGCGCGGTGGCTCAAGCCTGTAATCCCAGCACTTTGGGAGGCCGAGGCTGGTGGATCACGAGGTCAAGAGATTGAGACCATCCTGGTCAACATGGTGAAACCCCGTCTCTATTAAAAATACAAAAAATTAGCTGGGCATGGTGGCACGTGCCTGTAATCCCAGCTACTCAAGAGGCTGAGGCAGGAGAATTGCCTGAACCTAGGAGGTGGAGGTTGCGGTGAGCCGAGATTGCGCCATTGCACTCCAGCCTGGGTAACAAGAGCGAAACTCCATCTCAAAAAAAAAAAAAAAAAAAAAAAATCACTTATGCTGAAATCCACAATGAGACTATTGTGTGTCATGTTATCGTCTCTGTTTTATTTTCCTGACCACTAAATAGTTTTATTACATCTTTCACGGCTTATTTTTGAATCTTATTCACTTTATATTTGTTTGGGATATTCTGTTCAAGGTACAGTTTCCCCATCTTGTATCTATTCTTTCAGAGTAGTTAGTGTTCATCTCAAGATCTTGTTTATTACTGACAAATATCATCTTGTTAGATTTAGTTCTTCTGACCTTTAAATCCAAAAACACTTCACTATCACCTCCAGATTACTTCTGACAATATGCCCTTCTCTAATGAGGGCAATAATAATATATGCTATATTTACAAAATACTCTAAAATTCAACATTTTATTATCTCCTCACAATAATTCTCAGCAGTTCCTTTGACCTCCACACTCTTTTCCCTCCCATTACACTAGCTATTATTTCTTGTTTGTAAGATCTCTTTCATATACTCAACATCAAGATATTTGAGTGCTTGTAAGCTTCATCCTGGTTCGCTTTCATCTTTATAACCTCTCCCTAAAAGGTTTTCTCTACCCTAATGATGTTGATTCCATTGATATGCTCAACACCTCTAAATTTGAGTCTTTAGCACTGGTCTGTCCACTCAACTCCAGCTGTCTACATCCAGCTTCCTACTCAGCCTGACAGGCATCTCACATATAAATGTTCAAAAGTGAACCCTGATTTCCACCTCCAAAGGATTCGCCAAGCCCCAGAGTAAAGAATTGAAAACGCAATTAGTAAAATTTTATGTTGGCCCAGAGATCTAGTACTTTACATGGCAAAGAGTGGTCACTTAAACCGTGCCAGATATATTTAAATACTCTTCAATTATAAAAAATGTGATGCTCTGTTAAAGTCACACAACTAGGAATGGCTACTGGGATGAGAATTAAAAGTGGGTTTACTGCTTTATTTTCTAAGGTGCTTCTTTCTTTACTTAATCATCTATCATTTGACTTCATTGTTATTCTTAATAAATACATATTTTATGATAAAGTTAATTGTGGAAACTAAGAAAGTCTGATTCAATTATATAAAATCCACTGTAAGGTCGATAACAGAAAACACTTAAACAGTATTTGTCATTGTACATATCTTTTTTGTTTTTTAGCTGGTTATAAAATATATTAAAAATGATTAATTTGGAACATTAAAAACTCTACAGAAAATAAAACTTCCCAAATTTTCACCACCGTAGGGCAATCACTATTACAATGGTAACATATTTTCTATATATTAAAAATATTTTCCAGATGAGATTGTGTTCCAGGTACCATATGGTATTCTGTTTTAGTCAGTTAGCATAAGAATGTTTATATATCATTAAATGCTTGTAAGCCATCATTTTAGTGCAACATTTAACAAGTGAGTAAAGGTTTATTCATGTTAGAATCTTAATAATGAAATAATGAATTAGTCTTATCCCTTAAGATGCACCTCAACTTCACAAATTCTGATTGATTCAATAAATACTTAATAAAGCATGATGAAAATGCTAAATCATACTTTATTTACATGTATATTTTGGAAGTCTTTTTTTAAAGTAAAGATTTTTGAATATTAAATTAGAACATGATCACCATAAATCTGAGACTTCTATAAGGAAGTATTCATCTTGTCTCTATTTTACCAGCAAAGATGCTCAAGTGATGAGTATATGTCACATATTTCATGTCTTATAGCCAATAATTATTGGAAAATAATTGGAAACTGGCAGTCAGACTTCAGAAACTGGTCTCTTACACTATTTTAGGTCACCTAAAAATATCTTTGTGCCTTCTTTATTTTCCTTGTTTTCTCCTATTCTTTCTCCTTCTCTTTCTCTCTTCATATCTCTCCCTCATACGCACAATATAACTTTTTCTAATTCATGTTATTTATTTAATTTATAAATATACAACGACATGCTTTAAAAACATAAAAATATCTAAAGAGGACACTGTATACAGTGATGTTTTCCACCAAAGCCCTAATTTTTGATTCATTGAAGTCCCCCACTCAGTAATTTTTATGCATCAATCCAGAGTTTTTTATACATATGTAAGTTCATAAAAATACATATATATCTCCGGCATTTTTTTCCAGCAAATCAACATTACACATTAAATGGCCTGCTTTGGGACTAAGTTAACTCTCAGCACTTACACACAAAGGCAAAATACAGGGTGCAAAAGGCTTTGATTATGTTTTAACTCTATAGAACTGATGATATGTAGTGAACAAAATAAACAATAAAAATTACACTTGGGCCGGGCGCGGTGGCTCACACCTATAATCCCAGCACTTTGGGAGGCCGAGGCGGGTGGATCACGAGGTCAAGAGATCGAGACCTCCCTGGTCAACATGGTGAAACCTCGTCTCTACTAAAATACAAAACATTAGCTGGGTATGGTGGCGCACGCCTGTAGTCCCAGCTACCCGGGAGGCTGAGGCAGAAGAATTGCTTGAACCCAGGAGGCGGAGGTTGCGGTGAGCCGAGATTGTGCCATTGCACTCCAGCCTGGGTAACAAGAGCAAAACTCCATCTCAAAAAAAAAAAAAAAATTACACTTGGGTTAGATAATTTCTGATTTTAATGAGCACCATGGAATAGAAATAGAATAAAATGGGATAGAAAGTAGTACGTGGAGTTTATCTTTTAGATAGAGTGACTTAATAATGAGGATTACACATGTAAAAATTTGTATAAAGAATGCCCAATGGGAGAGAAATAAACTCATATTAAAAGATGAAAGGAAAAAAAATTATATGTAATCAAGGAACTTAAAGTCTAGTATGGCTATAATAGACAGTTGGTGGAGAGCAGAGAAGGAATCAGAAGGCATGTTAATAAGCTAGTTCATGTAGATGTGTAGGTCTCTGTGTATGCCTGTGTACATATGTACATATTTAAGGTGTTAGAGAGGAACTGTGCACTGTGAATATAAAAAAAAATAAGATAAAATTTAGGGTCTCCATTTAAAAATAAACTTGTACACAAATGGGCTACATACTTAGCATTTAGAAATATCATACATGGTCAGGTGTGGTGGCTTACGCCTGTAATTTCAACACTTTGGGAAGCTGAGGTGGGTGATCACCTGAGGTCAGGAGTTCAAGATCCACCTGGCCAACATGGTGAAAGCCTGTCTCTACTAAAAACACAAAAATTAGTTGGGTGTGCTGGTGTGTGCCTGTACTTCCAGCTGTTCACGCGGCTGAGGAAGGAGAATTGCTTGAATCTGGAAGGCAGAAGTTGTAGTGAGCTGAGATTGCACCACTACACTGCAGCCTGGCAACAGAGTGAGACTCTGTCTCAAAAAAAAAAAAAAAAAAAAAAAAAAAAAAAAAAAAAAAAATCACACATTTGTATCTAAATCTAGATATTTATATGTATTTATATATAAAAATACATGCATCTTGCCCCTGTCCAACAACTAAGATTCTCAAATCAATGTATACAAGGAAATACATTAGCATTTGATAATGAGTAGAAATAGTATTTAAAATATACATAAACCATATAGATCGATGCAGATGTGGGTGAAATAAAAGATAAAATGCACAAAAAAATGTGGATCATTCAAATCAGAAAAATGGTAAATGTTAAAGTATCAAGATGATGGAATACAGTAATGAATGCATTAGTATATCTGTGGTTATACTGAGGATTTAATTCACTCTAGAACATTTTCTTCTGTTAAAAATAGCAAAAAAACTTTTCTTCACGTTTTTTCCATAACTTTCAATAAATGAGGATAATTATGTTAAGAAGTGATTCATCTTAAGTGCTCTTCATAAATTATACCAGCTAATTTTTAGTGAATTAAGTTTATTGGGATACTGCTGAGTTAAAAGGGGTATATTTTGCTGTTGAAATTTTCTTATTAAGTTAATGACTTCTTGTACAACTGAAATGACGACTGGAATTATTACTAACATTTGAAATCTTAACTGTTTGGTTTGAACATAAAATATAATTTCTCATTTATTTGAATTGAACTCCTATAATTTAAAAAAATTTATACATTTAAAAATATTATTAAGGAAATATTTGTATATCATTATACCTAACACAAATAGGCAACTTAGGTTTTCTAATCCACTGTGCTTTCTGCAAATACTTTCAGATTTTTTTTTTTAATTTCGCTTTTTATTATAACAAGCCCACTGTTATTTCATAATGTGGCCAACTCATACCTTGTAATCTGTCCTTAGGTAACCAAGAGTCAACTGGATTAGTCATTCATAAAGAGTAAATTTGTGAACTATCAATCTGTTTCCCTTTATGTTGGCAATCAGTGTGTTTTAATTTTATTAGGAAAGTAATTAGGAAGAAAAATGAAGATGATATCTGGAAAATACTTTTTTTTTTTTAAGAAAGAAAAAGAAAGAAAGGAAGAGAGAAAGAAAGAAAAAAAGAATGAAAGAGAGAAAGAAAGTAGAAGAGAAAGAGGGAGAGAGAACAGGAATCTTGCTTTATTGCCCAGGCTAGAATGCAGTCTAAAAATATGTATTAAAAACCTCTTTTATGCCAATAATTGTGCTTAACAATGAGACAGGAAGGAATAAGGGAGGAAAATGACAACCAAGCAGCCAACCAATATTTCATTCAAACCTGTGAAATGCTACACAATTACTGAGGAGTGATTTACTTCCAATTATGTAGTCACTTTTAGAATAGGTGTGATGTGGAACTGAGAAGATTGTATGTTTTGTGGATTTGGGGTGGAGAGTTCTGTAAATGTTTATTAAGTTTACTTGTTCCGGGTCTGAGTTCAAGTCCTGGCTATCCTTATTAATTTTCTGTCGCGTTGATCTGTCTAATATTGACAATGTGATGTTAAAGTCTCCCACTATTATTGTGTGGGAGTCTAAGTCTCTTTATAAGTCATTAAGAACTTGCCTTATGTATCTAGGTGCTCCTGTATTGGGTGTGTATGTATTTAGGATCATTAGCTCTTCTTGTTGCATTGATCCTTTTACCATTATGTAATGTCCTTCTTTGCCTCTTTTGATCTTTGTTGCTTTAAAGCCTATTTTATCAGAGGTGAGAATTGCAACTCCTGCTTTTTATTTATTTATTTATTTATTTATTTATTTTTTCATTTTTTACTCTCCATTTGGTTGGTAAATCTTCCTCTATCCCTCTGTTTTGAGTCTTTGTGTATCCTTGCATGTGAGATGGGTCTGGATGCAGCATACCAATGGGTTTTGGCGTTTTATCCAATTTGCCTGTCTGTGTCTTTTGATTGGCATTTAGTTGATTTAAATTTAGGATTAATATTAATATATGTGAGTTTAATACTGCCATTTAATGCCAGCTGGCTGTTGTGCTCATTAGTTGATGTAGATTCTTCATTATGTTGATGCTCTTTAGCTTTTGGTATATTTTTAGAATGGCTGATACTGGTTTTTACTTTCTATGTGTAGTGCTTCTTTCAGAAGCTCTTGTAAAGCAGGCCTGGTGGTGATGAAATCTCTGAGTACTTGCTTGTTCATAAAAGATTTTATTTTTCCTTCACTTATGAAGCTTAGTTTGGCTAGATATGAAATTCTGGATTGGAAGTTCTTTTCTTTAAGGATATTGGATATTGGCCCCCACTCTCTTCTGGCTTGTAGAGTTTCTGCTGAGAGATCTGCTGTGAGTCTGATAGGCTTCCCTTTGTGGGTAACCTGACCTTTCTCTCTGGCTGCCCTTAGCATTTTCTCCTTCATTTCCACCCTGGTGTATCTGACGATTATGTGCCTTGGGGTTGCTCTTCTTGAGGAATATCTTTGTGGTGTTCTCTGTATTACGTGGAGTTGAATATTGTCCTGCCTTGCTAGGTTGGGAAAGTTTTCCTGAATAATATCCTGAAGAGTATTTTCCAGCTTGGATTCATTATCTTTGTCAAATTCAGGTACACCTATCAAACATAGATTAGGTCTTTTCACATAGTCCCATATTTCTTGGAGACTTTGCTCATTCCTTTTTACCCTTTTTTCTCTAATCTTGTCTTCTCATTTTATTTCATTGAGTTTGTCTTCAACCTCTGATATCCATTCTCTGCTTGGTCAATTCCACTGTCAGAATTATTAATTGGATAGCACTTTAGATAGCTAATCACTGGTTGGACAAGATTGTTAAAAGCTACACAAGATTATTGGACTTTGGTGTTCTGATGACTTTGTTCATAGCTTGTATAAAAATTCTTCATTCTTTTCCATTCTTACATAACTTTTTTTTTTCTGATTGCTTAATATTTAGCAGTGTGAATTGATACTCTTAAAATATCAGCAACAAGTGAAGCGTCATGGAAGAGCAAGTTTTGAAGTCCACAAATATGTCCAGGCTTGTAAGTCAAATTCTCTTGGCTAAAATGTAATTCCACCATCCTCACACCTAATTGCAAAGGAAGCTGGGAAATATAATTAGCTGTGTGTTCAGTAAGAAGAGTATACAAATTATGGTTGCAATCTCCTGCACTCTAGACAATATTATAGCAGAGCTGGTAAGACAACACTTTGATTTTTTAAATTTTTAAAAATTATTATTATTTAGAGATGAGGGTCTCACTATGTTGTCAAGATTGGTCTGCAACCCCTAGCCTTGAGCATTCTTCCCTCTCCTGCCTCCCAAGTTGCTGGGATTACAGGTGTGAGCCACCCCATCTGGGAAATACTTTGTATTTGACGACATATTCTAAGGTTAAAGTTGTGTGAGCCTTGCATTTTCTTTTTAGCAATCAATTAACAAATGGTGCTCTAATTAACTCTCTCTAAAGAGTGTCAAAATATGGAGAATAATTTCTGATTAGTATAATATTTAATCTATTAACCCTATTTTAACCTCTTTTAAACAATTACTTATGGGGTTCCCTTTTGTATTGATTTTAACCTTAACTTTATATAAATAAAATAACCTTGACCATACAAATTCTCCTCTTACCTAATTTTTTTGTAGATCTTTCCTAGAACTTTCTAATATATGAAACAGCCCCATGTTAATATACTAGCATCTAAAACTGTCTCAACCCCTTGCACTCAACACGTGAATAATGTTCTGGCACAGCCTATATTTCCTCCATTGTGAAGCCGCCAAATTCTCAGCTCTTGTCTAAGGGGAAGCCTCAAACTAGCTTCTCCTTCTTCTCTTTTTCATTGTTGATTGGATACAGTTGCACCAAAGTAACTTATGAGAGGATAATGAGTTATTCAGAATAGGAATTGATCCATTCAGATTGCTTTCTCAAAAATTAAAATTGTGAAATTAGGAGTGAATTAAGCATGTAGGTACTAAGAGTTTTTACCATATTATTAACTCTAAAATACCTTGGTAATTGTACAGCTTGCCTCAGAACTCTTTTTTTAATGCACTGTCATGAAAAGTCTAAAATCTTCAAAGTCATTTTTAATATACTTTGAAATCTGACTCTAAGTATTTCCATCAGTGTCCAGCCCAGCTGGACTACTGGATTGAGATCTGGGGTTCTCTGCCTCCCTACTTTTCCTTTTGATAAAAACAAGAAGTGAATTCCAGGAAAACACCCTGTGCTGTCTCTCCATTAATTCCGAATTATAATCTCCAGGATGTTTTCCTGATCATCCTAAGCAAAATTTCTCTGCTACTTATTTATTTATTTATTTGTTGATGGAGTTTTGCTGTCGTTGCCCAGGCTGGAGTGCAATGGTGCAATCTCGGCACACCACAATCTCCGCCACTCAGGTTCAAGTGATTCTCTTGCCTCAGCTTCCCAAGTAGCTGGGATTACAGGTGCCTGCCACCACATCTGGCTCATTTTTGTATTTTTAGTAGAGATAGGGTTTCAACATTTTGGTTCAGGATGGTCTTGAACTCCTGACCCCAGGTGATCCTCCCACCTCAGCCTCCCAAAGTAATGGGATTACAGGCATGAGCTACTGTGCTTATCAAAATGCTCAGACAGATGAAAACATGGAAATATTTTCTTTGATCCTAACACGGATAGATCTGAATTACAAACTATTCAAGAGTGGTTAGGTACTGCCCTTTTCCTTTGTATCTATCTGTAATTGCAGTGAATTATTTAGAAGGATGCTGCATAGTCCCAAATGAATTGTTGTTACTGATGCTTTGTTATGTGAATATTTAAATATTGATTTTTCAGAAATAGTGGGCAGCCTGTGTACATTTTCATGGTGTTTTGACAAAAACTTTGCAATAAGTGTCACAAGTCAGTTTTTGCTGACAGCCGAAACCAGAACTCCATGAGAAATGCAAATTGATGTCACTTCTCATTTGTAAAAGGCTTGAAAATTATGAATTCAAAAATATTTAATAGCAATGGGTCAAAGAGAAATTTGCTCCATCTATTCGAGTATGTGTCTCTGTATATAGCATATAGAGAGATGCTTTCCTGAGACAGTGCTACATAGATTAAAAATTGGAAATAGGATAATATTGGGTGGTTTCTAGGAAGTGGGTCATTGACTGGTGACCTAAATATTGTACTTAAAATACTTGTTTATGGATTATTAATTTTACCAGTCTGAAACAGATAGGAATGCCAGTGGTATTAAAGCCTTTATGATTTGAAACACAAAGAAGCAGAACTATTTTTGAATCTCTTCTATTGAGACTTTCAATAACTTTATTGAAAATATAGGCGAGATATAAGTAGGCACAGTGACTCACGCCTGTGATCCCAACACTTGGGGAAGCTAAGGCAGGTAGATCACCTAAGGTCAGGAGTTTGAGAAAAGCCTAGCCATGTGGTGAAACACCACCTCTATTAAAAATGTAAAAAATTAGCTGGGTGTGGTGGTGTGCACCTGTAGTCCCAGCTACTTGGTAGGTTGAGGCATGAGAGTCGCTTGAACTCAGGACAGGAGGTTGCAGTGAGCTGAAATTATGCCAGTGCACTCTAGACTGGGTGACATAGCAAAACTCCAGGAAGAAAAAAAAGAAAGAAAAAGAGAGAGAGAGAGAGAGAGGAAAAAAGAAAAGAAGGAAGAAAGAGAAGGAAAGAAAGAAGGAAAGGAGGGAAGGAAGGAAGGAAAGAAGGAAAAAAGGGAGGGAGGGAGAGAGGGAGGGAGATTGGGAGGGAGGGAGGAAAGGAGGGAAAGAAGGAAGGAAGGAAGGAGAAAAAATATATATTATTAATTGACTACCAATAATTTTCTGTAAAGTCATATTAAGTCAGAGGTTATTTGTCAGAGGATAGTACTGAAAATGAAGGAAAGAATAAAGAAACAAAATACACAGGCTTCCGTGATATTGTGATGTTTAAGAAACAAGCAAATTTCCTAGTTAAAAATGATGGCATATGTGTGTAAAATACTGAAGAGCTAAAATGCCCAATCTCACCACGTTTACACATTCTGTGCATATATTAGAGAGAAAAAAAATGTATAAAACACCCAACAAACATTTCTTCAGTGATTATCCTTCATTCTTTTATAAGCATATATGAAATTTACTGCTTACTTGCCAACATTGCTTCAGAGGAATGGAAACTTGTTTCTGTTTAATCATATCACCTTCATTTTCTTTTACCTGAATAAACGCTTCAAAAGGTTGAGTGTGGTATAGATAAACATACATACACATATACATACATAAATATTTGGCCTGTGTGTATATAGGCATCTATATAGGCATATATATTGCCTGACTAGCTATTTTTAAAATTTTTATTTTAAATTAGGCTCATTTAAAAACCCTTACTTAATTTTTCTATTTCATTTTCTATTTTATTGAACACTTTACCTAAGAAACAGGATATCATTTGAGTTGAACTCAAAGCAAAGATTTAAAAAGAATCGAAAAGAAAATTTGAGGCATTTATATCATTTAAATAATTTTGATATATTGCTTAGAAATTTAGAGTATCATCTTTCAAAGTGGGTTAAAATTCAGTTTTATTCCTTCCAGAGCAGTGTGCATGAATGTGTGTGTGCGTATGTGTTTGTAAGTTCAGATATATCCCTAGGATCTTTAATATAACGTTTTAAGATGATTTATATGTACACATATTCAAATCTAGTCCCTTCTCTTTATAGAGTTATTTATAAAGGAAGAATATCACCATGTTGATCTAGAGAGTTAATACAGGTTTTTAAAAATTTTGTGTAGGTGCCTTAATACTCATAGGATCAGAAATTTAATTGGGAAACAATTAGTTTTCTTTATAGTTTGTGGCTTAGTTTTCTACCTTACGGGATAATACTATATTTATGTGTATGTATGTTTTGATATATTTATATATATAAATTATATATTTATATATACACATATATTTATATTTGTATATTTATATATGTATATTTATATGGATATGCATAAGTGTGCCTATTTAATTACATACATAGTTTATATATATATAAATAATATATGGGTGTGCGTGTATGTGGTGTGTTTGCATACATATGTGTATGTATATATTTTCCTTTTATCTTATTTTATTTTTATTCTTCTTTTATTCCATTTTCCTTCAGGTAATGAAGTAGAGTGTTAATCACATTGGTGGCAATAAGTAAGTTTATAATAAATACTACTTTCTATTTCCCTAGAAAGTTTTCAAAGCAATCAGTGTTCCTGGATCCACAGTATTTGTTTAATAACAGTTAATTTCTTTCATTTAGCAATGAGTAAATTCTCTGCTCAAATGGTCCCTCTAGTTTCTTGATTGTGTATCATATTGTTTGGGTCAGATATTTATTTGCACTTACTTAGTGTTGGGCATGTATGTATATCTTTACTAATATTAACTTATCTTTCTTATGTGTAAAAGACAATTTTTCTTGCATTCTTTATATTGCATCTACTCTCTTTTTATTCTGTATTCAAAGAATCAGGATGTTGCTGGAAGAAAAATGAGAAATGTTAACAACTAGGGAATGGAGAGTGTCCTCTACCTTCCATTCACTCAACCATTTTCCTATTTATATTTTAGAGAAAGTAATATTATTTCACATGTGGTTCAGGGAAGTTTCCCTCTCTTTTAAAATACTTCCTTGGATTTGTAGAAGTCTCAGGTTCTTGATTCGTGTGTCTACATCTTATCTGAGTTTCCCTCTGCCTTTCAGATTGCTCTTACTCAGTTTCCTTTGTTGATTTCTCTTATTGCTGCGTTTTAGAGGGGGAAATTTTTGAAGCCTTACTACATTATTTTCTTTCTGTGACATTTCATCTTAGGACCTCAACTTTGGAGAATGTGCTATTGAGCACAAATTATGATGAGATTCTGTCTTGTCTTCTGGTTCTGGACAAATGTTCTTAACCATCATTTATATTTTCACTTGGTTATTTCAGTATCACCTCAGTTTTAATAAATTTATCACTGATTTATTATGACTTTTATCTGCGATTTGTTTTCTTCCACTTGCTCTATTTCAGTCAGTAAAGCTATTGGCCTGCAAATAGTAAAAATGTAAAGTTACCCTTGAAATAACCTTGTTTTTATTATTATCTTTCACTTTTATATTCAGTCAGCTAATCTGGTCTGTATGCTATATAAAAGTGCATTTGAAAAGTGATTTATAGAAGCAAGGTTTTATCAGAATAAATACAATTTGTTATGCCTGTACTTTTCTTTATATTTATATTTCTGCCACCAAAGTTATCTTGCCTATTAATTCAATAGGCTATATACTCTCTTAGCTGACTTTGCTGCTCAAATATGGTTAATACAATTTAGGCAAGTCCTCCTTATGAAGTTGAGTGGACCTCATTCCCAGCCTCAATCATTTCTAGCACCCTTCCGTACTTCTTAGCCTGGCTTTCAAAGACTGGTTTATTCAGAATGTCTCCCCCTATTTTTCTGGGCTTACTTGGTCTTTCTCTTAAATGTATAAGCTTTTCATGTTTTGAGGCTAAGAGGAAGTCTAAGCTCTTTTGCCCCAAGCCTACTGTTGTTCATGGTCTCTTTTCTGTGCTGTAACAAGGGAGAACACTTTCTGAGCCACACAAACATAAGCTTAGACATCAGCATTATCACTTCCTGGCACATCGATTAGCCCTGGATAAATTAGTTAACTCTGAACTTCAATTTCTTCATTTCTTAAAAAGTGATAATTATATCCATCTCATAGGAGTTACGTAGGGTTGATGTTCATGTATATTAAAAAATGCTGCTGTTTAGGATGTTTGCTATAATTATTTCTACTATACAACTTCACATTAATGTTTTCTTTTATGCACACAATGTTTCATATTTATTAAGCACTTCTTGCCAGTTTGTCTCACTGACCCTTTAAACTTAAAAACAGTAACTTACTGTCCTGTTCTACCATCCTGAGCATGTATCACAATTCTGAAAATATAAGAAGATGATAGAACTCAAATTAGCTGATTTCAACTTCTAGCTTTACTACTTAATAGCCATACAACTTGGTGAAGTTATAAAAATTCCCTATGCCGGGGCCGGGCACGGTGGCTCACGCCTGTAATCCCAGCACTTTGGGAGGCCAAGGTGGGTGGATCACAAGGTCAGGAGATCAAGACCATCCTGGCCAACATGGTGAAACCCTGTCTCTACTAAAATACAAAAAAAATTAGCTGGGCATGGTGGTGTGTGCCTGTAGTCCCAGCTACTTGGAAGGCTGAGGCAGGAGAATTGCTTGAACCCAGGAGCCAGAGGTTGTAGTGAGCCGAGATTGCGCCATTGCACTCCAGCCTGGCGCCTGGCGACAGAGCAAGACTGCCTCAGGAAAAAAAAAAAAAAAAAAATTCCCTATGCCATAGTTTCTTTGTTTATAAAATAGAAGTAGATTTTGTAACTCAAAAGTTATTATAGATATTAAATTTATCAGTATGTGTAAAGCGTTTATAAAAGTATTAGTTACTTTTACATGGCTCACATCTGTAATCCCAGCACTTTGGGAGGCTGAGGTGGGTGGATCACAAAGTCAGGAGTTTGAAACCAGCCTGGCCAACATGGTGAAACCCCATCTCTACTAAAAATACAAAAATTAGGCTGGTGTGGTGGTGAGTGCCTGTAATCCCAGCTACTTGAGAGGCTGAGGCAGGAGAATCATTTGAACCTGGGAGGTGGAGTTTGCGGTAACCTAAGATCATGCCATTGCACTCCAGCCTGGGTGGCAGCGTGAGACTCCATGTCAAGAAAGAAAAGTACTAGTTATGTGGAAATTGCAACTCTTCAGTGTCAACTCATTATTGTACAGAAAATCTCTCTCTAAAATTAGCATCATCTGCTTGAATAAATTATTTTATAATTACATTATACATTTATTGTATAGTTTTATAATTGTGTTATACGTATCTATATATTTGAAATTCATTAAACTTATAGCTAAATGTGTTAGAGAAACACTAAACATACAAAGGATAAAAGGGCTTTCAAAAGTCATCCTTTGTTGGAAAAATATAACTGAAAAGCATTATGCAGATTTCTACCATGTATTATTAATACTATGAAAGACCCACAAAATAATAAATAAAATTCTGGTGTATAGTACCTACAGAAAAGCAGAAATTTGTTTGACTACATTAATAAGAAGTTTACTTGACATAAAAACCATGAGAGGCTAAAAACTGTAAATAATATGCACAGTTAATCACTAGTTTTTCAAGAAATTTGTGGAGAAACGTAATAAAATAAATAGAAGCCAAAACAGTTTAGAAGCCTTTCAGTTTTATAAACATTATATTATTTATCTAGTTAGAGATAATTATTTAGAAAATAGGTAAAACTACATTTTTTTGTGACTATCAAGAGTAACTTCTTACCCCAGGAACTTGGATTTTATGGTTTCATGAAATTTTGTACCTGAAAATCACTAGGGTAAAGATATACTCTTGTTATTTTATAGAAGTGGAAATCAAGGCTCAAAAAGTTTCATAATTTGCCTAAAATTATATAATTGTTTATTTTATCTTATTTTAAAGACAGGGAGTTCCTTTTTTGACCAGGCTGGGGTGCAGTGGTGTGATCATGGCTCATTGCAGCTCCAGCCTCTTGCTGGGCTCAAGTGATCCTCTCACCTTGGCCTCCCATGTAGCTGGGACTACAGATAGCTACCTACCACCATGCCTGGCTAAATTTTATATTTTTTGTAGAGATGGGCTTTCTTTCCATGTTACCCAGGCTGGTCTTGAACTACTGAGCTCAAGCGATTTGCCTGCCTCAGCCTCCCAAACTGCTGTGATTACAGGTGTGAGCCACCTCACCCAGCCACAATTGCTTAATGTAACAATTCTCAACTACCTAACATAAGCTTACCATTGTGTTAATAGACACAAAGAGGAATAAAACATTACTTGTTTCTTCAAGGAACTTCCAATTGTTTCATCCACTTTATAATTAGTTTCCAGAGTTTTCAGATGTATGTTGAACATGTGTGAATTTTTCTAACTGCACAGAAAGTTCATGGATAATGATCCTGAACATTATTTTAATGCTGACTTAAATAAAAGCCATTAGCTAAATAGATATTATTGAGTTTTAATCTTCCTCTGCAATCTGTTTCCCTGGGGAAAAACAATGAAAATGTTAAAGAACTTTAATTGCTTCCTCAAAACTTTTATTTGTATGGTTTGAAAATTACTCACAATATTTACGATGTCCTTTCTAATATGATCAAATAACACTTAGGGAATTTGCCAAATTTGTGTGCAATTATTCATTTCATTTAGCCTTTCCTAAAGAAGAAACCATCTCACCTTACTGCCTTGTAAAAATAATTTATTATTAGGCCGGGCGTGGTGGCTCACGCCTGCAATCCCAGCACTTTGGGAGGCCAAGGCGGGTGGATCACGAGGTCAAGAGATCGAGACCATCCTGGTCAACATGGTGAAACCCCATCTCTACTAAAAATACAAAAAATTAGCTGGGCATGGTGGCGTGTGCCTGTAATCCCAGCTACCCAGGAGGCTGAAGCAGGAGAATTGCCTGAACCCAGGAGGCGGAGGTTGCGGTGAGCCGAGATCGCGCCATTGCACTCCAGCCTGGGTAACAAGAGTGAAACTCTTGTCTCAAAATAAAATAATAATAATAATAATAATTTATTATTTCTCATAATTCTGTGGGTTAGTGGAGGTTTTCCTGTTGTTCCTACATGGACTCACTTGTGGTAGCCTTTAGATGGAGGGTCAGCTGGGACAGCTGGTATGTCTAGGTCTCTCTTTATCTCTCAAGGTGGCTGCATCAGGCTTTCTCTTGTGGTGGCAGCAAAATCTCAGAAGACAATTCCCCAAGTACTTATCAAATCTCTATTGGTCTATTGGTATCACTTAGGTTGATGTCCAACTGACTAAATCGAGTCTATTGGCAAAGCCCAGAGTCAGTGTGGGAGGGGTCGACACAAGAGCATGGATGTATTTTTTACTCCAGGTAATTCTACCGGCCAAATTAAGAGATTTTAAAATAACAATTCTGGAAGGTACAGTAAAAACTGTTAATAATTTTGATGGACAAACTCATGCACAAAAAAAAGGTAATTGCCCAGTATTATAAGTCAAATTAGCAGGGAGCTAACTTTAATATTAGGTAACTTGTAAAAGCTTCTAAAACACTTTCAGTGTTATTCCCCCATGCTTGGGGTAAAAAGAATTACTGAAGAGATTTCATCATACTACTTTAGCTAAGAAAATGAAGATTTTTCAGTAATACTTGCAGAAACTCAGAAAATAAATATTTCTCACTATTTGGCAAAAAGTATTGCTGGTAGAAATACAAGTATATATGTTTGTATATGTATGCATGTGTATACACATATATTGTGTGTGTACATATGTGTGTATGTATGTATATATGTATAGACTGCCTATCCTCATTATGCCCAGTAATGTTCTATAAAGATTGTGATGTCACCGCAAACACTGAATTAGCAAATACTGAGCCATTGCTTCTCCAGGGAAGAACTATCTATATACTTACGTGTAAAAGATTATAATCTTAAAAGCAACTCATCCTAGTAGATTCCATTTCTTTATTTAACAAAAAAAAAAAAAAGAAAAAAAAAGAGTTTAAATGTGTTAAGTAATTTGCCTGAGGTCACCCGACTAACAAGTAAAAGAGAATCCAAACCAGGTCTAACTAAACCCAGTCCAGAGCTTCTCCCACTATATTGCTCTGCCATCTCCAGCCCCTGGTCATCTCAGTAGGAGAGCTGAAACAAGAAGGCAAAGTGTTGCTCTTTTTGACGCAGTTGGATAGGTGCTCTTGTATTGAAGCAGTTTTTTTTTTTTCTCTGCTCTGCACAAGTCTGAATAACTGGAAAAGTGCTTTGAGTATTGACTTTTTAGGGCTACACATAAATATTAGGGACTAGGCCAATTTGCAAATACAGAACCTGGGAATAATGAAGATTTGCTTTATCTAAATAACAAGAATTATTCAATTATGAATGTACTCAATGGAGCAAAGATAAGACATGTGAAAAGAATATGGTGGGGAGTCACAAGCTTACCCTATCATGTTATGTCAGACAGTTTCAGACATTTGTGTCTGTTTTTCATACTTAATCAAAGTAGCATTATTTTATGGAAGGAGTTGATTGTAGAGAAAGGAGTAAGCATCGTGTATTCAGTGAGACCTAAGATTATAGCTTAAAATGAAGAGAAAGGATGGAAAATTTTAGAATTAGGTAAATTACTATCAAATAGCAATAACCTAGCATCATTTCTTATTAGAACTAGTTGTTTTCATCCCAATATTTTCTTAGAATAATATTGAGCCTGAGCAGAGCATTCAGACTGATGATCCCATGTTACATTACATAAAAATTATGAGGTGAAATTCATATTAGCCCATTCTAAGAACTAGGGAGGGGCAACAAATATACAAATAGTACATCAAAATATTACAAATAGAATATTGATGGGATACCCAATGAAAAACATTTCTATTTTGAAACTTTCTTTAAATGTGTTCTGAAATCTCAGAAGTTTCAAATAATATTTTCAAATGGAAAATATGTAGTATCCACTACAAATGAGATTTGATTACATGTCAGAGTTTTTCTACTCATAGTGGAAATTATTATTATTATTATTATTATTATTATTATTTGAGACGGAGTTTCGCTCTTGTTACCCAGGCTGGAGTGCAATGGCATGATCTCGGCTCACCGCAACCTCCGCCTCCTGGGTTCAGGCAATTCTCCTGCCTCAGCCTCCTGAGTAACTGGGATTACAGGCATGCGCCACCATGCCCAGCTAATTTTTTGTATTTTTAGTAGAGATGGGGTTTCACCATGTTGACCAGGATGGTCTCAATCTCTTGACCTCGTGATCCACCCGCCTCGGCCTCCCAAAGTGCTGGGATTACAGGTGTGAGCCACCGCACCCGGCCGGAAATTATTTTTATATATTAGCATCATAAGAGCAGAATTCTTTTTTTTTTTTTGCCATGTCTGAAGGATTAGGCAGTAGACATAAGAAATAAAATTATGCTTACAGTTGATATAAGATATTTATGAATAGCATTTTATTTATCTTTTAAACATAGTACCTAGATAAAAGCCTAACTTACTGTAGACACACTTTCTTTTTATTTGAACTGAATTAGTTTTGGACACATAATCTTCTTATGTTTTAATCAGCCTGAGAAATGAATTTTGCATTTGAATGATACATTGTTCTTTTAAATAAAAAGACTATTCCCATTTACCTTGAAAGAGTAATTCAATAAATAGTGCCGTAGCGGAGAAAGAGAATTAATTTCCCTCTAACTATTAAATTTATTTGTTTGCAGAAATTGCTCCAAAGTACAAATTGCTATGTGCTCAAACTTCACAGTAAAGTTCTAATATAATTTTATAAAATTAAATATCCATTTTTCATATAATTTTAGAGCCCAAAAGTACCTTAGAGATATGTAATTTGAAATTCCTTGAATTTCAAATGAAGAAGCCGGAGAGCAAAGACGTTTGCTGACTTAATTTATCAATGTGGTATATATTAGAAAATAAATGTATACTGTAAAATACTGTATAAAATTAAAGTAATATAGTTATTATTTTTGAAATTCACCCAAATAGTGTCTTGTCAGCACTCATATATTTGTCAGCTCCTAGTCCAAAGTCTTTAGCTCTATGACAGTCTGAATTTTCTCAGCTAATGAAAAAATTGAGGTTTATATCTAAAAGCAGGTTTTAAAATAATCACCAGTTTGTAGAGCATTCTTCAGGAGTGTGGTAGATTGTTAGAGTTCTATATGTCATTATATCATTGCCATAGCAGTATCTGAATCAAGAAAATGATAATTATGGGAAAATTAAAAAGACTGTGGTTAAAATCTTGAAGTATCAGGTGCATGCTTTATGCCAGGTAGCATACCTAAAAAAAAGTTCATATATTTTCTCATCTAATTCATAAAACAATCATGAGAGATATTTAGTAATTTTCCTCATTTTATAAATAAAAATAAGAATTATCATATAACTTTGCTAATGTAGTAAAACTCAGAAGTTGGCAGAACCTGGATTCAAAACTGGTATATGTGCTGTTAGCCATTTTGTAAAATCTATTCCAAATTGCTAATGTAAGGGTGGGGGGCGTCCCCAGCTCTCCGATTTGAATAGGCTCTTAGCCTTGCTAACCCCAAGATTGGGGAAAGGGGCTCCAGAGGCACAGTGAGTTTGTCATTCAAATAAGTATAGTGAACCGGAAGAGTTTTGTGGAAAAGCAATTTATTAAGCAGAGAAAGAGTGCTCCCACGCTGTCTTGGGAGGGGATCCAGAGAAATAATCCATGTACTGTAGGGAGGGAGCAGCGTCATTTTAACCCTTGAGTTATTCCCTCTCCATTCATGTTCTCATCCAATGAGAAGAGTTCTTTGAAACGTCCTCTGGAGTGATTGATCTTTGACTCTGGTAGCCAATTGGCTACTTGGTCCACAACGCTGAGTTAGAGCCCCCTCCTCCCCGGTTTTTTAAGACAAAGGAGGTTCACCTGGATTTCTCCACCTAGACCCCTGCGGAAATGCGAAGAACTTTATATTTCCCGGTGAAGGCGTGGAGCCAGGAAACTCCTGCCTTTGAAACTATGCCCCTGGCAGTCCCAGGAAGAAAAGTTTTTCTTTAACACAGTCCCTCGCTAAGATTAATAGATAACACAAGAAATAGTCCACAGTGTATTTGCCCCATAGAGATGCCTGAACAGAGTTTCTGAAGACCTCCTAATGAAAAGAAAAAAATATATTAATAGTCAAAATATGCCAGTTGAGAGGAGGAGAAAAACAAAAGTTGAGTATGAAAAGGGAGAAAGATACTCAGCTAGATAATAATAAAATAAAGGATGATGATATGATTAAGCTTCGTGTTCCCACCTAAATCTTATCCTGAATTGTAATCCCTGTAGTTGTAATCCCATAATCCACATGACAAGGGTGGGACTAGGTGGTGATAATTGAGTCATCGGACCAGTTTTCCTCATGCTGTTCTCATAATAGTGAGTGAGTTCTCATGAAATCTGGTGGTTATTGCTCCTCACTTCTCCTTCCTGCTGCCTTGTGAAGAAGGTGCTTGCTTCCCCTTCCCCCATGGTTGTAAGTTTCCTCTTGGTAGCAATCCAATGCTCTACATTTGAGCTATACCACCTCCTCGTGATTGTAAGTTTCCTGAGGCCTCCCAAGCCATGCTGAACTGTGAGTCAATTAAACCTCCATCCTTTATAAGTTACCCAGTCCCAGGCAGTTCTTTGTAGCAGTGTAAAAACTGACTAATACAGGTAATTATCCCAGTTCTTTTGCCCTGTAAAACTACCTGATAAAAATTATAAATTTGTCAAAATAAAAATGTAACAAAATGATAACTGGACTTCCATTTGGTACTCTGTGGACTGACTACTCTGAAAGACACTCTGGAACAAAATTATATCTTGTATAAATCACAGTCCATCTGTGCTCTGACAGGAACTCTAGAAGCCTTCCAGCAAACAAACAGAAAATAGTTGACACAGAAGAATAGTAAACATTAAGCTAACAAAAAGCCATTCGGTTTGTCTGCTTGGTTTTGAAAAGAAAATGCAGTGGATATAGAATCTAAACCCTGACAAGGGATGAGTAGTTTTTCTTAACCTGAGACCTCAAGGTAAGCCAGTAAGCTGGAAGGTGCCCAGGTGGTCACAGGTTAATGGGATTATTTGGCTCAGAGAGAAGCAAATACAAATGCTCTCTATAGAGAACTAACTCCAAAGTTAGCCCTCAAGATTCTCACAAATAATGATGAATTACATATGATCTTAATATCAAAGATCACCCTGGTTCTCAAAACAATTAGCTACACTGAGTAAGAGTTGGCAGAAACAACATTCAGAAGTTTTAGTTTCCAATCCCAAATGATTTTAGATATTGGAATAACAAGAAACAGTATATAAAATTTTGACATTTGGTAGGCAACTAGAAATAAAAGCAATTTAGGAGAGAATAGTGTATCAGTGATAAAGATTTTATTTTCCTGAAAAATACCTAGTATTTTTTTTTTAAAACACACATAAGAAATAAATATTTCAAAAAGAGGAAATAAGCATGGTTGGGGCAGAAACTTGAGGAATAATCAGGACAGTATGGTGTTGCCGAAATCAAGGGAGAAACTCTAAGAGGAAAAATGTGGTCTATAGTGTCATGAAGTAAAAACTCAAACACATGGGCAGGCCATCAAATTCGATACTGAAATGAGTTTAATTTTTCTCTTGTCTGAATGCCCTGTGCGGAGGCTCCTGTATCTGTCCTCAAAAGCATCCATGTAGGAAAGTATGAGAATGGGGAATTGTTGAATTTTCCTTTTCAATATTACTGATAGTAGGAAGAAAAGAAAAAAAAATGAAAAATTATCTAAATATATTATTCCAAGCCATTAGAGGAAATGTTGATATTATTTAGGCATGATATTGCTTTGCTTTGTAAATGGATGATTTTTATTCATTTGTCTTATAGCATCTTTTCAAGGCCAGCATCTTTTTCTTTTATTCCCAAAGGATAGTTGTGGCTCTCCCTCTTGCTCATAAGCAGTTGCTGCAACAACCAGGAGCTCTGTCAACACAGGTCTTTTTGTTTTAGAAGTCCATGTAAGGCAGAAAGCCAATACCATAGTTTCCAAAGAGAATTTTCATTGAATTGCTCATTGCTGACGTTTTTCTTTTCAACCTCTTTTTATTCGGATCGATTTTTAAACTCTTTTTTATTTCAAAACTCTTGAAATGAAATAATTGCATTACGTTGGTTGCAAACTTTTCTAAAACTGAAAGGAAAATGAATATGCAAAGAAAAGTCAACTGAGAGTTCATTTAAAAGGAACATCAAACCACCTACAGAACTGACATTTCTCAGGGAAAACATGAGAATGTTTTAGGTGGCTCACCCTGACAAAAATTGAATAAAAATATATACTGCGAATCCATTAACTTTGGATATGATTTCTGTTAAATGAATGAATGTAAATATTGAAGAGTGAAGCCCATTTTAAATATTAAGGACATCTTGTAGGGAATGGCTAAGAGAATACATTGTTTTCCTCATGTGCAGTGTTATCTAAATCAATCTCCAGGACTAAACTGAAACCTTTCCTTCATGTTTCTAAGCAAGGGATTCGGGAGACTTAAAATGACAGCTTTAATTTAATATTGTGACAAAAGCGTTCATCTCAAAAAACTGTAGACTCTCTTGGGCCTACATTTTTATACGCTGCTTTTCCAACTATTTGTTCTTTTAACATTTGAGATCGCAGGGCTAAGTTTTGTTTTCATACCTAACAAACAACAACAAAAACAAAAAGCTTCCATGGTACTAAACCACATCAGACGACTGACTGAATTTTCCTAATTATTGATATTTAGCAGTATCATCTCTGAAGTACATGTTATCATTTTAAAGTTGTAAGAACTAAATTTTAGGACATTCTCAAAGAATATTACTCGATATTTTAATTTAAATATTTTGATGAAAGTAGTATTTGACTCATTTTATCAGTTCAACAAATGTTTGGGTGTCTTTTGTGTGTCAGTCAACATGATTGATGCCTTTGATAAAATAGAAAAGAAGACCGGCAAGGCCCTTGGCCTAATAGGATTTAAATTCTAATCAATATGAATTAATACATTTTCTGTAGATTTCCAAAATTATGTGAAATCAGTAGATAATAGTGAGAGAATGAATGAACATAGGTATATGTAAATGTGTATTTGGATAATGAAGAAGCATTATTCCATCAGTTTGAAAACATTATCTGTCTTTCAGTATTTAGCTATAATCTACAATCTGTTTACAATTAGCTGGTGGACAAATATTTATTTAATGTCCATTATAATAAAAAGGAAACTGTACTAAGTGCTACAGGAACTATTAAAAGAAAAAAAGATGCAGCTCTCAGGGGATAGAAATAGATATTCTATTATGCATGAATAATACAAGTAGTAGCTGTCAATAGAATTTAAAGGAGGAAGATTTTATTTTACCCAGGATGATCAGAGCAGTTTTTAAAAAAGAAATATGATTTGATATGTCTCCTCAAGAATGGGTAGAATTTCAGTATATGAAGAGAAAACCAATAGATGTATATGGATAAAATGGCAGGAGGATAAAAAGATATTATTTCCCCTAATAGTTGGATATTTTGTGGATGAGACAAAAATTGAACACTAATTTTTAACAGGAATTTTGTAAAATTACCTATTTCCTTGAATATGTTTAAGTTTAAACACATTTTTAATTCGAAGTTTAAATAGCATTGAGATATATAATTTTTAAATTTCTTAATATCATTAAATGAGATTGTAATATCATTTTCATAAACATGGCCAATGGAATTCAAATGTATTAGTAACTTGATAATCACTGTGATGTATTTTTAAAAAACGGTCATGTTTAACACCTAGAAATTATAAATTATTTTTCTCCTTGAACCCAAATTTTCACTTCACTTCCCCTGCAGGATTTTAGATTAATGTGACATATTTCATTATTGAAGTTATTTTGTTGACATCCTACTTTTTCATGGTTCTCAGTAATTCTTTTGAATTTCCTTTGACCATTAGACTCTAAATCTCAATACTTCTGAATTAAAAAATCATTATAACATTAGTACACTACTGATCAAAATTACATACATTTGTGTTTAAATTGTGACAAGTTAATAACAAACTATTATTTATAATGCATCTGTTAATAAGATAAATGTTGTTTATTTAACTAATTTCAGTACCACGGATGAATATTAATTATTGTTAGGAAAACATGTGTTATCAGTATTAATTCTATCCTTTTTTTTTTATAAATAGGAGCAGTGAGAAAAATTATTTACATGAATAAGTGAATGAAAATAAAATTTGTTTTAAAATAGCAATGCCACTAAATTTTTGAAATCCTTCAGTGTTATAAGTTAAAATTTGATAGATATTTATCATCAAAAGTCTTTTTTATTGATCAATCAGATTGTACTCAAGGCTCACACAAGAGATTTGCTCTATAAAAAGACTCAAGATGTTAAAAAGTAATACATTTCTTTTAGAAAATATGAAAACAGTAATTGTAAGAGATTGTTAACTGGGAATTGGGAAATGGTAAAGGATAGTCTATATATCTATTATGGATATGTTACCATGTGGACTAATTTTAGGAAAAAGTTAACCACTGAGGCTCTGAAAATGAATCTCCTTCAAGTTATTCATACCAATATTATAAAGTCCTTGAAATACCTTTTTGAATCCAAGGGAGTGCCCATACTTGAGTTTGAAAACCATAAGAAGAACATATTATGGGACCATATAGGCTTGGAGTAGTGACTAATTTCAAGACAATGTTAGTGAAGGAAAAACCTGAAATCTGGGGAATTGAGCAAATAAAGTCTGAGTTGGGAGGAAGAGTAATTCTCAAGACAGTGGTGATTGCACTTGCATGTCTAGTAGATGGGCAAGAACCTTATGTACTGTAAGAAGAAATTGTAAGAAGTTTTGTGCCATCTGAAGTAGAGTGTGAAAGACAGGGGATATTGAATAATGTGCCTAGAGAGGTGTTTGAAAACAGATAAAGTCAGCCTTGTAAGTTAAATTATGAAGACAGACTTACCTGTGGACATTGGTAAACTACTAAAATGTTTTTAACAGAGGTAGTTATTTTGTTTTTGTCTTTTTAAGACATTCTTGGGGCAATAAGGAAAATTATACCAGGGTATATGAGATAACAGGAAATCTTTTAGCAGATGCTTGGTGTGAAAAAAGAAAAAAATGATAGTTGCTTCAAATGAGCTGATGGCAAAAAAAGATGGAAACAATTAAGGTTGAGGAATGTGAAGGATACAAAATTTTCCAACATGAAAATTAATAGTGGAGGGTGAGGAAAATTAATTTTTTTACTAGATATTATTGGGAAGTCAAAATGAGACCAGGTACGAAGCTTTGGATGTAAGCTGAATGAATAGTGACTCTCTTCCCTAAATATTTGGAAGCATTTGCAACCTTTTAAGCTAGTATTACTAGACACACGGAAATTAGGAGCAGAGATTCTTTTAAAGGGAAAAAAATGGTTGATTTAATTTTGTAATGTATGAAGAAATATTAGGGGGTCAACACAGAAATACGAATTACATAGTTGAATATATGGAGGACTAGAGCTTAAAAATGGATTGAATGCAGATGTCTTGCAATTAAAGGGTGCTGTGTGAAACCAGGACATGCAAACTCTCAGAAAAAACTTAAAACTTTTAATGTTAAGCAGTAGAAATTATTTAAGAAATAGTTTTCCAGTTAAATTAGATATATGGTAGTAGAAAGCACATTTCTCATGCATTTTTAAGAAGTGTTGTTTCTTTGAATTAAATATCCAAACATCATATTTTTCCATTCTTTTCAGGAAAGACATATTTACTCTCTTTATATATAAGGAGTATTGCAGTAAACAAACACATTAAAAATACTACAAGGAATAATTCATTTCTCGTAAAGTTTAGACTTTAACTCAGGAAATTAGATACATCTTGTGAAGTTCAAAATATTTAGAAAGACTAATTAGAAGGTAAAGTAAAAGACATCTTCTGGCCAACACATATTAACTGACTGGATTTACCCTCCTGTCTAAAACAACTTTTTTAAACTTTAAAAATATAAGAACCAGTTATTTTCAGATATTAAGGAAATCAGGAAACTTAGAACACTGAATCCTGAAAGAGGGAAAAGTAGAATTCTCATACCTGGCTAGTGATAGTTTAATGCGATACAGTCACTTTGGAAGCATGTTATCAGTTTCTCACGTAGAAAAATTCATATACCTTCCTAACGATTCATCCGTTCCAATCATAAGCCTTCATTCAAGAAAAAAAATTTAAAATGTCCATGTGAAGATTTGTTGAAAATTATTCATTGTAACAAGTTTATTTGTAATACCTCAAAATTGGAAAACAGGTAAATGCTCATCAACAGGTGAATGGATAAATAATGTTACACCCACACAATGGAATATTACCTAGCAATAAAGTTGATGCCTTCAAAAAATATTCGAGTCTTACCGTAATTATCTGAGTAAAATAAACCAAGAAAAAGTTGACATATTGTTGGCTTTATTTATAAAATTTATTTTAAAATGTAAACGATATATAGTAACAGAAAGCAGATCAGTGGTTGCCTGCAGTTTAGGGAAGGTACAAATAGCTAGAAACAGAGGGGCAAAATCTAGGCAGTCTTAAATGTGTATCTTTATGATGTGTTACTGACATTTTGGCAGAATAATCCTTCTTAGGCAGGTAAGAATTGCAGTATTTTTATTGTTTCTTGTTTTCTCCCACTTAACATCAATGTCGTCATTCATTTATAACTAACATAAATAAATTTTTCTCTGTATTTTCAAATGCCCCAAGAAATCACCTTTTAAGAACAAAAAAGACGTGAGGAGAGAGTACCACCTAACTCACCTGAAAAAAAATCTGTAGAATACCCCTGCAAGTTCCTTGAATAAATTTGAAAACCTTTTTTGCAAGAATTTGTCTAATAACTAGAATTAAATATTTACTAAGAAAGCATTGATATTGTTTAGTCCCTTGGGATTTTCCATATAGCAGTAAATTTCTCATTGGAGCTGAGCCTGTCAAAAGTTGTATTCTAATCCTAGAGGCAATATTGTTTTATTAGCATTTTTTTTTCTGATTCCAGATTACTCTTTTTCACAAAGTATAAACACTTTTCCATATCTGAGTATTCTGCTAAAGTGATAACACTTTCAAGAATGTGCTACCCTCTTTAAAATGCGCAATCTTTTTAAAAATGGAGAATTTAAAATAGAATTGTGTTACAATATCAGATTATGTATTTACCATAATTATAAATTATAAATAAATTTGTTTTCTTCAAAATTAATTTTTAAGGCATTGTTAAATTGATGTCTAAAACTTCAAAGCATGTTCTCTTTATGCTATTCAATACAGTAACTCACCAGTAGTTGGTAGCCTTTGAGTATGGGAATAGTGGCTATTTTTACTGAGAAGCTAAATATTTAGTTTAATTTAAATAACTCAATGTGGTATGTGGCTACCGTTTCATACAGTGCATTTCTAGAGTGACTGGGCCAGTGTAACTATTGAGAATTACATGATCACTCTCTATTAATTCTCCTAAACCACTGATTCTATTTTTAAAATACCGTAGGCAAATTTAAATTAGTGAAATTGATGAAAGTTTGTATTTTGTGCAGTAAGAACATGAGAAAGAAACAAGAAATAATGGCAGGAAAAATATGTGTACATTGTCCTTTTTCTTTTCTTTTCTTTTCTTTTTTTTTTTTACATTTTCCAAAATACTCCACAAGTTGGCAAAAATTTCTAGAGAAATATTTTCAATAGTTTAACTGTCACAAATAAGCATTATATTGATGTGCCCTGGAAGAAATATTAGCTGAACAGGTTTTCACTACTTTAAGTTGATTCTTAATTAGTCCCAAGTAGTATGGTGATCAACAATGTGTAAATATTTGAAGTTTATTTATCTTTTTGAAAAACAAGATCATAATAATGCCTTTGTTACTCAGTAAAGACTGGTGTTAATATCCTCCAATTAATAACATCCAAAACTACTGGACTCTGGAGCAGGCAGAGTCCAGTAGTGTTGACTATGCCCGCTCCCTTGCTAACACTTGAAACCTATACTGTAATTGTGACTGACTGGCTGCTGCTTCATTGGTGAATTATTGATTTGTAGATTAGGATGGCAGGACTAAGGACAGAATTTTCAACTAGAAAATGCAGTAGGCTGGGCGTGGTGGCTCACGCCTGTAATCCCAGCACTTTGGGAGGCTGAGGCAGGTGGATCATTTGAGGTTAGGAATTTGAGACCAGCCTGATAAACTTGGTGAAACCCTGTCTTTACTAAAAATACAAAAAAAAAAAAAAAATTAGCCAGGCATGTTGGTATGGGTCTGTAGTCCCAGGTACTCAGAAGGCTGAGGCAGGAGAATTGCTTGAACCCAGGAGGCGGAGGTTGCAGTGAGCTGAGGTCATGCCACTGCACTTCAGCCTGGGCTGCAGAGCAAGACTGTCTTTAAAAAATGTGATAGAAGAATGTATAAAAAATCCAACTTTCAGTGGGTAATTGAACTCATATACTTCAAATAAGTCTGATATTCCAAGCTAGTACTATATGATGAAGGATTATAACTATATAATGAACATAGAGAATCTGAGACAGAATCAGTTGTTTATAGCTATAAGGAAGGAAAAATAGAAGCATTTAATATAGATTACTTTGCATGATTTATAATATTTGTTTGACTAAAAGTACCTGTGGCATCTGAAATGAAAAATGCAAACTTCTTACTTGTGATACTACAAAATAATTTTTACTCTATTAATAAAAATGTATGCATAAAGACAGAGTAATCAAGGAAATAA
Source organism: Sapajus apella (assembly GCF_009761245.1). Lineage (NCBI taxonomy): Eukaryota > Metazoa > Chordata > Mammalia > Primates > Cebidae > Sapajus > Sapajus apella. Next base: position 2,785,336 of record NW_022436974.1, on the reverse strand, counting down.
TTTTATGCTTCTGTTGAGAACCTTGTCTTATGTAGTGACCTAGTTTAAATGGCAGTTTTTAAACTAAAAGAGTATTAATTTTTCTGAATAAAAAATGATTCTTCTCACTAAAATGAGATCAAATAAAAAGTAAAACTATACCATCCACTGCAAAATTATAATATTATGATGATCATGATGAATTTTTGAAGCTCTCTTCACTACCTTCTTTAACTGGGTTTGTAATTTTCCTCCATATTATAGCAGACAGATGCAGCTGTTGAAAGAAGACTTGGAGAACACATTGTGGCTTATCTAGCACAAGTGTACTAAGTGTTCCTTGGACTCTATTAGTGATTTCCATATTCAGCATATAACTTTGGGGAGTATCTTATGCTGCCTTTGAATGTAATCACAATTTTTTGAAGTGTGCTCAATTTATAAAATTAAACAGCTGTTCCATCCAGGGGAATTGGGGATAAATGAGCACATGTTATCACTGGAAATGGTTGATACAGCCCTAGATATCATTTTTCTAAAGAGATGCAAACTTTCATTTTAAATCATGAATCCACCAATCAAACAATTTCATTGATGATCTAGTTTGAAGGTATTCAGTATGAACATATTTGTCAAAACTGGCAAATACATTTAAATATATTCATAGGTCATGATGAGTGTAAAAAAAAAGATGTCTAAGTTTCTAGGTATTATGACTATGACTTCGTGGCCCCTTTAAATATAAGAGGAAAAGGTGACTGTTTCTTTATAAGCATTGAAATCCAATTACATACTCTGAGTGTTGAGGAACCTTGACCAAAGTTATTTACGTATGCAGTTTTACTATTAGGAACCTATAGATTCAATTGGGGAAAGTTGAAACTACATAAATTTGGATTAGTTTGAGGATGTCAGATTGGAATATGGAGTGATTTTTCCCAAAACAAAATAATAACCTATATTTTATTATCATAGATTATCGTTTACAGAGAGTTTTATTTTATTTTTTAGTTGGAATATTTTAGAATAAACACAGGGCCATATGCAAGATAACAAAATATTCTGTTAGAAGTTATTTTTAAAAATTAATGGTACAGCTTGAGAACAGAAATCATGTAGAAAAATGTATGAAAGAGAAAGTTAATAGTGTGTGTTAGGAAGAGAAATCATGATTTTGAACAAAGTACAGTAGTAGCTTCTAAAAGTAGTAAATGTGTGAATCATGTTGGAAACTAGCTAATAAATGCTTTGCTTATTTTTTTGTTTTCCTTCTCATGTCTGTTCTGTGATCTTCCGTTAATTTTGCTCCCCACAGCTTCCTTTTGTTGCTCCCACACTGTGGTCAACTTTTACTGGGCTTACATTGCTTTCAAGAAAAGAAACCAATATTTTTTCTAAACCCTATGGGATAATACAATGATATCAAACACATCTAGCACTTGCACTTAGTATGCATTATATATATATTTAATGTTTACATATTAATTAAAAATAAATTTAATCTAGTTGCATTATCATTTCTAGGATATATTATGATATTATTTCTAGGATTTAGGCATGTATTTTCCATAGGTTTCATTCTTTTATATTCAGTGCTATATATCAGCTTCTAGACTATTTCTTGGTATATAGTAGGAAATCGTTATGTATTTATTAAATTAATGAATAAATGAATGGATTTTTTTAGATAAGCTATATTAGTCGGTTCTTGCATTGCTAAAAAGAAATAACTGAGATGGGGTAATTTGCAAAGAAAAGAGGTTTAATTGGCTCATGGTGCCACAGGCTGCACAGGAAGCATGGCTGAGAAAGCCTCTGGAGACTTAAAATTGTTTTGGAAGGCAAAGGGGGAAGGAAGCAGGCATGTCTTACATGGCCAGAACAGGAGGAAGAGAAAAAAGGAGGAGATGTTGCACACTTTTAAACAACCATATCACATGAGAACTCACTATTATGAGAACAGCAAGGGGGAAATCTGTCCCCATGACCCAATAACTTCACATCAGTCCCCTCTTCCAACATAGGGTATTACAATTTGACATGAGATTTGGGAGGGGACACTAATCCAAACCATATCATGCACAATTCCCAAAACCTTCTGGGATATTTATTATTCTAAAAATAATCACTTTACTTTCTTAACATCTTTGACACTCTTTTTTCAGAACCCCATGTTGTGTTCTGTTTTGGTGTGATCATCTTTCTTTGATTTTTATATGGTTCCTTATATAATTTCCTGATAAAGATTGCAAAGAGAGGCAAAATTTTTTTAGAACTTTTTTATTAGAGTAGCGAGGCTGCTGTGTAATAGCAAATCTCTAAGTCTTACAACATACAATGAAATTAATTGTTTTGATTAATAAAACATTAGACTACTGTAGTCTAACTCAAGATGGAGTTAGGGAACTTCAGGGCTCTGTTCCCGTCATTAAGAGACTTAAGCTCTCCTTATTTGTGACAATGAAACCTTCAACACATCACCTCCAAAGCCACTACTGAAGGGGAAGCAAGTGTTTGGCTGATCACATAAGGACATTTTTATTTTTATTTTTTTTAATAGGGGTTTTATATTTAGACAGAGAAATCACATGTATATAATTGCCAACACATACTATTGGCTAGAAATCAACCACCTAGCCTTACTCAACTGCAAGGAGAAATAGGAAATACAGTTTTCCTATGTGGCTAGAGAAAAATAAATGTGTTTACTGAACCCATAGTGTTATCTCTGCCACATCATGGCTATCTGACAATGCTTTTATTCTTTCCCTACTTGAGGAATACTTTTGACTATAGAATTTTAGTTCAGAAATAGCTTTTCCTAAGAATTTTGAAGATAATTTCATTTTTTTCTTAAAAAAAAACAGGGCTTTTTTAATGTTTAAAACATGAAAACAAACTGATATAAAACAAAAGTTTGATGCAGTTACATCCAAATGATTTTGGCTCTATATTTATGCTTTTTCAGGTCTTGCTTAGGAACTTTTACCTGTTAAAATGTGATAATAATGCTATCTTGTAGTTTTTACTATTTACTTTATAATTTTCCCATTATATTTAGGACTTTCATTCATTTGGAATTTATCCTTATACATGGTGTAAGATTAGGATCCAATTTAACTTTTCTCCTATGGTGCTAGTTATATGAGTAACGTCTTCTAAACAACTTTTTTTGTTGTTTGTTTTGGTGAATCACTAACTTTTCATGCCACTTTATAATGAATGTTTGATCCTTGTACAAACTGTCTTCTTATCTGTTTGGTTAACTCATCATTCAGTTTTATTGATCTCTTTGTTCGTGCCCCAATATTAGACTTTTTCAAAAATTTAATTACTCTAGCTTCATTACATATCCTTTCCTAACAAAGTAAGCCCCTCAATACTATCTTAACTTTATGTTTTCTCTGCAGCATTGGGTAGGATCTTGATCCTTCATTTATAATGCTTATTAGAGTTAAGTGTGTTTTCAATAATCACCAGTTTATATTTAAATGTTGCTGTTTCTTTCTTGTCCTACTTAAATTATCTCATTACCTTTCTTTTTATTTAACTATGTTAATATGCTTATTTCTTACTCTATTTTTATTTCTTCTCGAGCTGTTTTCTTCTTATAGTGTTTTACTGATATTTTTATGTGATATTGAGGTTGGAAAACATAAGATTCTAAAATTTCCTCTTTTTCCTTTTATGTATATTTCAGAGATTATATTTGTTCCTTGAGTCTTCAAAATAATGTACCATGCATACACTCAGTGTTCAGAAAGCCTAAAAATTATTTTTTTTTTTATTAATTTTATTCTTTAGCATTTATTATTAGGTGAGATCCATCTGTATCCAGTTGTAGCTACATAAATGAAGAGAGTGAATTGTCTGTAGCTTTGCTTAGTATGCATGTTGGGTGAATTCCCTCAGATATACTGCTGACAAAAACAATATGCACAGCTATTAAGTCACTTTCTAGTGTCTGGTAAGTATCTCCATCCTGTGAGTACTTACTAGACTCATGTAGGATAATCTTCTGTCTCATATCTTAATATCTGGTATTCTGAACCAATGCAGTGTGTAGCATAGTATCAACATGAACTATGTACTACCACAATCCTGTTTCTATCGGAACCAAGAACACTGCTTATGAGGACTTCAATTAAATCAGAGATTTCGATGAATTACTCCTAAATTCTCTCACCATCAACAATCCCTGTTCTATTTCTACACTGTAAACTCTAGCTGGCTCGAACAGCCTTACTTATACTGGTCTAGATGATGGATGGTTAGGCAATGTAGCTTGTGTAGTCATTGCAATATTTGCTTACCTTCTTTCCACTCAAATTCCTTCCATCTTTCAAGTTATATATTAATCTTAACTTTAGGGAAAAGTGTGAGTTTTCATCTTTTTCTGGAATTCTCATGGATATTTTAGTGGAGATTTCAAAGAGGCTGCATTGAATGTTTATTTTTACAAAAGTTTTCATATAAATACTTTATACTATTTTTAAGAATAAATTTATACGTGTTAATGCCATCTATCTGTGAAACTAGAATTAATGGAAAAAAAATATGTGAAATTCAGGATTACCTTTGCTCGTTTTTGATATTTACTCCTTGGCCTTCACACCATGCTATTTACATGAAATTTAGAAAGTTTAAAATGAGCTTTTGTTTTACTAGTAAGATACTGTAGTACTGGTAAAAGAAAAAAAAAAGAGCTGTATGTTAAATATGATATTTGTTTTAAATTCCCATTGTAAGTTAAAAATTACCATATTTAAAATCTCAATAATATCAAGAATCAATTCATTATGTTCAAAACAGCCAATTTCTATGGAACCAATGAATATGAAATTTGACGTATTCCTAATTAATTGGACATTTAATAATTACATGATTAGAGACTTAGCTTTCATCATGGGATAGACTATTCTACAGTTTGATTTTTATCCTGTTTCAAAATTATCTATTTCTTATAGTCTATAGAGATTTCATATAAAACTATTACAAATATATCAGTATTTTAAAATTTTTTTTAAGTTGACTTATTCATGGTTCTCTTTCCGGTTTTTTTAAATTGTTCATTATTTCTAAATTCCCACTTAACTTACTATACAATATTGATGGATGTTGGGATAATATTTTATAGCTGATTTTCCCATGCCCCACAAAGTAGTTTAAACAGAGTATTCATACTATTGAGTTTAAACTCAATAACCTTTTATTTTAATGAGAAAAAATACATGGAAAGAAACTAAGTTCCTGATAATTTTCTGTAGTTCTATTTTTTCTGTTTAGGTATTTTATTTAATAATACCAATACATTTTTAAACTGAGTGTTTGGTTTTTGATTTGGAGTTGCCCCTAAATATTTATGTACCTTTAAGCAAATCTCAAAATATTTATGAAATTTAATTACTCTTAGTGGAAATGATAAAGTTAAAGAAGCTAGTCTCTCAGGTTTCTCCTACTTTTTCTTTATGAATAATAATCATCATCATCGTAAGAATTACAATTTATTGTAGGCATTAGTACTTACGGCAGACCTATTAATTTAGTAGAAGAAGAAACTGAGGTTCAAAGAGTTAGAGCAACCTGTCTGAGACAGCACATCCATGAGATAGTGAATTGAGAATTGTAACCTGAAGCAGGCAATGTGATAGCTGCTTCAAGTATTCTGTAAAAGGGTTCTGTATAAGTTCATTGGCGGCTATAAGGCCATATTCTCTCACTTCGTTTTTGCTTCAGTTATGAACCAGTTATTTCAATTTATATTCTTCACCAAATCTTTGCCAAATTTTTTTATTCTCCTAATTATACCTGCCCAGCTCGGGTTCTACTCTCACAGAATCAGAATGAGAGAAGCCTCAGGTCTCAACCTTTACATATATTTAACTGTATTTTCATACTTATACTCTTTCTTGTTCCTATACAAATTAAAATAATGTTCCTTTTCTTTCCAAAGTGATTATTTATTTGTATTCTAAGAACCCATCCTAGATCATTTATATATTTACTTTGTAATGGAGAGAATAAAAATGAAGTAACTCTGCAATTTAGTTCATTTTCTTACTCTTTCTCTGTACTGGTTTGTTTTTCGAATAGAAAATCTGAAAATAATTTTTATTACCTTATATAATACATATTTGAAGGCATGTACCTTATTTCTTCATCCACAGATAATACACACCTTAGTTTTTTGCCCCGAAGAGACACCCAAATTGATTTACAAAAAAGGAAATGTTCCAATTATGAACATTATTCTGAAGAGGATACCCAATATATAAACTCAATCTTGGAACCATGCCTACATAATTTAAAATTAAAATACAGGGAAAATCACAAACTTAAAAGTTTTTTAAAAAAATCCTTATAGCTATATTCTGATTAAGTTTACAGCTGGATGCTTTGAAATACTTTCACCAGTATAGATTAATGGCAGGACATGAAATAATTAAAAAGTTGGGTAGATCTTATTTATTGCCATATGTCTTCAGTAGTCAAGGACTGCTGTCATCCCCAAAATAACTATCATTGACACTTTCAGGTCTGGGTTCAAAATAATATCTATACTTATTCTGAATCTGAGGCAGTCATGCTGAAATTGCAGAGAGCTCCTAGTTCCAATTCACAAACTTTCCAAATATATTTTTGGAATCACAAGTACATTTAATATTTATAGTAATGTTGCTAACAAAAATGTAAAAATAAATTTTGTAATATTTTCCTCAAACAGCAATAAAAGATAACACAATAATAACTCACAATATTTTATACCTCCATAAACTAGCCATCTGCTTCCAAAATAAAAAAATATCTTCCAAACCCAATCAAACAATGTAAGTAATCTTTATATTTAGAAATTGGAATCACAGTACATTTTAATATTACAAATGAAGTCAGTTTTACTCTCATTTGCTTTCTGGATCATCTTTTCATCTCCCGTTTTTGCTTGGCCTGATACAACCTGTCCTTAAAGTTTCTCCAGGAAGCTCCTTTCCTGGTCTGAATTTGTCATTTCATCAGTGAAGAGGCAGGTTTGGTAGTGGTTAAAAGTACAGACTATTCTTAACCCCTACTTTGCAATTTAAAAGCTGTGACACGTGGAGGACATTGTTCAACATCTCTGTACCTCACTCCTTCATCTATAAACGGAGATGAGATACTTACTTCATGGGGTTTTTTCCCCTAAGGATTACACTATTTAAGGCATGAAAAGCCTGTGGAAACTGGCTGACGTGTAGTAAGTACACAATATGTGCCATGCACTGGTAATAATTTTTGTGTTCTTCAACAGCATTTTGTACTTTTCCTTTCATGGTAGTAACCACTCTGTAATTATGCTTGTTAGTTGTCACTTTTCGCAGAAAGATTAAAAGCTCCATTCAGGTAGGAATTATATCTCTCTATTTGTCACAGTACCTCAAGACCTGTTATGATTCCTAAGACATGGTAAACACTTAATGGGTATTTATTGAATGAATTAAGTTTCTATATGTCACAAGGACTGAGAAATATATTTTGTATATATTATCTGCTTAAAATTTAATCATAATCAATAAAGTAATATTATATAGGTAAGGAAATTAAATCTCAGTGTTCAATTTCAGACAAACCCCAGGTTAATCAAACTACACATCAGAGTTTCTCCACTACTTCCTGATGATTTTTTCTGCAAGTCTCCATGAAGACACAAAGTCAAAGTAGCCAAAAGAAAAGTAAAATTTAGGCATTAAGTCGTTAGTATGAGGTTGTAAATTTGCTAAAATTATGGCTGGTTCATCATTTTCCAGGAATGAAGATTGCTTTGAAATTGCTGAAATAATCACCCCTAGATTCTGATTTTGTACATGAGTAATTTACCATAATGACACCTCCTTCATCTCATCTTTGTACCTTCTTGTGTTGGCATTTACTGCATTTACTGCAAATTTTGTGTAATCTGTTTCACATCATTGTAAACTTGCCTCAAATCACCTGATGCTATATTTCTATGATTATGCCAAATTTTACACTATGTTTAGTTCATCCTTTTGCAATTAGTTTTTCTGTTTGTTCCCCGCTTATAGTTGTGCTTATGTAATATTTCCTGTGACGTTTTCTTGGTCAGTGGTCAAGTTAACATTGAAAATTTGCAGGCAAGTGACACCTATGTATTGGAAATGGAAACATACGTGCATTAGCATATTTCTTTCCTAATTTCTTTTTTTCTTTTCTTGAGATGGAGTCTCTCTCTGTTGCCCAGGCTGGAGTGCAATGGCATGATCTTGGCTCACTGCAACCTCCACCTCCTGAGTTCAAGCGATTCTTGTTCCTCAGCCTTCCCAGGTGCATAGCTCATGCCCACATATTACAAAACAATTATGAACAATAACAAATATTTTGGTTCAACTGCATCTCTAGAAAATCATTTTCTATGGTACCTTATCCATCTGCAATTGTATCGTCAAATTGAGCTTCTTGATGGCATAAAGCTGCTAAGTTAGTCATTTTATTCCTACTTTGACAGTGACCAACATGTATGTCTGGCACCTACTATAAAAACTTGAATTAACTAATGCTGTCAGAAGAGGTGATTCTGACACATCTCTTTGCCTACAGTATACATCTTTGTTTCATCTATTTCTAAAGGCATTCTACTATTAAAAAAAAGGAGGGGGGTGCTACTTCTTACACTAGAATGAATTATTTTTCTCATATAGACAAATTATTATTTCTTATTTATACTTGCTTTGCTTTTTAGCAATAAACTTGGAAAATCTTTTGATAGTTGAGATGAAGTCTAATAGGATGGATTTTCTTTCCCTGTTATCTGTAGGCTAATTTTAATTTTCATTTTTAAATGCACATATACTTGTCAAAGCTTCTAAACACAAAACATATAATAGTAAAGCTAGAATCAAAATATAGTTTAAAACATTATTTTCCTTTTGCAAATACTACAGAAGTAATTTATAACCTTTTGAGATGAGAGTTTGTAAATTTTTGCTTTCTCGTATAATAAGAATAATTTGCATATGAAATATAGGGTATGTTTGCATTCCCTTCTATGAGAGTTAAATGTTAAAATCTTTACTGAAATGATTTTGTTTTTTCCTGCGAGCACTTACCGGATTCCTGTTCTCAACATCTAGATTGAGATTTATATGTCCAATATTTAATATTTTTAAAAATTTTTACACATTTCTCAGTGAAACCCTTGTTGTCAGCCCTCAGGTGCCATAGCACCCTGAGTGTGTCCCAGTGTGAAAGCCTTGTCTTTGACCTAGAGACGCTATAATTCAAGTGAAAGCACATTTAAATTTAAACTGTAATTTAAATGTAAACAGTTTCTTAGTGAAAGTGTTTTTTAAATCAAATAATCACAGCAACATTTAAAACTTTTATATGTAAAATATATATGAAACTGCTAAAGTAAATATTCACATTCGAGATCTCTCTATAAACCATAGACAATAAATATATTTGAAATAATCAACTTACCACACTGGCTAGCATATGAAAGTAGCCACAATGCTACTGGCCTTTAAATCCACTGCTGAGTTTGGCCAGGACTACTATTTTTTACTTGCAATGGCTTTAAAAACAATACTAGGAATATTTGTTTCCTGGTGGGTAGTAATATACTCTGTTGCATCAAAACAATTTTCTTAAATGGGAGTACATGCTTACATTGTGAACTGAAAAAATATCTCTAGTCTATAGCATGCCGGATTCTAAGTAATTCAAGTGTAAGATTCTAATTAATATATATAAAATACTGTATTGTATTAAGATGTCCTAGTTTTTTTTTAATACTTATATAATGTTTTAGATATTTATTTACTCATTTTGATATTTATTTTAGATTATGGTCTGCTGTTGCTTAAAATTTTTCTAAAACCATTAAAAGAATACTCTTCCTCTGCATCTTCTTCCCCACTGATATGAAATCCTAACTTTATAAAGTCTCTTTCATATAGAATTTATTTACTGAACTTTCTATAATGTCATAATACTGTATGCCCTTGTTCACATATTATACCATTAATTATTATTACAATTACCATTGAAGTTACATAGTGTATTTAAATTCTAATAAAATAAGCCCAATTTCATTGTCTTTAAAATTTGATGATTTCTTTCATTTATTTTTGCTGATGAAACAGAATAATCAAGATTGAAGGAAAATATCCATTTTTGTTTTTATCTAAAACATGTCTCTATAATTTAATTTGTAGAGAATTCCCATCTTTGCAGTATTTAATCTTTCAGGGACATACTGTTTATTCAGTTTTTAATGTCACTCTCTATATTTTTTGAGCATTTTCAAATAGATCTTAAATGTTTCTAATTAAGTCTGTTTTTAGATTTCCATATCTAGTTTTCACCGTTAATACACTCTGTCTAGCATCCCCTGTCATGGCTAGCTAATGTTTCTGGTATAAAACAATATTTGTTTGATAACTCATTAATTCTTATTATTTCTAGTAGTTTTTTCTCTTGGACTTCTATTATTGTTTGAATGTCTCCTCCAAAACTTATGTTGAAATGTAATTGTCATTGTAACAATTTTAAGAGGTGGGTCTTTTAAGAGGTGATTAGATCCACCCTCATGACTGAATTAATGTCTACTGTGGTAGTGAATTAATTTTCACCTTAGTGGGTTCCTTGTAAAATGGATGAGTTTGGCCCAATTTCCTCTCGGTGTCTCAAGGCTTGCCTGTCTTCTACCCTGTGATAACACAGCACAAAGGCCCACATCAGATGCCAGAGCAATGCTCTTGAACCTCCCAGCCTCTAGAACTATAAGAAATAAATCTCTATTCTTTAAAAATTACTCAGTTTCAGGTATTCTGTTATAGTAACAGAAAATGAACTAAGAAAATTACCAACATGGGCAATCATATCACCTGAAAACAATCATTTATTTATTCGGTAAATAACTACAGAGTACTTGTTATTTCTGTTATTTTATAGCTTAAACTGTATTATGCTTTTGTCCTCTTTCTAAAATTATTTTCTTCTCTTATTATCTGATTTAAACTTCCTGGAAATATTAGTAATATTGACTATTCCATAAACTCTTATCTTTTTTTAACCAATAATGGAAATGCCTCCACTATGCCATCTTTAAATATCATATTGATTTTTATTTGTAGATAAATGATTTTTATTGTATTTAAATCCCCTCTAATTTTAATTAATTTTAAAAATAATAAATGAAAAAGTTTTGTCTAATGCTTTTTTCTTTTTTTTTTTTTTAACATTTTTTGATGGCTTCTATTTCCCTCTTTGGTTGTGACAAAATGATGCTTGAAATTAAGTTCCCAATGTTTAAATCATATTTGATGGCTGAAACGAATTGTTGGTCTTGCATTCTCTCTCCCTGTCTTCTCCTCTTTTCCTTCACATGGAACATTATTCAGCCTCCAGGTTTCATCTGATCTTTGCTTAATGCAAATTCTTCTGAGCATCTGGCCTAATATATTATTGACAAACAAACAGCCTCTAATATTTCTTCATCATATTTTATTCTCTTTTTTTCTTTCTCTTTATTCTCCCCAAAGAAAGTTGGAAATGAGTGAATTTGCTGTCACTAATGTCCTGGCACAATTCCCAAAATTTATTTTATATTTATTTTTCCTTGATTTATTTTTAAATATTGTTATGACATGAAAATTATCACAAGATAATCAAGATAATTTTTACTTGAGGCTAAAAATCATATATCTGTTTATCAATCTATTAATATTTATCTGCTTTCTCATTTTATCCAATTTAGAACATTCTTTGGCGCTCTCATTTTAACATTTTACTAAAATCTTCAAAATTTCACACGTTCATTACTTAGAACGTTTTTTAATGGAAATACATTTGTATTTCTAATGTAATCAAATATAATTTACCATATGGAATATGCTTAGCAATGATCTTTTAAAAAATTATTTCATGAGTTATGATGCATGCCATGTAGATATGTGGTAGGAAATTACAGTACAAAAAATATGTACTTTGTTCCTTAAACATTCTGGTCAATTTCTTACAGAACTTAGTCTTTAAAGCTAATTGTCTTAAAATCTAATTTAGTCTTTAAAGCTAAATAAAGACTAATCTTAGTCTTTAAAGCTAATTTAAAGCATATGTATCAATAAGCATTCATAATTATGAACTGATTTCTTCAATGGGTGGTCAGATTAGGGCCCAAGCTTCCCAGTTTATTTTGTTGGTTCACTGCTGCCATAGCTCAAATTATTTCATTTTTAGTAGATTCTGAATTCATTCTGATTAAAATCTCTGACATGTTTGGTATTTTAGCAGCTGAAGTATGATAGCTCATGTTTTATCAGCTGATCCTGTCAAAGGAGTGTAGATATCCTCAATCCACAAGTGAATGGCTAATTATGATCCCCAACTTTTATTGAGTTCCTGTTGTTTTGTTCTTTTCCTGTTTCCTAGGTAAGACAGATATATGGATGCCAACCTATGTTTGTGTTTACCTGTACTTATTTTTGATGGTTTTACTTATTTTGATACCATCTCTCCAGCAAGATAGACTTTCTTTAAAAAAGCATTTATCCTTTTTCATTTCTTTCTTAGCATTCTTTTCATAGACCTTATTATTTTGCATGCACTATATATTGAATTGATTTCATCTTGAGAAATGAATTTAGTTAATATCCTAAAATGAATATATAATTAATACACAAATTGAAGAAACATAAAGTTTTAATATTTTATAGTTGTTTTGTTTAGGAAAAGATTATTAATATTTCACAATTGAGACTCTTTTTAAAAATAATTTAGTACCCCTACATAGGATGTGGTTCTCTGCATTTTCTGTATGTTATTTTCTAATTTTCACAAACAAATTTTTTTTTTTGGTGAGATCTTATAGTCTGTGCTGAGTCTGGTATTTTCTTCATTGTATAATTAATACTCTGCCCCTCTTTCCATTTATTTCTTTATTTTATTACATGAATACTTTTATTTCAATATTTTTCTCCTGACTTTTACTATATTTTTAATTATTCTAACCCTAAATAGTAATAAAGTTGATAAAAGTACACATATATAGAGACAGAAATGGCATATATGTTTATACATAAACATACATTAAAAAAAACAAAGAGAGATAGTTAGAAAACTACAGTTGGAAGTACACCAAAGCAAAATTTAACAAAAGTAAAAATAATAACATTTCAAGGACGATCAGGGACCAGGTGCAGTGGCTCATATATGTAATCATAGATCTTCATAGATTTTCTGGAAGCCAAGGCAAGAGGATTGTCTGAGGCCAGGAATTCAAGACCAACCTGGCCAAAATAGTGAGACTCCATCTCTCTCTAAAAAAAAAATTCAGCCGGGCACGGTGGCTAACGCCTGTAATCTCAACACTTTGGGAGGGCGAGGCGAGCAGATCACGAGGTCAAGAAATCAAGACCGCACTGCCAACATGGTGAAACCCCATCTCTACTAAAAAATACAAACATTAACTGGGCATGATGGTGCGTGCCTGTAGTGCAAGCTACTCAGGAGGCGGAGGCAGGAGAATCACTTGAACCTGGGAGATGGAGGTTGCAGTAACCTGCGATTGTACCACTACATTCCAGCCTGGTAACAGAGCGAGACTTGATGTCAAGAAAAAAAAAGTTAATTATTTAAATTTTTTTTAAAAAAGAAGCTGAACATTTTATCTTACATAAATACATAAAGTTGGAAATACTTTAAAATCGCTAATATTGTAACTACAATATATTTAGTAAGTGAAAAACTGAAAAAATCCTGGTGTTGTAGAATCAAAATGTGAATATTATAGAGACGCATTCCTTAGGTTTAGTTGGAGATAATTTTTTTTTTTGCCTCAAGAAAAATTGTGAAATTAAGTCTATTTAAATAATGAGAATTTCAAGTATCTTTTCTGTATTTATGGTTCTGTAACACATTTTCACAAACTTAGGGGATTAAAACAATGTATAATTATTATCTCACAGTTTCTGTGAGTAGAGTCTGGGCATGCGTGGGCTGTGCCTTGCTCCAGTTCTCACAAGACTGCAATGAAGGTGTCAGTCAAAACTAGGGTTTTATATGAAGACTCAGTTGGAAAATATTCACTTTCAAGCTTACCTCCATGGCTGTTGAAAGGATTCAGTTTCTTTTGGGTTTCTGAACTGAAGACCTTTGCCTGGGGGCCCACCATCAGTTTCTTGCCACATGCATCTCTCCAACATGATAACAGCAAAAGAAAGTGTCTACTAGCAAAATGGGTTAAAATCTGTTTTAACCTATTCACAGAAGTAGGATCCTATTGAGTCTGTTGTATTATTTTGCCTCGAAGCAAGTTTCTAGGCCTGCCCACTCTCAAGGGATAGGGATGACACAAGAGCCTGACTATCAAGGAGGAGGGCATCTTTGAGGGCCATCTTGTAGTTGGCTGCTGCAATTCCTTTCTTTTTCTCCTCTCCTCTCCAAATAGGCTCTTTCAACAATGTGGATATATTGATTATCTTTTTTTTGCAATGGTGGTTAAACCAAGATAACATGTAAAATGCATGGTGAAGGTAGCCAAAATATTTTAAAAATTCAAAATTGTTACTAACTTGTTTGAAAATAAACCATTTTAAGAAAGTTACATGACTGACTTCAGCTATAGAGTGACGTTTCCTACTTTTAAAAAAATGTGCACTTTATTGATTCTATTTAATAGATATCTTTCTGTTACAAAGAGCAAATGATTTAATCTATACATACATTAATGTACATTTAACCTGAAAAGACTTTGTAGCTAATGTTTTAGATTCTTTTTGGTTTGTTTTAAATTGTGTCTGGGATTTCTTTTAGCCCCTAAACACTAAATTGTTTCAATGAATATAAAAATAAAATAGTACCCATTCATCAAACTGAGCACTAGTGCTAAAAGCATACATTAAAATGTAAACCAATGGATTAAAATTCATATGGCTTTTCTGCTTCCTGGTGAAAATAGAAAATAAAGAAATCACTGGTCATCCTCTTCTAGTTTCATTAATTCTTATTTTTAAGAACCATTTTGCTTGTTTAAGACAGTGAATATTGTTAATAATGGAAACCAATTACTTTTAATCTACGAGGTTCAGAATGCCCTTCACACTGCCTTTTTTACTATTTTATAAGAAAATGCTATTTACTATAAAAGATAACAATAATTTAAAAATTTAAGTAACATTTTACTGCTGTTCATTTACTACTTCTATACTTAGCATGAAAGTCATGCAATACAGTTCTGAAAAAAAGAAACCCTTTTATTGATTTTATTTGATTTCATGTCATACTAGATAATACAGAGCAGAGCTTTAAAACACTTGTAAACACTATAAATGCATTAAACTAGATAATTTATCTTGGAAGCAAATTTTGAAGGTAGATGTAACTTAAATAAACTAATTATAAATAAGTAATGGCCATACTTTTCTTAGCCTTAAATTTTAAATCTAGAAATACATGATACCAGGACTTCTGACATAAAACTAAAATACCACTTTTAATGTGTTAAATCTTTTGAAATCTTGTTTTAAAATATTAAGTGATGGAACAGGCTCTAGTTTTCTAAATATGTATAATAATAGTCTACTAAATTAAATTTATAAAACACAATTTTATTAATTTTGACCCTCAGGAACAGCTGTATACATTTTGAGATATAGGGGAATAAAAGCATTTTATAAATGGTCAGTTGAAAATTTTAGTTGGCTGACACATTTTTTACATCTGTTTATTTTTCTATACAGTTTAGTTTATTTTTCTTATCAGAACTAGATAAAGACCTATCAGACCAAATTTATTCCCAATGGCAAAAAAAAAAGACGGGGGAAAAAAATGCTAAACACTTCATTACGGGACCAAACACTTTCATTTGGCTAAAAATAGAAATACATAATATAGGTAACAGATGGCATTTAAGGTTGCTGCAATTCAGCTTTAATTAAATTTGAGATATCTTTGATGCTGGTGTAAAGAAGCATGATCTTTCTGGTACATATTAACTATACGATGAAGTATGAGTTGTCTATTGAAGTATGCTTATTAATATAAAATATGCTCTACAACAAATTTAAATACTTGCTCTCTCCTTTTATTTTCTTTCTGTCCCTTTCGTATGCCAGTTTTGCTTCTTGAAATGATACACTTTCTTCCTTGTGGAACTGCCAATAAGTAGCCAATATTTGGCCAGGTAAAGAGTATATTTTCTGAAGTTGGACAGCTGTTTCAGCGGCTTTCAGTGGCATCTTTGTCAGGATGTTTGACGTCCAGAGATCTACAAAACAAGGACATCAGAATTATCAAATTCATATGATTGCTGTAAGGCTTAAATGATTTAGTATCTGTAGAACATATGGAACAATGGCTTAAATAATTATGAACACCGTATAAGCATTTGCTATTAATTTTACCTGATTCTTGAATGTTCGCATATTCTTGAGATTCACTGTATGTTTATTCTTCAATCTTGGCTTTACAACATGTTTCCTAACATCTAGAGTTGTGTCTATCTAACTTCTGTTACTATTGAAGTCCATAACTTCTAATAGGTATAGACATTTTTGTTTTTTTTTTTTTTGTTTTTTTCTACCTGTGAACTACCCCTAGTGTCTATCCAACTCACATTAGGACCTGGTATGTTACAGGCCATTGGATATTCCTATGGCTTACTTACCTAATGATCAACAGCGCTGGTTCAACATCAGGGTATTTTTACCCTACTAAGTCCTGAAAGAGTATTCTATGGAAAGTAGTGGATGATTTTGGATTCAATAAGAATTCATTAGGGATATTGCGAATCTAAGATAACTATGAAATTCACTTGCGTGGGTCCTTGAAGCCTTTGAGAAGAATGTACACCTACCCACACTCAGCTTATTGCAGTCTATAGTCATGAGACTGGGTTGAAAGTTATGCCTATGCCATGTCTTCTGTCTCAGTTCCACACATGATTGGCATTAAAAAATGAATATTGCAAGGATAATTTTAGTTCCTACTGGATACCTGCATTCAAAGTTTCTTGCTACTGGGTCTTCGATAATCAGTAATTCCAGTGCCTTTTTGAAGATTCATTTTCATCTTTAGAATATTATTTTTCTTTATCTCAGGATATTTTCTTACATTATCAACATCATATTATGCTAATTAAAGCCTGACACCATTAATATCAAAATATGTCTTTTAAATATGTTTTTAAGCAACCAAACCTTACACAAAATATATTAGAGTGCTGTGTTTTGTAAGCCTCTAATAATTTTGGTTTTGTTCCGTTTTTCTCCAATTATAGCCCTTTTCCCTTACTCGGTGTTGTAGCCCTAGCATCCCATACTGGTGATCAGTAAAATACATTGAATTTTAATGAATATATTTGCTGATTATGTGAGAAATCTTTTAAAATTCAAAGCTGATGCTGTTATTCTAACGAGTAAAATATTAAAACAACTTAATCACTCAGTATTACCTACAAATTCATTATCATGGAATACAATACCCTTTAGGAGTTGGCACTGCTTATTGCTTCAAGCTCCCCCATGATTTCCTTCTTTAAGTGTTGACAACTCACCTTACTTCTCCACCTGAATGAATACATTTGGTTTTCAAGACTCATAAATACTTATCTTTTTAATTCCTCCAAGAGCTAATTATTTTCTCCCCTGTGCCAGAAGTATATTCTGTAGCTAAGCTTATCGTAGTCAAGATTTTCTATACTGCAATTATACAATTACATTTCTATATCTCCTTGGAGGTGATTGTTTATACAGGAAGAAGATTATATTTTCTTAAATTTTGTGTAATGAGACCATAATCAGTGCACAATAAATGTAATAAGAATTATTTAAGAATTAATGAATAAATTGATACCTTGCTAAGGTTCAACATCCCTAAAATAATATTTAGAGTCTGAAATTCCAGGTGATTACATATAAAGGAAAAGGTAAATTTTGAGGTTTTTAAGGGAAATGAAAAATCAATAAGAATGCATTATTAATCTCCCTATGAACTGAAAATATGAATTATTACACTATACTTTTCCCTTTCAGATACTGAGCAAAGTGATAAAAGATTATTCTTATTAAGTACATAACCAAACAAATTAGGCAAAATGCTACTTTTATTAAAATATATTATTATTTGCTAATAGATAAGATATACATTTTTGAAAACTGCAAAGAAAAGAATGGTAATTTTACATTGCTTTAAATGATAAAGAAATTATAGTGCAACCTTTAGTGTTAGCTTCTTAACTAGTATCATTTAGCATTTTTATCTATGTGGGATCTGTAACAAGTGAATAGTAACAGTTATATTTAAACTTAAATTTCAAAAACCCAGAAGAGTTACTTTTGTATGTAATTTGTGAATTTAGTCAGTTGCTTTTTGTTCTTTGTCACATTTAAAATGTGACTTTTCAGTAAATGGAAATATTGTATTTACTTTTTCAGATATTTATTACAATCAATTGTTTTCTTGAAATAAAAGCTAAATCCCCTATGCAAAATAAGCCATAGACCTAAATGCAAAATCTAAAACTTTTAAAATCCTAGAAGGTAACATAGGAGAAAACCTAGAAGAACTTGAGTATGGGAATAACTATTTAGACAGAATATCAAAGGCGTGTTCCATGAAAGAAAATAACTCTTAAAACTCAAAAACTGAGGTGGGTGGATCACGAGGTCAAGCGATGGAGACCATCCTGGCCAACATGATGAAACTCTGCCTCTACTAAAAATACAAAAATTAGCTGTGTGTGGTGATGTGCACCTGTAATCCCAGGTACTCGGGTGGCTGAGGCAGGAGAATTGCTTGAACCTAGGAGGTGGAGGTGGCAGTGAGCCAATATTGCACCACCGCACTCCAGCCTGGTGATAGAGCGAGACTCTGTCTCAAAAAAAAAAAAAAAAGTTTTAGAGCAGGAACAAAAAGAAGTAAAGTACACTTGGAAGAGGGCCAAGCTGGCAACTTGAGAAATTCAAGTGCACGGTTTGACCTTTGACTTGGGGTTTTATAAATTACCATTCTTCATGATGAGTGGCTTGCTAGTAGTTGAGAGGGGTCTCATGCACAGTGTGTTTACTGGAGTGGTGTGCATGTTCACTTGAGGCACTTTTCTCCTAGCAGTTGAGTTTTCCTAGGAAAAGGTCTTCTACCAGTTAAACTCCACCATTTTGCCTCTTAGTGCACATGCTAAGCCCACTCACCCAACTCCTGAGATCTTACTGGGAAGCTGCTGATCACCAGGTTCACGTATTTCTCTTAGGAAACTGCCTTTCCCTGGTGCCAGTTGTGACCAATTTTTGTTTTAGTGAGACAGTGTAACAACCACCTGACCATCACCTGATGGTCCCCTGACACTTCCGTTTTGCTGGTGTTGTGGGGGGGTTGCTCTTATACCCTGATTATATCTAACTACCTACTGTAACAAAACTGTGATACAGTAAAATGATGAGTGGCAATATCTATCAAAATACTAATGACAGTTTTTACAGAAATAGAAAAAAAAGCTAAAATTAGTACAGAAGCACAGCATCACCATTAACCCCATAAATATGTACATTATGAGTCAATTAAACATTTTTAAAAATTAAAGAAAGCAAAAAAATCCCCAAAATTGTTTTAATAAAAGCAAGTGATTTCTGTGGATTACTGGAGAGAGAGAGATAAATAGGCAGAGCACAAAGTGTTTTACGGGAGTAAAACTATTCCATATGTTACTAAAGTGGTGGCTATATGTCGTTATATGTTTCTCAAAAGCCACAGAATGTACAACACTGAAAGTGAACCCTAATGTTCATTACGATCTTTGGAGGTAATGATTTGTCAGTATAGGCTCATCAGTTGTAACAAATATACCACTGAATCTTGGGATGTTGACAGTACAGGAGGTTGTACATGTGTGAGGACAGGGGATATACAGGAACTCCCTAAACTCTGTGCTTACTTTTACTGTGAACATAAAACTGCTCTAAAGTTTATTGACTAATAAAAGCATTCAGCTGAATAAAAATATATACTAGGAATAAATGAGATTTTCTCTGTTTAATTAGAATGATTTAAACTTGAAAAGGCAAACGAAAACCTGAATTTCTGTCTTAATATTATGATGTCTAACATATAATTTGGAAATATTTACAACCATGAAATTTCTCACAGTATTCTTTATTTCCACTCTAAAATTATGGAGTGAGTATAATACTCAATGTATTCATTCAGAGTAGGCAATCAAGCAATTGGTTTTCATTTACTTAGTTTGGAAAAGCTGTAAAAATCTTTGTTTGTAATCACAGACTAATAATTACACAAATTGTTTTGTCTGTGATTCTATATATTACCCTTACAATTAATATGAATCTCCTGGGCTCAGTTAGCCCACTGTCAACTACTACAACTTTTGCCTATTTTCTCTTTCTCGGAGAGTTTATTGTCACTGTATAAGAGGTTGAGGGAGTGTTTTATTCCATTCCTATAATTCATTTGGCCCTTTCTCCTTTTATGAGTTCAATTCAGTTAATAGTATTTGTTTAAAATGTCTGATTTAATCTTTTTCAGATATGTCTAGACCAAGGTGATGTCTTTCCTTGAGCATATCAACTTTTAATAAACTACTTTAGATACTCTATCTTGCTTTTGTAATTATACAATAATGTTTTATTGTGCTTTATACTTTTGTCTATGCTTATGTCTCTTCCTGGAAAAGTAAGCTTTGAAAAGCTCGTACTGTATAGTGTTTATTCCCTGTATCTTTGCACCCTAGCATAGTGCATAACATATAATGGGTTCCCAGAAATTAGTTTACATAATGGTCATTATTTCATTTTAGAACAGTTTATTGAATGTAAATTAGTGTGAGTAAATGATGGCTTAATGTGAATTAAAGTGATGTTTTTTTTTCAGTTAACTGTAAAATTGAAATATAAAAACACAAAAGAACTCAGAGAAAATAAAACCTAAAGAAGTAGTTTAGATTTTCAAGAGTTTTAAAAACTATTCCTTTCAAATGCAAAAACTGGACTGTTGATTTTTATATTTTTTTAGTGTGTGTGTTGTTGTTTTAACTTCAAAAGCATTACTTTGATCAATACTGTCTTTTGAAACAGAGTGTAGAGTTTAGCCATAAATTATAAAGTGGGGAAGGATTGATGACATAGACCTATTTTCTTAATACACAAAAAAGGGATTAGAAAAAAATGTTATTGTTTATAAAATTATAGGAAAGAAGGCTTATAGACAATGAGCTACATTATACAATCCCCAAATAAGGAAATTCAGGCCAACATAGGAACTGCATCTGTCTTTTAATCTAGAATTTTTGAAAGAGTCAGCCTGAAAGAACACACTGCAACAACATGGTTGGCCATATTAGAGTAAAAATGCCAAGAGAACAGCTGTTGGCAGGGAGAAGGTTAAGAAAGTACCTAAATTTAAATAGGTTCTGGCAGATCACAGAAGCCATTTAGTTTGGTTCCGCATGCTCAAGTGGAAAAATGAGTGTAACCATCACGTGTCCACCATGTTTTAAGGTGAAATGAGTCCACAGCATGGCTGACAAATTAACCAAAGTGTGGGATGTAAGTAAGAACCTGAAGACCATCCAGTGTGGCAATCTACTCAACAATGGAAACCGGTAAATTCCTAGGATATACCCTTTTTTCTGGCTTCTGCGCTGTGATTACTTACGTGATAAAGCAGGTGCCTGCAGTGAAATAATCACAGATAAGATGCTTCTTGTCTGATGCTGAGATCTTATCAGTGGATAATTGTTAGATGTGAGTAGGGGTGAAGCAAATGCAAATATTTACTTATTACCTGTAAATTATAAGAAGCCAGACATTCCTGTAGAAGAATTTACACAGTAAAACTTACTTTTTCAAAAAGAGAATAGTCTGTGATAAAAACATCCTCATGAAGAGTTCTTCTTTTTTCCTTATGTTGTGTTTCATTTCAATGCCCCTAATACATTTTCCTTCTAGCAGACATCACTTGGATTATCTCTATTCTTCACATAAACAAAATCTAAAAACATGAAATATCAAGACTGTCTTAATTTCTTTTCAACCAGGAGACCTCTTTCTTCCTGGGAAAATTTGCCTATTGCTTTTCCAAGAACAAGCTCCTTATAACAAAATATATAAATTAAGGCAACTTTTAATGAGTTAAGAATCACTTCTCTCCGGTCACCTAAATGGGTTTCTACCTGCCAAGGTACTCGCTTAGCCAAGCAGGCTTACTCAAATGTTATGGAAGAGTGGGAGATTTACCCCACGGAGTGGCTACATGCCCACCTATGTTTTGATGTAAACTCGGAAGTACTTGGAAGTTTCTCTAAATAGATCACATTTTGTTTTACCTGGAAGCCTGCTTTCTGCCCAAACATTTCTTATCAGTATTGCTTTCTTTTAGATCTTTTTTTCACTCACTCTCTTCGTTTACTAGTTCCATTCCAATTTAAAAACAAAAGTTTACTTCTGGGAAATACAGCTGTCAGTAAAATAATATTTAAGAGACTATTACTTTCCATTATTGCTTTCTGATAGTTATTTTTTTAATATATATTTCCCAGAAGTAAACTGACTTAACTATTTCCCAAAAGTAAACTGATTTAACTATTTATTTTCTCCTCTTTATTATTCTCAGTAACTCTAAATAGCATACTTGCATCACTGTTTCTTGTACTAATTGTAGATATTTTATGCTAACTCATTATGATATTTGAAGCCATAAACCCTTTCTATTAATATTATTTCCAGTATTCTTCTACCAATGTTCCTCTATAACTGTTGGCCTCTTAGTTCTTCACAGTATCATTTAATTCTTCTTTATATAAGAATAAAGATAATACCTACCCATCTCCATTTCTCTCTTTGGCTTCCCAGTTTTGCAGCTGTATGTTTACTTTTATAACATCAAGATTAACAATATTATATATTGATAATATTTCTGTCTTCTCTGTGTTATTTTGCAGGGTAATTCTTAAAAGTGAAAAAGGCAAATTTTATGTGATTACTTATTTATTCATATTACTGTAGAACAAGTCATATGATAAAATTTTCCTTTTTTTTTCAATAAATCAATGTCTCTAGTCCTGTATAATTCTGTGTATAAAGTTCATAGTTTTTTATTCAAATTGTGTGTCTAAATTCAATCAGTCATTACAGACATTACATATTTTAGCTTCCTGCAAATGTGTATTCTATAATTTTTTTGTATGTTATCTCAACACTATCTGGTTTTCCGTTTTATTTTAGAATGAAAGAAGTAAATCCTGTTTTCCACAGATCATTAATATTTTCATTGTATACCCATATTTTTAAAAGTACCATCTCATGATAATCAACATCGCTAGTTTGTAAGTGTGAACCTGAAGACCATTAGAACAGCTGAAAATTGACACTGAAAAGACACAAAGGTAACATATTAGAGATAAAGTATCCTCCAGTAGGTTTTTTAATGTTAGAGATTAGAGAAGAAGAAACTTGGTTTAAAGTTCCATTAGGAATTATGATTTTCCACATTTCACATTTTTGGATTGTTAGAGAACCCAGCAAAAAGAGTAGTTTCATGTCTGTTCAACTATGCTTCATTGGGTGCATATATAAGAGATGAGGAGTTTCACATATTAACCTGCCCTCCCACTGTACATAAGTTAATTATATTTGATCTCTAGGATCAGTGTATTTAATCCTACAACAATGAAGATATTTAGCTTTAGCTGCTATAATCAACCGTTTCCAAATGCCAGAGGAGTAATCAAATGAAAGATTATTTCTTATTTATTTTTTTCTTACTTAACTGTCTGATTCTAGTGAGGAATCTCTTCTAAGAATCTCCAAGAAGTTTTTAAGAATTTCTGGGCTCCAGAATCCTTCCACTGTGTGGCTTTCTTATCTCAAAATTTTCACTTCTAACCACTAGTATGGAGGCTAGGTCCTCAACCAAGAATCTTGCAAGACATTTTAAGGGCCAAGAGAGAAGTTTAGTGTATCACTACTTTCTACATTCTGTCTGCATCTAGAACTAGTTATAGTGTACCAATTTAATTACACGGAACTGTGGAAAATGTAATCTTCCTGTATATACCACAAGAGAAAACAAAATTGAGGAGAATCTATACAATCATGTTACCAAAACTCCACATATTCTGACTTTGCCACATGCCAGATCAGGACAGATTGCTTCTCCTTAGAGGATTAGTCATGCAGTTAACAAAAATGTATGTAGGAGCTGTTTGAAAGATACTGAAAAAGAGGGGAAAGGGAGCATTGTTCATTGTTCGGAATACTAGAAATCTTACTTTACTATGAAAAACAAACAGAAAATATTAGCCCACTATTTTTGAATCTCAAGAGAATGCCATATGCTACCTCCTCTATCAAACAAGAGCAGATGGTCTTTAGAGAGCCTACTCTATGATTTTCCAAAGATTAAAAAAAGACTCGTTTTTCTAAAAAATAAATACCCTTGCTTTTCTTTTTTCTTTATACTTTATTGCATTTGTACAATTGACTACTTTCTTTCAGTTTGGGTTTTTCTAGATTTAGAGTCATTTCTTTCAGGCCATACAAATGCCAGTCAAATGCTGTTTTTGTAGACAACTTGCTAAATTACAGATAACTCAGCCAAGAAGTAGGTTAAGTGGCATTCAGGTGAGTTTGCATTACTCTAGAGAGTCATGTAACTGGATAAAAATCAGCCCTCAAATGCAATACAGTGTTATTTATTCTGGTATTATAAGCATGTAAACATGACCAAGTAAAGCTGTTAAAACAATGAACTATGATTCCCCTAAGGATTTAGAGCACAATTTAATATTTTACAGCACCAGGATTACCCTTAAGAGTATCTGATTTTGTCATATATATATTTTAACTTCTCTTTCTCTCTAGTGGTTCCTGGCTTTAAGGAAGCTCAGTGTTGCTTTAATTACTAATACTGAGACCTATGATGAATGAAGGCTTAATATCTGAGATAATTTGTTCTCACTTGGAGCCCCAATTATAGAGTCTATGTATTATTTTAACATAACAGGAATCCAACTAAAGTAATATTTATGAATTGTGAAGCAAGACATCCATTCTGTAGCATGGAGTCTGCCAGGAGCTGGTACACCATAGAAGGAATTCAGGAAGATTTAGATGTTATCATTTTTCTACTGCAGAACTCTTGCCAGGGAGAATGTGTGAGAGCAAATAATGAAAGAGCAAAAGTGTGAGTAAAAGTGAGAGAGAAAGATAAATAGAGAAAGAGAGAGACAAAGAGAGGGATTGAATGTAAAACAGGAAAATTTATTTTACTAAGGAAGACAAATACTTTTGCATATTATGGACAATTGAAACAAGTGCCTTAATCTTAAATGTTAATGTTTAACATCCATTTAACTCCTTTTATTGTATCTGGACATATTCACCCCCAGAATTCAAACACGTTATTTTACTTCTTAGATTTCTTGTTTGAAATCTAATAAAAAACAGAAACAGAATTACTCAGTTTTATTTCAAAAACGTGTTGGGGAATTATATTTAATATGCTTACATCTTATAAAAATAAGTCATTCTGTTAATAAGTCAGTAATATTATTATAAGAGAGAAGAGATAAATTGGACAATTATTCACCAATTTTGATGAACTCAAGAAACATAATTTAGGAGTTCATCATTTGGACGTTAGGTTACTACATAAGTTTATTTCTTTCCTCCACACCATGATTCTGTAGATGATTACATAAATTCATGAATGAGGGAAAACAAAGTAATCTGCTTACAAACTTAATTTTTATTTGACCATAAAGTCCATACATAATCATTTAGTGGAGAATAGCAGCGTCTCACAGTTCACTTTCTGTGTACTTTTCTTACTTTGTAAATATCATGTGGTGAAATAATAGATTAATTTTCAGTGTGTGTTCCCCAGAAATGCTAGCCTGAGGCAGAGTGCTTAGTTACTGTTACTTATTAGGTAGCACAATCCCAGTGAGTAGAAGTGAGGCTCAGGAAGGTGAAGTGTGGGTTCGGAGGGAGAGCCAACATGAGGCTGTATTAGCAAGATGCCTGCTGATTGCATGATGCCATAGGAAGCCCCCAAAGAAACCAGAAATTTACCACTTCTCAATTTATATGGGGTGACCACCATGTGGTGAGAGAGGTGGAATAATTTGTCTATGGTTTCCTGTCTCTCACTGGTAAAAGTTTTGCTCCACTGGGTGTTAACTCCCAACTACTTCTAAGTCTCATATAATCATCCTTAGGGAATCCTCTGGGCTGGAGCTGCAGGCATGAGGCACAGTTGTTGAAGTCGCCCCCGTGTGGGGTAAGTCAGAGCTCACACAGTTATAACCACTGTAGGGACAGCTAAAATCAAATACTGGTCAGGCCTGGGAGAGCTCAAGTGGCCTGTGTGGGAAGAATACTATTATCCCAGATAGCACAGCACCAATACACTACTGCCCTACACAGCTGGCTTCTATACTGTAATCTGGGGCCTCCTTAGTTGTGAGAACAATGTACCCTCCTTTATTTTCCAAGCAAAGAAAGGGAGGGTAGGGATACAAATTCAATCAATAATTCCTTCAAGGTGTTAGGTTGCCTCAGTCTTAGAAACATGTGAAAGACAAGATTAACAAAATCAAGCTGCAGCCTTTACTGCTACCTCTGACCTAACCTGACACCAGTATCAATATATATCATCTTTCTAATCTCAGCACTGTTCTAGATTCCCGTCACCCTTTCCAGTACCCTGGAGAGTCTATATGTTTACTAGTGAGGTGACCTCAGATCTTTATTCTTGAGAGGTCTGAGACTGTATTAACCTTGTATTTGTTAGGTCATGTTGGCTGGAATTCCCATATAGCAAGCTAGGCAGGGTAGTGCCAAGAGTTGTCCCAGAGAATTCCCTGGGTTCCAGATATTCTCCTTCTTATTCCTATTGTCTTGCCTTCAGAACAAGACTAGTTTTCATAGTAATAAGATTGGTAACATACTGTCAAAAGGGGCTTAAGACGAACTGATTGTATTTGGAGGTTATTGATCAGAGGAATCCTTACTATCACGTCTAGTAGAAGTATTGATTCCTTAGTAACCAGGCCGCCAGCGTAGAGGAGACTGAGATTTCCAGAGCAGGGAACACACAAATTTCACATGGTGGATACTGACAGTTAAGGTAGGAGGGACCAATCCTCTTTGCACCCATGGTTTCTGAGACAATATGCTATTGGGATTATGTTAATTAATGATTCATCAAATATACATCTGGGAGCACAGCATTTCAATTCTGCGGCCTATTGCCTTGAGATGGAATCTTAACTGAGGCTTTACTACGCTAATTATGTAACTATTAGGTTGACTGTCTCAATGAGGAACATGAAATCACCAGTACATTTTGTGTTTATATGCATATGGTAATAGCTTCTTTGTTAGAAAATGGTCCCTTTGGTCAGATGCAGTGCCATGTGGTATTGCAAATTAATAGATGAAATATTTTTTAAGTCCTTGGATGGTGGTGCAAGTAGGAATCACAGGAAGGAGAGAAAGGGAAGATAAATCATGGTCCTCAAGAGATATTGAAGCCGTTAAAGAACTGCCCCATCTTGGACAGAAGAAGTCATGTAACCAACCTGAAGCCTGGTTCCTGCAAGGAATTGTACTCTATTGAAGGCTCATTTTTAGTACTTGTTTTTGGAAATTCAGAACATCCGTCAGTGCCGTAGATATACCATCTTTGTTGACAGGAGCCATCTGTTGAGGTCACACTATTCCTGCCACTGTAGACACTGTTCATTACGGGATGGGGTGCTGAAGACAGACGTTGGCTGACATTTATGTGATAGGTCATGTTCATTCATTGTTAAAAGTCTCCTCTGCAAGTTGATGCTCTCTGGTGATCATTATGAAAAACAAAGCTATGTATTTTGTGACAATAGCCATATCAATTACCTCTTTATTCGACTTTCTTACTCTCAATCTTCCAATCTTGCTTCCTTCAGGCCTTTAAACTGGAAGAATATTTTTTTTCTTCCTCAGGAATACAAACTTATATTTACCTCAGCTTTCTTTTTTTTTTCCTAGCTTTTTGTGCTGACTAATATAATGTATTCATATGCTAAAATTTTCTGTAAAAATATACCCCAAAGGAAGGTGATTAGTGCTATAGTGATGTTATAGTTGAAAGTCTAGTTTAATATTAATTTTAAATTTTGATTTTGGTCTGTGTAGGGAAGAAAAAGTAAGATATTTTCCTTACACATTACAAGGGTCATGGCTGAGATCTCTATATTAAAAGACACATTAACAAGGGAAAAGCATAACAAGTTCATTTAATTTCATGTTTACATATCACACGTTATTCAAAAATGAAGACTCAAACAGGGAAAAAGACGTATATATTTTTGCTTGGATTTGAAGAAGGGAAGCCAGGCATGCAGAATTATGAATGAACAAGATGGATATGATCTAATGGTAATAAAATGAAGAGGGGACACAGCGAGGACTGTTTATTCAGATTCTTCTTGGCATCTTTGTGTCTTCAGTTCAGAGATGAGGACATGTTTTCCTCTGGGAACAGGAAGAGTCCCTCTGGAATGAGTAACTTATGGACTCCTTTAAAGGAAGGTCAGAAAATCCCTTAATGGTTTGTTTCAGGGGAGAAAGGCAGGAGACTGTTTGAAAGACTTTTCTGCTTCTGCTATTTCCTCAAATGCCCAGGTACCATATTTTGGGATAGCATGTTCTGAACCCCATCACTTTGTTTGTATTTTTTTTAATTATATAGTTGATGATATGTAAGTTTTACAAAAATTATCTGACATCGTTAAGTTTGTTTCTTTTTGAAGACAAAATAGCTTAAAGAATGTACTGGAAGTCAAAGTTGTTATAAGTCACTGTTCAAAAGATGAAGTCAGCGTAATGATAATAGTTAATCTTAATAAATGCTAAAGCTGTGTATTAAGTACTTTGATTTGGGCTCATTTCATTCACCCAACCAACAATTCTAATAAATGACAGCAGTATTTTCATTTTTTAGGTGAGTTATTATCAATAATGCTGTACTTTTGCCATAATGAGCAGTAGCTCAAACCAATGTTGTCTAATTCCAAATCCAGGGATCTTGAAAATATATGAAGTTTATAAAATCAGTTCACAAATATTAATGGAGAAACTTAAGTGCCAGAGATACAGCATGACTCAAACAAATTCCAGTTCGAGTGGAGATTCAAAATAAACAAAGACATGCATAATATGATATAAGTAAAATTAAATGTTAAGAAAAATAAGGCAGGCTAAAGAGATAGATAGTAACAGAGGAGTATTGGTGTTCAAGGAAGTTCTACCTGAGCAAACATCATTTGAACCAATGACTGGTCAGTGTACTTTTTAACAAATAGAAAGTTAAAGGATTCACTTACCTTACATGTGCTCTTAGCTCTCATTATTATATAATACATATCATATTTAAATTTCTATAAGATTTTACCAAGATTTACTAAATGTAGTAAACTTCAAAGGCAATGTATATAGTCATGTAGAATTGTGATTAAAATTAAATTTAATAACAATATTAAATTTTATACTCATTCTGATATTGGTAGCTACAGATTTTTATTAATTTTCTGTTGGTCATTTATTATAGGAAAAAGAAATATTGCATAAAGTTGTTTTCCGGAGAATTAAAATCTGTAGATGTCTACACATTTATTTAATTTTGATGTGGTACCACTCTGAGACGTTTATGTCAGAGCTTTAGAATTACCTCCTGGATAAGATGAGACGCACTCCATAGTACTCTACCAAATTTAGAAATGATCAACTCCATGTGGCAAACCAAGGCCTAAGGGAAATGCCTCTTAATCTTTAGATTAACGTGTCTACTCAGCATTTAAGGTGTAACTTCAAAATTATGGAATTGCAACACCCTTTTTACTTTCCCACCAAGCTATATTAAACTAGGAAATCTAAAACAGATTTAATTCTGAAATATATCCATCTGTCTAACATATTTAATAGCAATGCTAAATCCTTTGAACTGTATATCTTTTTATCCTAATTGAAATAAATAATTGCTTCACAATATGCTAACAGTTTTTAGATCTTAAATTTAAAAGGTGAAGAAAATCTTGTTACTTTCTTGTAATGGGGTCTGGGAAGCTGATGTAACTCCAATGCCTGAAGAAAAATACTTTAGGGAATCTTGAAAAAAAAGTCCACTCTGGAAATAGAAGTTTTACATAGATTTTCCCAGCCTATTAGCCCTGGACAGTCTGTGATAATTAGCTTACCATAGATGATTATGGTAAGGGGTCACATGCTTTCTTGTATAGCTGAATCAGTGCAGGCTAACCAAGCTGATGGGCATGCTCCCATTTCTAGCTCCAAGTAAAGGTGTCATTTGATTTCCTAGTGCTGTGTAATTATTGTTTCTTGCCGGGATATTAATCGTGACCTTAGAGAACTGTGCTTTTAAACAAAAACCTCCTTTAAAAAGTGACAGAACAATCTCTGATCATTTTTTCCACACATTTTAAAAGACATCAGATGCTTATTCATATTTTGTTCTAATTAATTATAATTTGTACAAAGGCCATCATTTTCCAGTATAAACTTTTATAGATAAAATAAAAAACACTAAAAAGTATGGATACAGTTTCTTAATATTTTAAAATTACCACTCATGTATATCTACAATACCTTTATTTAAATAATCCCTTCATGTATTGCTATAACTAAGCCATTTGCTATGTACCTATTTTATAAGATATGGTGCTTTCTGGAATTAGCAAGTCTTTGGTATGGCCCACTCACCTAGAAAATCAGGAGAAATAGCAGCTTTTATGGCTTCTGAGTAGGCCTTTCAGAGCATCAGCTCTAATTTTGTAAGTGGAAATATATACCAAAGTCACACTAGCATGTACATAAAGGCCATGGTATATCATGCAATGAAGATTGTATTTTGCTCTGAATGTAATGAAGGCTTTCTGGAAGTAGAGAGGTTTACCCTTAAAAAAAAAAAAAAAAAAAGTCACTTTGGTAGCAGAATAGAGAATAAATTAGAGAAAGGGGAGTGTTTTGATTCAGAACAATTGGGAGGATGGTGTACAAATCTAGAAACTAATTATAGAAGGCTTAATCTAAGATGGTGACTGAACTGTGAGATGGAGAAAGAAGAAAATGTTTAGTTCACTGGCTTGGATGACTGAGTGGATGAATGCACCACTTACTGACATGGGAATTACATACTGAAGGAACGAAGAACCATGTGGGAAAGGGCACACATTTTTGTTTAAGCACATTAATTTAAAATGTCTATGATATATACAAGTTTAAATGTTTTGTGACCTGTTTAGTATCTTGGAGTACAATAGGCTGATACAGAGATTTAGGAGTCAGTGATTATATATGCTTATTAAATCATAATAATAGAAGTATTCATGCATCTGTTTTTGATAAAGAAAGGTGAGGAGGACTGAGGTCAAACTCTGTGAAGCATAATATATAAGTGATGTGTCAAAGACTAGGGACTCATGAAAAGGATTTTTTTCGTCATTGGAAAGGTGGGATGAAATCTAAAATGTTTTGACTTCATAAATCAAAGGAGAAGAATGTTTTTTTGCCTTCTCATTCTTAATATATACTTGAAACATTAAAAATTTCACTATACATCTTGAAAGAAATCCAGTTCAACAGTCAGGTCTTGCCTAATGTAAGTTTCCTGTAAAGCTTATGGGAACAGCAAATGAAGGAACATTTGTAAAGGCATACACATAATTCCTAGATAGACTGGCAGCTCTCTAGCAAGATGCTGAGGAAGTGAAACAGAGGCATTAAACCAGTTCTGCCTCTCTACCACTTGCAATCATATAAGACATTCCAGATGATGTATTTGAGTGAAAGATGGGTAGCAGTCTCTGTGAAGTTATTAGGATGCTTTCTCAAGAGGTGGTAAGTAACTGGGATTGGATGTTATGAAACCACTCTCTATTCATAAATAACTATGGATTTTGATACGTTTTCATCCCGTATAAAGTCAAAACATCAACCCTAAATGTAGACTTCTGCTGGTCATAATTCAAAGGAAAGAAAAATAGAGTGAAACAAAACATACTGGTTAAATAAATTAGGCTTGTAGTATGATCGGCCAGAATTCAAGTATACACTTCCAGCACTTTCTACTTGTTTGAATTTATCCTCATGGAGCTTAATTTCCTCATCTGTGAAATGTAGATGTTAGCACTTCCTATACACAGTCTTGAGGATTGAAAGAGAAAATATTTGTAAAGTTGCTTAACAGGACATAGCACAGGTAAGCATTCAAAAAAAGGAGTAAGATATACTGATCATTAGAGACCCAAAAGAAAAAAATATAATAATCCCAGATGGGAAAAATATTAATGCTGATCTATGAATTTTTATGGAAACAAGTTATCTTTTAGTAAACCTATATGTTACTAAACACAATAAACTAGGGAGAAATAGAATGTTTTGATGAGTTAGATATCTTGATAAAACTAGTCAGAAGCCATTTGTGAGAACAGATAAGGGAACACTGGTTTTGATGGAAGTTCTGGCTGTTAAGAAGGAAAAATGCTCACAGTTGAAGCCACAACAAAGCTAGTTAACCCAGCTAGAAAATTACCCTTTTTCCATAGGAACATAGTAGAAGCAAAACCCAGAAGGAAAACTTATTTCAATCTCTCTGAGAAAAGGCGGTAATAACATGGGTCAGGACAATAAAACAAAGCTACTAAAAAAAAAAAAAAAAACAGACAAAAACCGGGAATATTGAAAAATGAGATACATGTAGCTCAAATCAATATATAATCATAAGCTTGTGAACTTGGAACTAAACTCCTCTAGATATTCATTGTTTGAAATTGGAGACTTTTTTCTACCGCTATAAAAGATGGGATGTACCCGACAGATTACAAGTACAGTCAAAAGGTTAAAAGAATATATTACTAAATAGGGAAAATGGGGAAATATAAAGAATCATGGTTTTTACATCTGAAAACTCCTTTTAAAATACACTAGTGGGCCGGGCGCCGTGGCTCACGCCTATAATCCCAGCACTTTGGGAGGCCGAGGTGGGTGGGTCACGAGGTCAAGAGATCAAGACCATCCTGGTCAACATGGTGAAACCCCGTCTCTACTAAAAATACAAAAATTAGCTGGGCATGGTGGTGCTCGCCTGTAGTCCCAGCTACTCAGGAGGCTGAGGCAGGAGAATTGCTTGAACCCAGGAGTGGAGGTTGCAGTGAGCTGAAATCATGCCATTGCACTCCAGCCTGGGTAACAGGAGTGAAGCTCCATCTCAAAAAAAAAAAAAAAAAAAAAAAAAAATACGCTAGTGATAGGTACAGAAATTTACCTAGGAAATTAAGTCTCCAGGTGAGACTTGTTTAAGGAAAATTCCAAATTGTTCCAAAAGCATCAAACTTCTAATCACCAGACAATTTTTTCTAGAGTTGATTTTGACAGAGATCATTTTCTACATGTTAGCTCCTGTGTGTTCAGACTCATAGTCTTGGCAATTTTATACATGCTGCCAAGTAATATCTTTATGGTTATCTAATGGGTCCCCATAGAGCTACAGTGAGTTTAGAGGTTGAGAGAAAATCGGTTACATTGTCCATGTCTTTTTGTCATTTTTGTTGCTTTTCTCTAATTTCTTTTAAAATTGTGATCTCTAAACAGTTTTGATTTTTATAATAAGTTATAATGTATAATGATTATACCGCATTTTTTATAGCTTTAAATAACCTTATTGCAGTTCCGAGTAAAGTCCCTGTGTCATTTGTTGTTGCTATAGTTTGCATCCTGCCATCTCTGGTTTATCTAGTTATTACCATAGGTAACTTCTTAGTCAAAGCTTTTATTAGCTTGATTCTGAGTCACTGTAATTGTTTCCAACTAATATTTTTTATTCTAATTCATTTTACAAAATTTCAGGTAACTTTTCTTAAGCAATTCTCTTTGTGTTAATTCCTCCATTTTCCTCCCCCTAACTAGCATCAGTCTTCCCCTTTTCCCAAATTTCCTTTAGAAATATCTTCCCCCTTCCCACCAGCTCCACAGTATTTACATATGGAGTTTGAATAAGTTTGGTTTCCTGCTATTGATACGGAAATAAGCTCTGATTTGTGGAAGGCACGCATTATTCCTCATACCTCTGTCACCAGTGAGGTACTTAAGAATGAACACATAAGCTATTAGGGAAAAACGATGCCTCAGTTTGTACTTAGGGATTCTGGGAAAAATGTTTCTTCTTTTCTGGAAGGAGTAAAAGAAGCAATTTTTCTTCTCGTGCACATTGCAGGGAGATTGTGTGAGATCTAAAACCATTGCAGCCATTTTTGTAATTAGGGAAACTAATTTTAGGATGAAACTGACACAATTGAGTAAGGAGAGCTAGGAGATGGAGCTTTGATTGGTATAGCAAAATTCCAATGATGTCATGATTAAAGGCAGCTCTACCTCTGATCTTTGCAATCACATAAGCCAATAAATCCTTGTGTTGGCTTAAAGCCATATTGACTTACTGCTTTCTTTCTCAATCAAACATACTTTATCAGATAAAAGATATTTTTGGTCAGTGATATCATATCTAAATTTCGCCACTGCTACTTTGAATTCTGTTCCTACTGAGACAGTTAACACCCCACTATTCCTAAATTGGAATGTGAACTGCTTCCTAGTAATTTCTTTTTCATAAATTTTTAACAAAAATCTTATACATAGTGCTATGGTTTGAATGTGTCTCCTTCAAAATTCAAATGTTCCCAGTGTGATAATATTTAGATGTGGGGCTTTAAGAGGTTGGAAGGCCATGAGGACTTCTCCCTCATGAATAAGATAAGGCCCTTATGAAAGTATTTGCATGCAGCATTCGGTCTCTTGCCCTTCTGCTTACTGTCATGTGAGGATGCAGCCTCCCTCCCTTCAGTAGAATGCAGCCCTCACCGGACAACTTAACCTGCTGGTGCCTTGTTCTTATGCGTCTTAGCCTCCAAAACCATGAGAAATCAATTTCTGTGCTTTATAAATTACCCAGTCTCAGGTATCCATATCCTGGTATAGTAGCACAAATGGACTAAGACACCTCGTTAGTATCCATGTTGTCTCATAAAAATTCTATATGAGTCAACTCAATTTTGACATTTATTTGACACGTCACGTTTTCCTTTTGCTGACCATGAGATTTTTATAATTTTTAGAGTTAATGAATTGAACAGTTATATTTTTTAGATCATATTGTTTTCAGTTTTTGATGTATTTCCTATAAAATTTGCATCACAACATAGATAAAATCCTACCTTTTTTTTTTATGATTTGGTTGCCATAGAAAAAGTTAGACTTATATAAAAAATACAGGCTTTGCCAAGAGTATTCGTGACTACAATTTTGTATCATGTGTTTATTATTATTATTATTATTATTGTTATTATTATTATTATTTGAGACGGAGTCTCACCCTGTTGCCCTGGCTGGAGTGCAATGGCATGATCTCAGCTCACTGTAACCTCAGCCTCCCGGGTTCAAGCAATTCTTCTGCCTCAACTTACTGAGTAGCTGGAATTACAGGCACGTGCCACCAAGCCTGGGGAATTTTTCATATCTTTAACAGTGATGGGGTTTCTCTACTTCCTATAGAGAAGGAGTTGGCCAGGCTGGTCTTGAACTCCTGACCTCATGATCTGCCTGCCTCGGCCTCCCAAAGTGCTGAGACTACAGGTGTTAGCCCACATGCCTGGCCGTGTGCTTATTTTTGACTTTGAGAAAGAATGGCAAAAAAATAGCTGGTGCCAAATATTTCATTGTGATGAGTTCTGGATTGCAGCTTCCCATGAAACGGGGATCTGAAAGCTGGAGAAGAATGAAAATAGTGTAATGAGCATAGGAGTAGAATTCTTTAATAATGAAGAAAACAGAGGTAAAACACACTCAAATATTAGGTTGGTGCAAAAAGTTGTAGTTTTTGTCACTGAAAGTATTATAAATTATTGCTGATCTTAATCTTATATCAAAATCCTGAGAGTTTGTTTATATGCAGGAATAGTAACTCAAAGCATTTGAACAAATGGATTAATCTCTCTTTTCAGTCACTTAATTCTAAGGGTACCTTTAAATAAACTTGTAAAACTAACATGTTTGTTTTAATGGAAGATAAACAAATAAGGAGATCGGAAGAGCTTAAAATGAAAAAATAATTTTTTTTTTCTAAACTCTCATTTCTATATTTCCAGAAAAATGTTTATACCAACCAAAAAGTGCATCAATTTTCTTTGTCTTTCTTTTCTTCTTTTTTCCTTCTCTCTATACATTCTGTGTGAAACTTGCTTTCTTCTTAGTGTCACCTAAAAATATATTTGGCACATTATGCTATATATATGCACAGAAATTTTTCACGGCAATATAGTATTCCTGTATATATTTTAATTTATATGTGTATTATTTAAGCATATTTGAAATATTTTGCATTGTGTTCATACAAACATAATAATAATGGGTATACTCCTATTTACAAGTATCTTATCTACTTCTAGTCTTTTTTGTGTAGATTATTGATCTGAAATTGTTAATAAGTATGTTTATTTAAATATTTTTAAGTATTAAAAAATTTCTTCCAAAATGTTGCATAAATTCATAATCCTAGCAAAGTTATGTGAAAGTTATTTTTTCTTACATGTAATCTGTATGTCTTTTGTAAAAAAAAGACTTCAGAAATTTGTGTGCACAATGAAGATCCTCGGTATATGCACCATGCATATATGCGTGTATTTGTATATATTCTCTGTTTGTGTGTTTGTGTGCATCTGTGTGTATGTGTTCTATTTGTAAGAGAGAATGATCGCATTATGTTAGAAATAAAGCACTATAAATATTTGCTGAGTGGGTAATTGAATGAATGGTTGAATTACCTATGCTGCTCTGTGCTGTTCATAGAATTGAGTTGAATCTAGTATTCTGCTGGAATTGTAATTGGAACACTCAGGGACAAGCTTCAGCTCAGCAATTTGCTCTTTAAGTAATGATTGTTCTGCTCCTTCATGAAATGAATGAGATCCAGGTCAAGCCAATTATGAAGGGAGAAAACATTGAAGTTAATGCAAATCATTCAGAATAGGTTTAAATAACCCTAGATTTGTTTAACTAATATTTAGTTTAAAGAATACTTGAAATACTGCTTCCTCCCTGACTCCTTTCCTAAGTAAACCAGAAATGTAGATGCAGCCTTCAAGAATCCACTGACACAGCAATACTTTCTCCTGGCATAAGGCAAGGTGCTGCAGTCGCAAAATAACTGATTCCTGTCTTCAGTAGCAAGTGAGCCCATTCTAAGGACAAAAAAGAAAGTGAATTTTATCCACTGGTAAAAGATATTTTTGTTATTAGGGGAATCAGTGATTCAACCATTCATCCAATTACCCACTCAGTAAATATTATTAGTGCTTTATTTATAAAATAATGCAATTATTCTGTCTTAGAAATAAAGCACACCTGGTTTGGAAACTAATTTTCTCTCTGACTGTTTGACATTCCATATGTCATTCACATTCTCTAAGATGATACTTACCTGTAAGTATTTTCAGTATTTGATTTTTAAAATGTGGAAGGCCTGACTCATAGGCGTTTAGTGATTCTGTTCTCTTCTTTCCCATCTTTCATTAGTGTAAATGATTCTTTTCCATCTTTCATAATCAGACTATTGGCCAGGGATTTCTGGCTTATAATTATCCATAGGTACAACACTGATGGCTCTTCTGAAATTGCCCCTGCATAGGTTAATCCACAAATTGTACATGTATCTAATCTTCGTCCTCATAACATTGTATTATCTCAACACCTCAATTATTTTCTATATGTGCAACAGACAATTCAGTTATATTAATTTGTCCATTGCTAACATCTAAGTTTGATGGTTTTTATAAACAGTCTATATTGTAGAGGGTGAGAAACACAGTAGATGTGGCAGGAGTTCGTTTTACCTTATTTGTATTTATTTAGAACTGTGCTTTTTCAAATATTTCAAATACTGCTATTTTTTCTTGTGTCTTTAATATGGTTAGGCTTTGTGTCCCCACCCAAATTTCATCTTGAATTATAGTCCCCATAATCCCCATGTGTTAAGGAAGGGACCAGATGGAGGTAATTGAATCAGGGGTAGGGAGGGGCGGTTTCCCCCATGTTCGTTCTTTGTTTTATATTTGTGTGTTAATTGTTTGATGTGATGCTTGGCTTACAAGATTTTTCTCACCTATATTTAGGTGAATGTGTTTGAATTATAAATCTGTGGTGAACAGGGGCTTCACAGATTTAAGGTAATTTTAATATGATCAACAAACTGACTTTTTTTTTTTTTAAGTGGAGTTTTGCTGTAAACTAGTATTTTGATAATAGTCCTGGCACCCATGGCTTTAGACAAGTGTTTTTACTCTTAGGTGGTCCAAAAGAAATTAAAATATAAATATACATTTGGGACCCACTAACAATTCAGTAGTCTGATTTAATATTTCTACTCTTTTTGTTTTAGAGGAATGTATATATTTGTAATAGACCTTTAAATTTTAAGCAGGAAGTTACTGTGACATCAAGTAAATTGTTAGAAAGTCATTCTTTGAGCTCCACATGAAATATTCTTTACTTTTTGGGACCTTCTTTTGCTGACTCCTTAGACTTAACCACTGTGGTTAGAGTTCCCTTGACATTGAAATTACATTACAGTTAGTTTTCTTTGGTGCTACTTTCCTTAATAGACCACAACTTCTTGAGTGCAGAAACCATAGTTTATTGCTCTCATAATTCTAAATGAAAAAGGAAAGGAGAAGGGAGTGTAAAAAGCGGGGATAAGGGGCAAGTGGCAATTTTGCAGCCACTTAATAAATTCTTATGTCAGATCCTTTTCGTCCCACTACTGACTTTGGGTTGGCTTTCTGTCCACTAGAGTGGCCTCTTTTCAAGACTTAATCGTGATCCAGTATGTTTTCTTTCTTCTCTTGCAGCATACCTCCCATTTCTCCCAAACTATATTGCAAAGTAGCTTTGAAAGAAAGCATTTGCCTTATTTAATTTATATTAAAGAATGGGTGACCATTTATTGCTTTTATAGGGTTTCCCACTAAGATTTTCGCATTATAAAAAAAGACATGCTGACACAAAATAATAAATCTCTAATTGTAGAAATTATCTGTTCAAATCTGGGATATAAGAGCATTGATTATCAGTACCTCTCACTGTCCTGCTTTGCTGAATAGTATTTGCAGAAGGGAGAAAGAGTTCGTGTGCAGGGTAATTTTAGAAACAATATTATATGGAAAGAATAGCGTTTTTTGAGAGCTTAAGAAATCTTTTTCAACATAACTTTGAATAATTCCCTCTGGTGATTTAGGCAGGAAGCCCAAATAGCAATGTTAGAATGCTGCCAGAGAGTTTGTTACACAAGATAAATCCAGCCTTTGGGAAATTTTGGGATATTCCTGACTACCTCTTTGTTTCTTTATATACATAACGTTTGAATACTGGTAGATAACACAATTATATTTCCTCCCCCAATCCGTAAGTAACAGACTTTTCAGGTTGAATATCATTTTTGTTTTTTAAATAATACAAAACCTTTGCATTTCTCCAGGTCAGTAAAAATACAGGCCTCATTGCCTTGCTGAAGGATCTTCCTCTTTTCTCCACTTAGAATTTTCTGAACCTAATCAGCAAGGAGCATTTTGCCAGACTCCTGGTCATTGGTCCATAAATGAATGACACTCTTCAGGCCAAGGGCTAGCTAATCGCCAAGGCTGAAGTCTGTGTGTGTTTACTACTGTGTGTTCTTTTCACTTTTCAAAGTCATAACGGATTAGGTACAGTGGCTTTTGCTTCCACGTTTGAGCTGCCTGAATAAACAGGAGGTAATCCCTCACCTTAGGCTGCTGCATAATGCATTCCAGCTTGTTGCTCTGAGTATTTTTGACAGCTTTAACATTTGTTACTGGTAGTTGATCTTGGACTTTTTGCTCCATGAATCTGAATGGTATGGCTTGTCCTCATGCTCATCATTTCTTCGTCAGCAAATTAGTCCGGGAGCCTTGTTCAGGATTGTGCTAAAAATGAAAGTCCCCATTCAAAATAAGTATTTCAATAATTTTGAATATCTTTGTCCCAAAAGGAAAAAAGTTCTCTTTGCATTTAATGGCACACGACAATTATTCTTCAATCATGTCAGCATCTTGCTCTGTGTTTGCAATGTGTATGTTATGCAGATTCTTATACAAATATCTTTTCTATTTTTTTTTAAATGAAGGCAGGTTCACGCCTCTGGCTTGAATCCACCTTACCAGGTACCACTGCCTCACATTTATTCTCAGTTTTCAGTATTTTTATTTGCTTTAGGTAGACAATTTGTGCTCTGAAAAATAGTCATTGCAAATCATGAGTAAATACTTCAAAATAATTATAGTGTTTTTTTCTCTTCTAAATTTTCTATAATGTCATTGGTTACTTGAAAATAAGTAGGAATTTTAATGTAGTGAAGTAAATAAGTAAAATTAAATGAGCAATTGTTCCAAATACTGTTTTAATGTCATTGTCTGTTCACTTCATAGTAGTAATTGTAGAATTATATTTCAAGAAAGTAAGTGTAAAGTCCAACAAAAACACTATATTATTTGTTATAGTAAAAATTAGCTCGCTGGGCGCAGTGGCTCATGATTGTAATCCCAGCCCTTTGGGAGGCCGAGGTGGGCGGATCATGAGGTCAAGAGATTGAGACCAGCCTGCCCAACATGATGAAACCCCGTCTCTATTATAAATACAAAAATTAGGTGGGCATGGTGGTGCACGCCTGTAGTACAGCTACTTGGGAAGCTGAGGCAGGAGAATTGCTTGAACTCAGGAGGCAGAGGTTGCAGTGAGCCGAGATTGGGCCACTGCACTCCAGCCTGACACCTGGCAAAAGAGCGAGACTCTGTCTCAAAAAAAGAAAAAAAAAAAAAATAGCCACAACCAAAATGCCTAAAATGAAGTAATTGATAAAATTAAACGAGGACAACATAAGGGAATATTCTATGGGTAGAGACAATTGTATTTATTTTTAAAAATCTAAAGAGTTGAAAAATGCTACTATTATGGCAAAGCAGAACTTGACATCTAACATAGGAAATGATATAAATCAATGTTTTTCAGATGCTTTATTTTCTATCTTTAAAAATAAGAAATTTATTTCACCTATGACCCTCATATACACATACATAATACACAAATCAAACAAAAGTTTTTCAAAACAATAGTCATCCTGTTAAATATAATACAGACAGACATTTTTTTTCTGTTTAATTTTAAAATACTTTGAATTGTGACCTGTTAAAGTGATTTATTTATCAACAGATGGATTGTGATTGATCTAAAATACATAAATAATATGCTTTGAGAATATTCCTGAAGGAAATGCAGAATAACATTTTATATATAACATTTAGATATGGAATATTTGCATTTTTCCCTTATTCTGTTCCAATTTTTAAAAAAATATTGGCAGTAAACATTGTAACATCACGTGTGACTCACTTTTTCCCTCCCATATTTTTTGATCAAGTGTAAATATGTTTTAAATATGTTTTACATTTCAAAGTACTTTATTCCAGCTTTTTTTTTTTTTTTCAGTTTTTGGTAGGGTAGAGCCCAGGTCTTATAACACAGAGCATTTTTCTGGACATAGTAAATTCAAGATAAATAACTGTTACATGAAGGAGTGAGTTAAGTCCTTGAATGGCTTTATAAAACTTAACTCAAATGTGTTTTTATGAAGTAAATGTTAGTTTTTATTATTATTTTATTCACTTTATTGCAGAGCAATATCAGTTCTACTAAAATGGAAGTTAATGTAGTCAAATGACATGTTGTATTCAAAACACACTCTTGTCCAGAAGATGTGTTCAGTGTTGGGACAGAGTTATGTTTGGTGATAATGCTGTATAAAATGTCTTACTGCTGCAGAGCGCACATAGGCGTGGGAGCCAAAACAGTTTGTAGTGATCTCACTGAGCCACTGATTCCTCTGCTGTAAAATGAAAATAATAACATTTGCCTCATAAACTTTCTGAATAATTAATAGATTTAGTTTGTATAAAATGTCTAGGTTCATGACCAGCACATATGTTAAGTGTCTGCCTTTCCTTTTCCTCAGCTACTGGATAGTATTTTAAAATATTTTATACTTTTAAAGAAAGTTGTTGTCATTTACAGTCAGTCTTGCACATGTGATGAAGAGGCTGTGGATACAGAGGGCAGGCTTTTGGATCCAGGCTTGTTGATTGAGTACGCTAATGCAGAGCCCACACATACGGAGTGCTGGTTGTACTACCATTTTATATAAGCAGCTCGAGCATCCAAAGCTTTCTGTACCCACAGGGTTTTCAGAGTGCTTCCCCAATGGATACTGAGAGAAAACTGCAATTAACTGTATATAAAACTATATATATATTTTTTAAAGTACGTTTTTATGTCAACTGAAGTGACTCAGGTTCAGCAATGCATAAGATAAATTTTATAAATAAATACATAAAGTGTAAATATGAAGTGAGAAAAAAGTCTACTTTAAAAGAAGATAGAACACTCATACAGATATGATCTGGTGGAAAACCCAAAGTAATAAGTTGAATATAAATCATCATACAGTATTACTCTGGTGAAAGGGAATTCATATATATATATATATATATATATATATATATCAGAATATTTGGCCAACAAGAGTAGAAAGGGTCTTTGAGCTCACTCCTGTATTCTTTAGGATCTTCATTTAAGAAGTAGAATTGTCATTATTGCTTTTTGTTTGTTTTCAGGGTGTACTAAAAAACTAAATTCAGTTCACCATTGTTCATAAAAAATGCTGAAAAAATTGTAGGCAAGCATTAAAGATTTATTTTGATTTAATTTAATCGAGGAAATTAAGATTAATTTAATACAGATCTCTGTGCACAGGCAAAATAGAAATGGTGGATTCTTCCTCATGCTCACTGAGAAGAGATAAGGATATTGGTTAAACTAGCAAAAGGAAAAGGCAAACTGGGAAAGTGCTGTTGAGTTTTTAAAGCAGTATTTTAAAATAGAACTGACCAAAACAATATTTAGATTCTGATACAACAAAATAATTGACTGAATTTTTGAAGTCTCATAACTTAATACAGTATTATAGTGTCCCAGAGGTTTTCAATTACATTTCAACAGAACCTTTTTATGAAAACAAAATATACGCAAAAATGAATAAATAAAAATAAAAAATATTTTACTGAAAAAAGAAAAAATAATTATTGATCATTTAATATAGGGCTAATTTCCTTAATATATTTGTTTTATATGTTAATGTTATGAATTAATTTTCTTAACTTGATTATTCCCTGTATAGTATGAAAAATTCAAACAACGTGATGATAAAAAGTAAGGCTGTGCAGGAGGTGAACACACAAATACTGGGCTTGAATTCAAATTCTGACTCCATTTATTAATATTCTATAAATCTATGTACAAGGTTGCTTAATCTCTCGTTGCTTCAATTTTTAAAGAAAATTTAAATGAAAATTAAAGTAATTCTTGTTTCTATTATGGGACTTAAATTGGTTAATACTGGCAGATTACTTAAAACAG
Source organism: Sapajus apella (assembly GCF_009761245.1). Taxonomy (NCBI): domain Eukaryota; kingdom Metazoa; phylum Chordata; class Mammalia; order Primates; family Cebidae; genus Sapajus; species Sapajus apella. The sequence goes on along the minus strand of NW_022436974.1, from coordinate 2,741,759 downwards.
TGCTTGGCACGGAATAAGTAACCAATATATTTTAGCTTTTATAATTCTTGTATAATAAAATAGTCAAAGGACCTAAGCAGAGAATGTTTACAGAAAGAAAAAAAATGGGCAACAAGTATATAAATTAGAGCCAACCATTCTTACAACCAAATCAATGCAACAATGAGATACCCTTTTTAACATATTGGATTGAAAGATTTATCTTGTTATAGTTGTGGGGAAAAAAAGAGACTCTCAAACACTGTTCGTGAGAGCCTAAACTGGTATTACCTTTTGGAGGGCAATTTAGAAAGTATCAAACTGAAACTGCATACATCTTTGACCTAGAAATCTGGCTTCTAAGATTACTGATACTTAAACATTTCTACAATCTTGTTAATAGAAAACTACTAGATGCAACATGGCAGTTCCGATATGAGTTGTATGTGTTTCAGAAAAGCGCATATACACACCCATAAAAATATGAGTATGTATACAGTCAAGTGCCCCATAACAATATTTTGGTCAATAATGGACTGCATGTATGAGGGTGGTTCCATAATGGAGCTGAAAAATTCTTATCGTTTAGTGACATTGTATCCTTTGTAATGTGGTACTGAGCTACCTTACTCAATGTTTGTGGTAATGCTGGTGGAAACAAACCTATTGCACTTCTAGTCATTTAATGATAATATACAGCTATGTTACTGGTTTACATATATATTGTACTATATTTTTATCATTACTTTAGAATTTTCTTCTTTTAGATATTTTTTATAAAGTTGACTGTAAAATAGCCTTAGGCTAGCCCTTCAGGAAATATTCCAGAGGAAGACATGATTATAATCATAGGATATGACAGCTTCGTGCATATTATTGGCCCTAAAGACCTTTCAGTGGAACAAGATATGGAGGGGAACACAGTGATATCGATCTGCAGGCCTAGGCTAATGTGGTTGTTTGTGTGTTTGTTTTTAAAACATTTAAAAAATTTAAATAGTATTAAATAGAAAAAAAACTTATAGTAAAGAACATCAAGAAAAATATTTTTGTAAAACTGTAGAATGCATTTGTGTTTTAAGCTAAATGTTGAATCAAAAAATTAAATAAAATAAGTTTATAAAGTAAATTAATTACAGTAAGCTAAGGATAATTTATTATTGAAGACACAAAAAGATTTTTAAATGAATTTAGTGTAGCCTAAATGCACAGTGTTTATAAAATCCATGTCCTAGACCTTCACATTCACTCCCATTCACTCCTGAACTCACCTAGAGCAAAATACCGATCCTGCAAGCTCCATTCAAAGTAAGAGCCCTACACTGTTCGCAAAAGCAAAGACTTGAAACCCACCCAAATGCCTGTCAATGATAGACTGGATAAAGAAAATGTAGCACATATACATCATGGTATACTATGCAGCCATAAAAAAAGGATGGGTTCGTGTTCTTTGTAGGGACATGGATGAAGCTGGAAACCATCATTCTCAGCAAACTAACGTAAGAACAGAAAACCAAACACCACATGTTCTCACTCATAAGTGAATGTTGAACAATGAGAACACCTGGGCACAGGGAGGGGAACATCACACACCAGGGCCTGTCAGCGGGTGGGGGGCTAGAGGATGCCTAGCACTAAGAGAATTACCTAATATAGGTGATGAGGTGATGGATGAAGCAAGTCACCATGGCACAGGTATAACTATGTAACAAACCTGCACGTTTTGCCCATGTACCCCAGAACTTAAAGCATAATAATAATAAAAATAGTAAGAGCCCTTGACAGGTGTAGTGTTTTTCTTTCATACCATATTTTTACTATACCTTTAATACATTTAGAAACATACGTGATTACTGACCATTGTGTTCCAGTTGCCTACAGTGTGCAGCACAGTAACATGCTGTGCAGGTCTGTAGCCTAGGAGCAATAGGCTATATCCCACATAGCCTGCGAGGGTCGTAATCTACACCACCCAGGCTTATGTAAGTATATTTATGATGTTTGCACAAGAAAGAAATCGCCTAGTGAGGCATTTCTCGAAATACATCCCTGCCATTAAGTGAACAGTGCCTGTACAGGCATACCTTGATTTATTGCTCTTTGGTTTATTGCACTTGGCAGATATTGTCGTGTTTATAATTTGAAGGCTTGTGGAAACCCTGGGTCCAACAAGTCTGTCCATGTCATTTTTTCAACATCATGCGCTCACTTCATGTCTTTGTGTCATGTCAGTAATTCTAGAATAGTTCTAAACTTTTTCATTATTATTATGCCTGTTATGGTGATCAGTGAACAGAGATCTTTGATGTTACTATTGTAATTGTTTGGGGGTGCCACAAACAGATCCCATATAAAAGGGTGAACTTAATTGATGTGTTCTGCCTGCGCCACCAACCAACCATTCCCTCATTTCTCTCTTTCTCTTCCATCCTTACTCCCTGAGACACAACAGTATTGACTTAGGCCAATGAATAGCTGTACAGTGACCTCTAAGCATTCAAGCAAAAGGAAGAATAGTATGCATCTCATTTATATCAAAAGGTGGAAATGATTAAGTTTAATGAGGAAGGTATGTCAAAAGCTGAGATGGGCCAAGAGTGAGGCCTCTTATGCCAGTTAGCCAAGTTCCAAACACAAAGGGAAATTCCCTGAAGAAAATTAAAGGTGCTACTCCAGTGAATACATGAATGATAAAGAGAAGAAGCTTTATTGCCAATAGAGAGAAGGTTTTAATGGTCTGGATAGAAGACCAGCCACAATATTCCCTTTTAGCCAAAGCCTAACACAGAGCAAAGCCCTTACTCGTTGATTCTTTGAAAGCTGAGAGAGGTGAGGAAGTTGCAAAAACAAAGTTTGAAGATAGCAGACATTGGTTCATGAGATTTAAGGAAAGATTTAAGGAAAGAAGCTTTTTCCATAACAAAGCGCCCGGTGAAACAGCAACTGCTGATATAGAAACTGCAGCCAGTAATCCAGATCTAGTTAAGATTCTTGATGGAGATGGCTGCTGAACAATGGATTTTCGATGTTGACAAAGAGCCTTCCCTTGGAAGCAGATGCCGTCTAGGACTTCCATAGCTAGAAGTTAATGCCTGATTTCAAAGCTTCAAAATACAGGCAGCCTCTCTTGTTAAGAGCTAATGCTGCTGGTGACTAAGTTGAAGCCAATGCTTATGTATCATTCCAAAATTCCTAGAGCTTAAGAATTATGCTAAATCTTAAGAATTATGTAGATTTAGCAACAAAAAAGCTTGAATGACAGCTCACATGTTTACAGCATGTTTTACTGACTATTTTGAACTCACTATGGAGATTTAATGCTCAGGAAAAAAAAAAAAGATTCCTTTCAAAATATTACTGTTCACTGAAAAAGCACTTGGTCACCAAGAACTCGGATGGAGATGTACAAAGAGAATAATGTTACTTTTATGCCTGTTAGCACAATCTCCGTCCTGTAGCCCATAGATTAAGGGGTAATTTTGACTTTCAAGTGTTGTTATTTAAGAAATACATTTTGGAAAGCTGTTGCAACCATAGTGATTTCTTTGATAGACCTTGTCAAAATGAATTAAAAACCTTCTGGAAAGGATTTACCTGCTAGATGCCATCAATTACTCATTGAAGAAGGTTAAAATGTCAACATTAACAACACTTTGAAAGATGTTGATCCCAACCCTCATGAAAGACTTTGAGTCATTCATGACTTCATTGGAAGAAGACTACAGTGGAGGAAGTAACTGCAGATGTGATGGAAATAGTAAGAAAACTCGAATTATAACTGAAACTTAAAGATGTGACTGAATTACTGCAATCTCATGATCAAACTTGAATTGATGAGAAGTTGCTTCTTAAGGATGAGTAACAAAAGTAGTTTCTTGAGATGGAAACTCCTCCTGATAAAGATGCTGTGAACATTGTGGAAATGACAACAAAATATTAGATTACATAAATGCAGTTGATAAAGCAGCAGCAGGGTTTGAGAGGATTGACTTAAATTCTGAAAGACATTCTACTATGGGAAAAATATTGTAAAACTGCGTTGCATGCTACCGAGAAATCTTTCATGAAAAGAACAGTCCATTGAAATGGAAAACTTCATTGCTTATCATAAATTAAAAAGTTGCTACAGCCATCTCAACCTTCAGCGACTATTAATTTTATCAGCCAGAACCCATTAACATCAAGGTAAGAGCCTTCACTAGCAAAAAGATGACCACTTGCCAAAGGCTCAGATGATCATTAGCATTTTGTTTTTGCAATAAAGTATTTTAAATTGAGCTATATACATTGTTTTTGTTTTAGACCTAGTATTATTGCACACTTAATATATTTCAATGTAGTATAAAAATAACTTGTATTGCACTGGGAAGCCAAAATGCTAGCGTGACTTGTTCTAATGTGATATTTGCTTTACTACAGTAGTCTAGAACTGAAACCGCGCTATACACTCGGTATGCCTATATATGTAATTAAAAATATTGGAAAGATAAACTGAAAAATTTTGATATTTTCTTTAAATCAGTGAGACAATGAAGTGTGGGACCTTCCATGGTTAAAGAAAAGAAGATATTGGACTTTCATCTCATAGCGTTTTAAAAAAATGATGTGTAATTTTTATAGTAAAAATGTCTAAATGACGTATATAAAGTTTCAGACATAAAACGTATAATCATATGGGCTTTTCAAAATAGAAAACAGGTCATTGAACAAAAAGGACATTTAAAAAACTCAACTTATTTTAAGAGCTCTGTTGGTTCAGTATGTATATTTTTGCATATTTGTAGAGGAAATTATGTATTTTTTACAAAAGAAGCAACGAAGAGAGATTAACACTGCTGAATGTGGTGTCAGACAAAGTGAAAAATTTAACACCAGTCACAATTTTTTTAGTGTATATAATTTTTGATAAAATATATATAAAATTAGAGTTGATAGCCACAGCCTGAATAGATTGAGCTAAAATTCCTACTAGAGAAAAATAACTTTGTTCTTTGAAATACTAGCTATGGGATTAAAAATAAAAATGCATTGTTGTAGTATTAGGTAAACACTTGCTTAGTAGAATAAACTGACAAAGATACTGTCTTTTTCACCATTGTATTTCATACTTGTGTTGAGATTCTCAGTTTATTTATGATGAGAAGTAATTATCAGACCATAGAATTCACTTAGGAAAAACTGTTGCATTTTATAAAGTTCAAAGTAGGAACATATTTTAAAAATATAAAAGCTTTGCCTTAACTGTCCCCTGAATTTGTTAATTAGCAATCAGTTTATTGGAAATGTGATTTAGACATTAAGATCAGCATTAAGCCATAAATGCCTGTGGTTTATAGATGGATTTATGCTGTTTTATTTCTATATACTGTTTTATTAAAAGGTTTATAGACAAAATAGGAATCTTAAAGTTAGCTGGTTATATAGTAAATATTCCTTATATCAATTGCTATTATGTCTTATAAAATGAATAATTGCTAGCTATGCTTTAAAAGATATATTTTAAACTACATTGTAGAGAGTCAGACACTTAAATATGTATTTATATAATTTTATGAGAAAAAACAAAATCATATCTATACATCTTACCAAACGGAAAGTTTTATGGTCAGCTAGGGTTTTCTGACCACTTACCCTACACAAAAAAAGTGGCTCACATATGATTGTGTTATGAATTGATCAATTGCTAGCCTATATGCGATGCCATAAGTGACAGAATAAAGAGAAGGTGCTAATTGTTAAGAAAATGGTACATGTACAATACTTACATATAAGTCCAACGTGTCTTTTATCCTTAAGTTAGAATGAGATATATAAATAGCAAGATATAGAAATAAAAAGCATTTTTACCATTCCAATGGTCTATGTTCTAATCAGTGTTCTAATAAATAGAATTTTCTCAAACTAAGAATCAATTTTGTATTGGCAAAAATTTTCCTAATAACCTGGGGTCATTAAAATTCATATTTAGCTAAAATTTCTGGTAAGAGAAAACCAACTCCATGTAGACTAGAATTAGTCTCTGTAGAAAATAGCATGTTCTGCTCTTTTCGGTTCTTCTTTTTTTGAAAAGTGAGATGGTCAGAAAAATGAAGAATAAGAATGACACATTCACAGTGCACACATGTGCACATAGACATGCTCACAAACACAGTCCAAACTGAGAGCATCAAGTGAGGGTCACCAATGAGACAGTGACTGGCAAATGTTAATTTATTTCCTTGCTCTTGATATAGTTGATAGGAAAAGGATTTAAATACATTTGTTTTTAAAATATAATTATGAAAAACATTGCAATTTTACCTCAATCGTAATCCTGAATTTTTTAAGATTTCTTTTTAACGAAATTCACTATCATGTGTAAAACACTTAATATTAAAAAATGTCAGAACTTTTTTTTCATTTCATTTGGAATGCACATAAAAATTAGTCTGTGAGATACTTAACGTTAGATGTCATTTAATAAGGATTTGTTTTAATCCCAACAAGTGAAATAATTAGCAGTTTAGACAATGACAAATGAATGGGCACTAATTGTGATTGACATGAAGGAGTCTTTCTCTTATTATTTTAAATTATTTGGTAAGTAGACTAAAGAGGGAAGGAAACTAAATCTGTTTGAATTCCTCCTCTGTATTATAAATGCTGTTGAATTCTCCACAAATGCTAAGTTTAATCCTTACAACACCTTATATACAGGTTTTATCTCCCTTTTAAAGATTAATCAAATACAGAGAGGTTAAATATCGAGTCAGAAATATGAGAAGTATCCCACAGTCTTTTCTTTATTCTCAAATGTAATGGGTCACCAAGCTTATCAAATTTCCTTAATGTCTTTTATATTAACCCCCCTTTTAAATATTTCCTTTATTATTCCCTTACTCTTCATCACCTCTTGCAACAGTCTCCTTACGGTCCCCAGAAAATGCAGTAGATCTTTTCCACAGCCTCCTTCTTTCACAACGTGAAACTAATCACATGACTCCTTTCCTTAATGCCCTTTGGCATGTCTCCATTTTTCATAGGATGTACTCTGAAATTCTTGGGAAGCTCTACAAGACTCTCCACAATCTGGTCCCGGATCATCACTTAAGGTTTATTTTTGCACATTCTTATTCTATTTCTCTCCTAGACTTCTCAGCCATACCAAGATAATTGCAGTTCTGAATCTATTTTTCTACTGCTTTATGTCTATTTTCTCACCTTTCTTTGACTTGAGCTCACCATGCCCCAACTCCCAATTTCTACCAGATTGTCTTCTGTAAGCTAGTGATAAAGTCACTTTCTTCACAAAGCATTTGCTCACCTGCTACCCTTTGTTCGCTGATCCTTCTTACAAGTGAATTGACAGCTCTAACACACATTTCTACCATAGCCCGCCTAACTTTTGTCTCCGTAGTAATTTACATGTTTTTCTTTGATCGTTAGTCTGTGATTAAGTTTGGGGTTAGGACAGGGACCATGTTATATTTTACATGCAAACATAGTAACTAGCATACTTCTTGGAACTTAATAGGTAATATATTTATTATTTTGTTTGTAAAGGTATGATACTGGAGAATATGAAAGGTATTAAACAAGGGAAAGATTGAACACCCACCTATAACTTGGAAAAGCATCAATTCAGGGTATCCAAACAGTTATCAGTCATGGACCTTCTTTTAGAGTTTTATAATTGATATTACTCAATTCTAATTATTTAATATTTGTGTTTTTGTGTGCCTTTTACAGGTTTCAGGTTTCCAGCATATTAAATCTGATTTGTTCAAGTTGAGTTGGATGTGTACCACTGAATTAAGAAAAATAAGTTAGACTCACGTGAGATGTAACAGTAGGTGCCATTCACAGGAAAGCAGCATTGTTAAGACTCAGGCCACCATCTTAGGAGAGACCCACTGGAAGTATTCAGAGGACTTTAGCTGGCTAGGTAGTGTTTAATGGAAAAACAGAGCAGGTACATTTACAAAACATTTATCAACAAAAATACAGTAGATCCACAAATATAAAACCACTGTGAGTCAGAACATGTAGTGACAAATCATGAAGTAGGTGTTCAAGATCTTGTGAAACTACTGTGTCTTAAATTATGCATATCACTGAAGTGACAACAATTTGGGGAAAATTGTACTTCCAAAAGAAAGTAGCAACAGTAAGGTTAATCTTTTACGTTGGAAAAGTGGTCTTTCTCCAGGGCAGTATGGCAGCAATGGATAAATTAAGTATTTAGTCAAATATACTCTAAGCTTATCATCTTTCATTGTTTCTTATTAAGATGAATGGCAAGGCCTTCCATTTTCTTTGTAGTCCAGAAAATTTGAAATCATTCCTAATATCTTCCTTTCTTACCTTCATTTCATGTTTAGTTTCTCAAACAATTATAATAATTATGCCTATATAATGGCCCTTAAAACTTTTGCATTGTCCACCTCCAATGCAACACTTTACTTCAAATTACCATTTTATTTCACCTATACTGCGAATTAGCCTCCTAATTTATAACTAATTGTATTAAATGCATCTACTTTGCTAAGCTCCACCCTTCTAATTTCTTCTTCATCCCTCATCTAGAGTTAACTTCAGAAAACTCAAATCTAAGCATATCTCTATCCTGTCTGAAAATTCTCAGTGTGTTTCCATAGTTCCTAGAATAAAGACAGAATCTCATCACTTGGTCTACCAGTACCCTATCTCCAACTTCACTGTGCTCTGCCTAATAGTCTTTTTTTCTTATTCTTTGTACTTAGATTGCTCCAGTAAGTGTACATGCAGTTCTCTGTGGAATTTCCTTTTATTACTCTTTTACTTAGTTAATTTGCTTTTTTACTTAGTTGATTTCTGCTCACCCTTATGTTCTCAGCTTCTATCTTTATAGAAGCCTTCTTTGATCTCTCTGCTAGATCAAATTCCTCTGCTGTCTTTCTTATGCAGTACTCTTATTCTTAACATCGTGCTGCTATCCTCAACAATTTGTTCACAGTATCAGTTTTACTATTTTGAATGTGATTTTTTAATTAATGTCCCTACACTAGAGTATACTTTAAATTTTGTGAAGATATGGATATGCATGTTTATGTTTCTAAGGTGTCTATCTTACGGCAACAAATTAGGCAATCAGATATTTGTTGAATACATTTATGAATGGTTATTCACCAAAATGTTAGACAGTAATTTGAATATGTTAATTTTTTTCTTTCTAATTATTTTCTCTTTTATAATACATGTTTACAGTAGTATTTCTACTTTATCATGCATTTAAACAGTTATTATAGATAATGCTCAGTTTTAATCTTCATTTATGAGTAGATAAATTGCTAGTTTAACTGCATAAAAATATAAATTTCCCCATTCAGTGCTTATTCAACCAGTCTGAAAACAATCCTATAGTTTACATGGAAAAAAAGAAGAGCATTTTGTACTGTCAATAGAGTTGATATGCCCTAATTCTCACCCTAACTAGACTGCAAGTTTCTCTGTCAGAGACCATGCATTTAATGTTTTTACCCCTAAAGAATCAGGAGAATTCCAGACTTTAAGTGGGTAGTCAATAAATAATTTACTACATTTTTTTTCCCACCTTCATGCTCCCTTAGCTGCTTTTGATTACTTGTCTGCCATTTTTGTGGCAACCTTTTGTGCCAGTTCACTGAGCCAGAATATTTAAATGTTTTTATATAGCATTTATTTTATGCTCACCCTGGCTTTTATAGCACATGAAAATTCAATACAACCAGAAAGTATTTGGTGAATTAAAAATTAAAGTATTTATGTTAGATTCTCTTGCAGAATATTTATGTTTTCGATTTATATACAGATATCGAAATACTATAAATATAAAGTGAGAGTTCTCTAAACTTTGAAGTAACTTAGAAAACATCTAACCTGGCCGTAAGAAATTAATAACACCAAATTTATTTAGTCTCTCCTAGATAACTGCTTTTAGTGAACTATTATTTCTCATTTTCATTTTCTTTGTACTCCCCCAATCCTTATCAGTGACACTAAGACAAACTTACATGCTTTAGGCATGATCACAATACTTATATAAGACAGATAGGATGATAAAGGAAAACAATGTTGGGAGCAGTTTCTTAAACTTCTTATTAAAACCAACTTAATTCTCTGGAAAGGCATATTGATGCAACATTTGAAGGTCTGCAGCTCTTCCCAGGCCTTTCAAAGTATCTGGTCCTGAGACACAATTGTTTGTGCAGCAACAACTCCTTGCTTGATAAAGAAAGGAGTGAGGAACCTCACTGATAAAAAGAAATGTCATGGGGAATGGACATGAGTGAAGGCAGAGGTATGAGTACATACAACCTCTTACTTTTTCTTTCCTTCTCATATATATTTTGAGATCCAAGAGAAGATTAAAAATACTCATGGTCCAAAAATTTTGGAGCGAAATAAAAAATGTATGTACAACATCATTAAAATACAGCAATGGCTTGGGTAGCCAAAAAATGCCAGCTGGGGACCTTTGCTTTTACTGCTTTAAGGCCTCAAATGAATATTAAGGCAGGATCCATTGTAGAGGTAAGTGGCTTATGACATGGTCAGAATAATAGCTGTCAATTGCATAGTAATATGCGTTTATACAGCTCTTTCAGATTAATTAATCATATCCTTTAAATCTCATCACAACCAAAGATTATGTGATTAAAGTTTAGAAGAACCGAAACCTAAGCCCTCCAGTCTGAGCCCAGTAAGCTTTCCACTGTGGAATGCTGAATCCTTTCTTCTCCTTCCTCATGTCTTCCTCCTCCTCCTTCTGTCAACTGTATTGTTTAAATTTAGATGAGAAAGCATCGTTGATTATGGAGATAAGATGTGGCTGGAGGTTAATAACGTCAGTCCTTCAAGCCTACTTCCTGAACTGCCAGATGTTGGGCTTGCCACTGAACTTGCTGGATATATGTCTAACTTTACTGAGATCAAGTTTCTAAGTATAAAATAGAGGCATTACCTCTCATGCCTAAATGACAAGTTTCTTTTTAAATTTGATACTAAATAATTTAGGAGAAAATACTTTGTAATCTCTAAAATATAATGTTAGGTGACCCATTTTAATTGTATTTATAACTTTCGAAGAGTAACATAATAATTGCATTCACAAGGTACACATTTCAAATGATGAATAAAAATGTGAGCAGTCCTTTCTTTTAGAGGAGAGGAATGAAAACAGGTTTATTTTATAAATAAAGTTTGCTTTAACTGCATTAGATTGCTATTTCCCACCATCATTTTAGTCCTCCTCCTTGCTCATTAAGCAGTGAGTTTAAAGTGTATCTGTTGCTGTAGTTGACTCTGAGTGGTAGAGTCTTTTCCTAACTTGGCCAAGAAAAGACAGAGCATCAGTAATCAATCTTTCCTTGCATTTTACTTTCCATTCCTGGGATGTAACAGTTGTTTTAGAGTAAAATTCATTCAAACATTTCTTTATGAATTAGCTGGGAATGAGTTTAACTGTTACCAGGAAGAAAAATGAGGAACAGGCTCAAAATATAAGAACTTTTGCAATCTCTTTACCTTTGTAGTAAGTTTTTTTTTCTGCAAGTTATCTTGTGAATAGCAGAGATTTAAAGCTTGGATAATGAAAAAATGAATAGAAAATTATCTTTGATGAGAATGTCAACCATGGGGCCACAGAGGCCCAGGTTACCATGGAAAATCACACTTGGGAAAACGACATGAAGTGGAGGAGTTTCTCTCTCTCTCTCTCTCTCTCTCTCTCTCTCTCTGTCTCTCGTGGTAAGGTTTGGAGACAGCAGAAAGAGAATATGAACACCGAAAAGAGAAAGAACTTTAAGGAACTTTTTGAGTAGAGCAAGTTTATACTGAAAATACCATCTTCTGGATTACAACTATTGTCATTATGGAATTAGCTGTTATTTATTTATTTATTTGAGACAGAGTTTTTCCCTTGTTGCCCCAGGCTGGAGTGCAATGGCGCAATCTTGGCTCACCTCAACCTCTGCCACCTGGTTCAAGTCATTCTCCTACCTCTGCCTCCCCAGTGTACAGGCATGCGCCACCACGACTGGCTAATATTTTGTGTTTTAGTAGAGACTGGGTTTCTCCACCTGGGTTAGGCTGGTCTCAAAGTCCCGACCTCAGGTGATTCAACCTCTGAAAGTGCTGGGATTACAGGCATGAGCCACTGCACCTGGCAAGCAGATATTCAAACTGGATTATTTTTACCAAACTGCTGAATTTTTGTCATTAAATGAGCAATAAATACTAATTCCTGAAGTATCAGGAACTAAGTGGTTATTTTAATAACAAGCTTGAAAAATAAAATATTAAACATTGTTTTCAAAAATGCAAAGGGCCATTCCAATATACTACTGGGACAAGTAATGGTGTTCTAGGAAGGTTTTATCTTCATTTACTACAGGGAACTTAAGGAATAAAAAGATACTTCTTGTAATTCTCTAGAGACATTCACTAAAAAGGTGAGTTATTTCAAGAATATAAATGAATTATTTAACACTTTATAATTCTATCAGATCACTCATCTTTTAAAACTTGTTTGGATTTTCTGCCTTTAATGTAGTCAAAGAGTATATGATTAATGTAGTAATAATAAAAAGAATCATTTTAAAGTTGCATATTCCAACTACTAATTTTTTAGGAAAGCTCATATTTAAAGACTGGCATCTGTCTTTCTTTATTGATATTCTGTAAAATACTTCAATACTAATGTAATAGCCTCTTAACTCCTCTTCTTGTAGCTAACCCCCTGCCTTCTCATCTATCCTTCATATGTTACAAAATTCATCTTTCCAAACAAATCTGATTAGGTCACATGTCCACTTAAGACCATTCAATAACCTCTCCCAAAAAGTCTAAGACATTTATTTATGTTCCGGCACTAACCAAAACTTCTATTCATTATTCTTTAACTTTATGTTCCAGCAATACCAAGCCATAGACAATTAGCTACATTCTATCCAGCTTTTATATTTTTTTCTCCTTTCAATACCTGAAATGACTTTCCCTCTTTTACCCTGTACAGTCTTTCTCATTTTTCAAAGTCTACTACATTCATCTACTGGCACACTTCCTTTCTGTCAACTAATTGCATACATTGGATTTACTCATATTATTGCTCTTATCACGCTGTATTTGAACATATTGGTACAGTCAGTTACAGTCTGGGTTATGGGCTGTTTAAAATATAATGCTTGTGGCTGGGTGCAGTGGCTGAGCATTTTGGGAGGCTGAGAGGGGCGGATCACCTGAGCTCCAGACCAGCCTGGGCAACATGGCAAACCCCATCTCTACAAAAAACACAAAAATTAGCTAGGTTTGGTGATGTGTGCCTGTCTTCCACCTACTCAGGACACTGAGGCTTGAGGATCATTGGAACCCAGGCAAGGGAGGTTGCTGTGAGCAAAGATCAAACCATTGTACTCCAGCCTGGGTGACAGAGGGAGACCTCCTCTCAAAGAAAGAAGAGGGGAGAGGAGAGGGAGGGGAGGGAAGGGGAGGAGAGGGGAAAGGGACAGGAGGGAAGGGAAGAGGTTCCTATTTTATACACTCTCTAGCACATATCTAGGAAGCATGATTGGACAACAATAGAACAGATTTGGAGTGAGACAGACTCCACAAATGTTAAGTCGTTTCTTTGCTGAGCACTTGCTGATGTTTGCCAGTTTAGGCTGGAAGTGAGATGAGTACAGTCAGTCATTAATTTGCAGAAGATTGACATTCTCTGAATAGCCCAGACTACTTCTGCCATAATCTCTTTTCTCCAGAGCTGTGCCAAAGATGAAGGACTATTTTTTTTTTTTTTGGCTGGAATTGACAGAGATGACAAGAAATTTGAAAAATAGAAGTAAAGAAATACCTATAAAAGTAAAAAAAATTGAATGAAAATAAATTTCCAGAATATCCCTTCAGAAATAGACAATTTATAGCTCACATGCCGTAGAAATAGGCAGCAAATGGTGACTGACGTTTTCTGATCTTGGTCACTTTTGACGGTGCTTTTAATCTGGCATTGTCAGGTAGCTATTTGGGGGAGATTCCCTGACTAGGCTGTTAAGTTTTCTGATTATATGAGTTTTTATTTCTTTTTTTTGTTTTTTTGTATTTTCATAAGGTAATCATTTTAAGTTAAAGATACAAGGTTCTTATTTCTTATTCAGTATTTGGTTTTATATCTTTGTGTAGATATATTTTCCTTATGGTTTTTATCTAATTTGTTAAAATTAAATCTCAAAAACCACTTATTTGTGACCGATCACCAAAGTCTTTCATGGTATTTGTACAGAGAAATCATGAAATAACACCTGTGTCAATTAAGTGTATTTATAGGTATAGACTGGGTGTGGTGTCTCACACCTGTAATTCCAGCACTTTGGGAGGCCAAGGCGGGCAGATCACTTGAGATAAGGGGTCCAAGACCAGCCTGTCTGACATGGGGAAAACCCGTCTCTACTAAAAATACAAAAAGCTGCTGGCATAGTGGTGAGAGCCTGTAGTCCCAGCTACTCGGGAGGCTGAGGCACAAGAATAATTTTAACCCATGAGACAGAAGTTGCAGTGCACTCCAGCCTGGGCAACAGAGCAAGACTCCATCTCAAAAAAAAAAAAAAGTGTATTTATACACATAGATATTTTCAATAAACCATAATTGTATAAATACTAAAATACTTCCAGCCTTTTATCCTAATTTAATCACTAAGCTCTTATGATCAAATGGCTTTCAAAACATACTGAGGCCTCCTTAACAACAAGCAAAAATTTACAAATAAATAAACTTAATTAAATCATTTGAAGTATAGGGCAAACATGAAAGATATATTAGTTATGCCCCAGTCCTCATAGAAATTATGTGTGCTAGATACAGTACCTATTGTCATATTTTCCTATGTTATTGTTATCATTTACTATAAAAAGTCAATTTAAAAGGGAAGCTTATGTTTTTCTTACCTTAGGAGGAACTGTCTATCTTTTAGCAAAAATTTATGAACATTAAAGCAAGATCAAAACTAAAGTCAGGACTCTAGTTAATTAATCTGGAAATAAAGGTCAAATAGGACTTTACAGATCAACTTTTATAATTGAAAAAAAATAAGATCAAAAACAGCACACTGCTTGTTTAAAGAAACTTTCAGGTGCTGCTGTATCTTTAGAAGTTTTGATTATCTCATAAGTACCTACTAAGTACAATAGTCACTGCTCCCAAAGTGCTTCTAGCGCATACATGAATAGATTATGAAATATACAAGGCTCAAATGATGTGTTAAATACACGGTCCAGAAAAGCAGTATAGGAGTTTTGAGGAAGAAGGACTCCCTTCAAATTAGGATGATCTGGAGTAATTTAAATGATAGATGGACTTGTTTGGCAAATGAGGTGATAGAGGTATTTCTGAATTTGTATTAAGAGAACTTAGGTAATAGCTGCCAGTTACAAAAGTTTGAAGAAATGCATAGACTTTCTAGAGTGGAATATTAGTAGGTCCACTTTAAGAAAGCAAAAAGAAGAATGTGGTTTTAATAGCCATGCAGAGAGCCAATAATCAATAGAGTCTTGAGCATGAATTTCTACTTAGAAACAAATGATTGACCTGGTATTTTTTGTTAATGTTCCCTTAATTTTATTTTTGTTTTCTAAGATATTGTCCTTAACTAGAATAGGGAGGGGATGATTACCAATCCCATTACTTTGAAAGGCCCAAAAGAAACACTTACATGAGATAAACCAAAAATATAGATTTATTTTGATGACGTCAAAGCAGTTCTACATTTAAAAGGCATTATACTTTAATGTTTTAATGTATCACTTTTTATATAAGTAACACTTTTCCTTTGAAATGAAGATGCAGTTTAGCTCACTGGATTTGTGAGTAAAACTGACACTTTCAGGTCCTTTAAGCAAAAAACTGTAAGGCTATATTAAAGCTTGTTGGTCTATTGATATCATAGTCTCTGGTTCTGACTTGCCAATAACTTTAATAATAAAGAAGAGAATATTTAGAAAAATGATGTGATAGAAGTAGAAAAGAAGTAGTGTGGTTTTTCTTTAAATGCCTCTAAATAGAGCTCTTCCCACTGACTTATACCTCTGCTTGTGAGGAACAAGATCTACTAGCCACAGTGTGGTCTCCTTTGATACTTAGAACAGCCCAAAATAACTCATTCAATTTATTAGATGACTTCATTTCAGAAATCACGCTTTTTACTGAAATCTGAAAGCAGAGAAGTCTGGAACGGGCTTTACAAAGAGATGAAATGGTTTATGCAAGAATAGCTCAAACAAAATGCAGGGAGTTTTTTTGGATTCCTTGTGCCTTCATTGGCAGTGATGCATGGATAGCTTGGGGGCATGTCTTCCTAAAGTTGATCAACAAGTGGGAATCTTTAGAAAATTGTCTTAAGTCATGATCAACTATTTGGGATGCAATGATATTTTTATTAAGGCAAGTCAATGAATGTTTAATATAAACTATTAATAGTATATACAAGGTATGGCATCATATATGTTCGAGTGTAAGTCTGTGTTTACTGTTGCTTCTTTATGACAGACACCTACATATTCCTCCTGTGTGCTTGTTTCCCCCTTGTTCCATTTCAGAGTGAACTTGATGTTATATGAGTCCACAGTCTGTAAAACTCAGCCAATATACAGAAAAATACACTGCTGCTAGAATTTGTTTCCAAGATCGTGAAACTGCTCTGATGTTTTACTCAGAGAGAAGCCTTTACACCATTTCCACAGTCGGATTTGATTAAACAAACAGGCTGTGCATTTGTAATGAAGCACGTGCATGAAAATCACAAAGTACTCAATTACCTTTGTGCTCATTGTAAGCCTGTTAACATCTCAAATATCTCCTGAGATCCACTGCCCTTTTAGCTAAAAGTAAAGCCATCTGTCTCCCCTGGGATGGCTGGGCTGGCTGAAGTAATGGAATGTTTGCTTTCGGGCTAAATGCCTCTCTTGCTAGCTAGTTTAGCTATTGATTGTGCTTTAGCTTATGACTACTTTGCCCTGAGATTTCTCTCAAGGATTATAATCTGTCTAACATTTATTCAGCACAGCCAATGCCTTTAGTCCTCAGGGTTTCCTTTCTGATTGACCTTATGTTGCCCTCAAGAAACTACCAGAGTATAGGCATCAGGGATTTTAATACTATCCTAAGGTTAAATATTCTTCCATTCCGTTTATGCAACTGCTCTCTTACAGTCAGAGACACCAAGCCTTTAATAATTTATCATTTCTTTAAAATTATAAAAATGTCTTAATCAGATTTAACAAAATTAACAATGCAAAAGAATGTAAAATAAAGCTAAATCCCAAGACTTCCAGTATGAACATGGAAGAAAAGTAGAGTAACTCTTCTCTTTTTCTGCATTTCATACAAAAGCAACAAGGTAAACAGAACAACAGCAAAAAACCCTCTCTATTTTCACTGAAAGTGAAGGCATATATCAATCACAGGCTGTATGACTCCATAGAAGCCATGTGAAGTGAAGTGCAATAGAAGCCTCGAATGGGAAAGTGAGCAGAATGACAGCACAGCTGTCAGGGAAATGCCAGTAAAAATACACCCATGAAGGCATAATGCAAAGGCAGAGTTGGAAAAAAAATTGTATTTGCCTGAAAGAAGAGTTGCAGGATCTAGATGGAAGGAGTCGGTAGCGATCAAGCAGATGCTGTATAGAAACAAAAGTTGCAACAAAGCCCTGCAGAGAACAACAATCCAGGGAGGCAAATTTTAGAAAAGGCAACAAGTCATGTAATCTTTGAAGGAAATTTCTACAAGTAACTGGGCCTGGAAATCTAATTCATTCTTTGGTGAACCATATAAAAGTTGAAAAGAATCAATAGAAAAATACTATTGGAAATCTTTGCTGGGATAATGATGTCATAAAACAGAAAATTCAGGCAAGCCTCTCATAACCTTGAATGATAAAAATCCTGAAAATATAATTCTGGAAAAATAATTCTAAAATTATTTTTAAAACATTAATTTACATATTTAAAAGATGAATTATGTGAGAAACATACAAAAGGGTGGCATAATAATTCATAGGCTAATTTACACAATAAAATATACAATGGTAACACATTTTTGCAAGCATAAACACTATGATTTACTAATGACAGTCACATACATGTGAGTTATGAGCACACGAATTGTATTCATACAGAAATACATCAAAAAGTAAAATCTATAAATGCATATCACTATGGTCGGTTGGTGTGGGCACCCAGCTTGATAACAAGTCATTGAAATACCATGGCAGATGCAGACAGGGTGAATTTTTTGACAAGATCTATGGAAAACCACAGTAAGTTACTACTGCGTATACAGTCACCGAAAGAGCTGAGATCTTGAGAAATTTTATCTTTTACAAATGCACATGTACAAATAGGCCATTTCTCTATTTATTAAGGAAGCTTCAGTGTTTTTACTTCGAGAGCCAGAGAACCTGATGGTGTAATTCTCATTCCTAGGCTGAAAGCCTCAGAACTTAGAAAGTCTAAAGGCCAGTGAGCTTGAAATTCTAATGTCCATGGTGACATAAGAAAGGTCGCCCGGAAGTGGTGGCTCACACCTGTAATGCCAGCACTATGTGAGGCCGAGATGGGCAGATCACCTGAGGTCGGGAGTTCGAGACCAGTCTGACCAAAATGGAGAAAGCCCTTATGTACTTAAATAAATAAATAAATAAATAAATAAATAAATAGCTGGGTGTGTGGTGGCACATGCCTGCCTGTAATCCCAGCTACTCAGGATGCTGAGGCAGGAGAATTGCCTCAACCCGGGAGGTGGAGGTTGCAGTGAGCTGAGATAGTGCCATTGCACTTTACCTGGGCAACAATGGCAAAACTCCATCTCAAAAAAAAGAAAAAGAAAAAGAAAGGTGTGTCCCAGCTCTCAGAAAGAGACCAATTCACCTCTGTATTTGTTCTCTCCAGGGCCCAGATGATTGGATGATGCCCACTAACATTGTGAGCAGATCTTCCCCACCAGGTCCAATGAGATTCACACACTAATCTCCTCTGGAAACGCCCACAGAGATCCAAAAATAATGCTTTACCAGGTTTCTATGTATTACTTACTCCAGTCAAGTTGACACTTAAAACTAAGTCCACAAATCTACCCCTGGTCAACTTGGCACCTGTAAGCATCCTCTTAAACCATACTTCATTTCCAAATAAAGACAATAACAAGGTAATAGTTACCCTTAACGTGAAACGGCTATCTTGTGACTGGGATTTTCAGAATTTTTCTTTTAAACATCAGGGACTTTAAATATTAGATATTTAGACCTAAGGAATTTTGATATTTCAGGATTTCAACATTAAGAATTAAGACATTTGGGATTGCATCTTTGGAGATTATGATCCAAACCCCAAATTCAGACCAAACATTTTACTGTAACTTAAAAAAAGTAACAAAATAATTATTTCAATAAAAATATGCAGAAAAATTTGAAACGCAAGAACTCAGGTGAAGCAACAGTAGTTTATTAAAATTAAATTTTAGAACACAATATGAAAATAAAACAAGTAATAAACAAGAACAAGTTAGAAGAGACAATATGGAAAACACTGTAACTGACATGGATTCTGAAATAGAAAAAAAATGAGAATGAAAAACCCGTGAAATAGTATTAGAAAATGTTAAATAGTAAGCAAAAATACTCAATATTTGCATAATTAAAGTTTCCTTTAATAAGAAAAACAAAATATTTAAACATATTTTAAAATGATTAGAAGGACATGAAACATTTAAGGAAAACACTGTGTTATTTTTCTGTATTTTGTATTTTTGGTACTTGCCAGTCTTTACGACTTTGTAATGTGTTGAGGTGTTTTTCCCTAACCAAGCAGGCATTCAATTTCTACTCAATCCTGTACTTAAAATTGTATATTATTTTTCTAAAGAAGATACACTGTATGATCTTCAGATACCCCAACTCCTTGACCTGCTCCTGTATTACTGTATTTGTCTCCTTAAGATAATATAAATATTAAATGCATTCTTAATCATCCTTTTGCAATCAGTCTATATTAAAAATCTGTAGGTTAGTGATAGTCTAATTTTATAAGGTACACATGATTCTGTTGCTGCAGTATGAAACCACAAAGGAAAAAGCAGATATTAGGAGACTGATTATGATATCCCCCTATTGATTCATACAATAACAAAGACTTACTGAAGGCTTGCTACGTGATACACCTTTAAGTTAGGCAATGTACAAGAAAAGATAAGCAGAACTTTCCACAGCCCCAAACTTCATGGAGCTTACACTCTGGTGGGAGGTGATATGCATTGGCTGTGTCCCCACCCAAATCCCAATTTGAATTATATCTCCCAGGATTCTCACAGGTTGTGGGAGGAATCCAAGAGGAGGTAATTGAATCATAGGGGCCAGTCTTTCCCCGTACTATTCTCATGATAATCTGTAAGTCTCACTGGATCTGATGGGTTTATCAGGCATTTCTGCCTTGGTTTCTTCCTCATTCTCTCTTGCTGCCACAATCTAAGAAGTGCCTTTGTCCTCTGCCATGATTATGAGACCACCCCATCCATGTGGAACTTTAAGTCAAATTAAACCTCTTTTTCTTCCCAGTCTCAAGTATATATTTATCAGCAACATGAAAATAGACTAATACAGTAAATTGGTACTAGTAGAGTCGGGTGTTGCCGAAAAGATACCCAAAAATGTGGAAGTGACTTTGGAACTGGGTAACTGGCAGAGGTTGGAAAAGTTTGGAAGGTTCAGGTGAAGACAGGAAAATGTCAGAGAGTTTGGAACTTCCTAGAGACTTGTCGAATGGCTTTGCTCAAAATGCTGATAGCAATATAGACAATAAGATTTAGGTTGAGGTAATCTCAGATGGAGATGAGGAGCTTGTTTGGAATTGAAGCAAAGATGACACTTGGGATGTTTTAGCAAAGAGACTGCCGGCATTTTGCCCCTGCCCTATAGATTTGTGGAATTTTGAACTTGAGAGAGATGATTTAGGATATCTGGCAGAAGAAATTTCTAAGCAGTAAAGCATTCAAGAGGTGTCTTGGATACTGTTTAAAGGCATTCCATTTTAAAAAGGAAACAGAGCACAAAGGTTCAGCAAATTTGCAGCCTGACTATTCAATAGAAAAGAAAAACCATTTTTCTGGGGAGAAATTCAAGTCACCTGCAGAAATTTGCATGAGTAGGAAGGAGCCTAATGTTAATCCCCAAGACCATGAGGAAAATGTCTCCAGGCGATGTCAGAGACTACATGGCAGCCCCTCCCATCACAGGCCTGAAGGCCCAGGAGAAAAAGATGATTTCATGGGGCTGGGCTCAGGGTCCTCGTGCTGTGTGCAGCCTAGGGACTTGGTGCTCTGTGTCCCAGCCACTCCAGCTATGGCTGAAAGGGGCCAACATACAGCTCAGGCTGTGGCTTCAGAGGATGAAAGTCTTAAGCCTTGGCAGCTTCCACGTGATGTTGAGCATTCAAGTGCACAGCAGTCAAGAATTCAGATTTGGGAACCTTCACCTAGATTTCAGATGTGTGGAAAAGCTGCCAGGCAAAAGTTTACTGCAAGGGAGGAGCCCTCATGGAGAATCTCTGCTAGGGCAGTGAGAAAGGGAAAAGTGAGGTTGGAGAACCCATACAGAGTCCTTACTGGGAACTGGTTAGTGGAGCTGTGAGAAGAGGGCCACTGTCCTCCAGACCCCAGAATGGTAGATCCACAGACAGTTTGCACCATGTGCCTGGAAAAGATGCAGACAATCAACACCAGCCTGAAAAAGCAGCTGGGAGGGAGGCTGAACCCTGCAAAGCCACAGGGGCAGAGCTGCCCAAGACCATGGGAGTCTACCTCTTGTATCAGCGTGACCTGACTGTGAGACCTGGAATCAAAGGAGATCATTTTGGAACTTTAAATTGGACTGCCCCCACCTAGATTTTGGGCTTGTATGAGCCCTGTAACCCCTTTGTTTTGACCAATTTCTCCCATTTAGAATGACTGTATTTACCCAATACTTGTACTCACATTGTATCTAGGATGTAACTAGCTTGCTTTTGATTTTACAGTTTTATAGGTAGAAGGGACTTGCCTTGTCTCAGATGAGACTTTGGACTGTGGACTTTTGGGTTAATGCTGAAGTGAGTTAAGACTTTGGGGGACTGTTGGAAAGGCATGATTGGTTTTGAAATGTGAGGACAGGAGATTTGGAGGGGCCAGGGGCAGAATGATATGGGTTGGCTGTGTCCCCACCCAAATCTCAACTTGAATTGTATCTCACTGAATTCCCATGTGTTGTGGGAGGGACCCAGAAGGAGGTAATTGAATCATGGTGGCCCGTGTTATTATCATGCTAGTGAATAAATCTCAAGAGATCTGATGGGTTTGGCAGAGGTTTCTGCTTTTGTTTTTTCCTCTTTCTTCTCTCTTGCTGCTGCCCTGTAAGAAGTGCCTTTTGCCCTCTTCCATGATTATGAGACCTCCCCATCCGTGTGAAACTGTAAGTCAAATTAAACCCCTTTTTCTTCCCAGTCTCAATTATGTCTTAATCAGCAGCATGGAAATGGACTAATATAGGTATTTAACCAGTATACACATCAATAAAGACAACCCAGCTGATAGATTATTACAATGCTTAAATAACAGTTGGGGGTGGGCATGGTGGCTCACGCCTGTAATCCCAGCACTTTTGGAGGCTGTGGCAGGTAGATCACTGAGGTCAGGAGTTTGAGACTACCCTGGCCAACATGACAAAAACACATCTCTATCAAAAAAAAAAAAAACAAAAAATAGCCAGGTCTGGTGGCATGTGGCTGTAATCCCAGCTATTTGGGGGTCTGAGGCCAGAGAATCACTTGAACCCAGGAGGGAGAGGTTGCAACAAGCCAAGATTGTGCCACTGCACTCCAGTCTAAGTGACAGAGTGAGTGAGACTGCATCTCAAAAGCAAACAAACAACTGAATGACAACAACAAAACTCAATTGGTAAAGTGGATAAATGGTTGCCATCCGAAAGAGTGCAGTCTTCCCCTTCCCTACCCTTCCTGCTATTCAGCAGCTAAAATAATAACACCAGGAAAGCACAGAAGTAGGTTTCCAGTCCCCAGATGCAGTTTTACCCACTTCTGTTTTGATTGGTCAATGTAAATACCACTCAGTCCTTTGAAAATATTGCCTCCTCACTTGGTTCTTCCATTTAATCCAAGGGAAGCAAAGGGATACCAACATCCCACTTTCTGGCCACCTGCCTTGCCCAGTTAATGGGGGCTCCAGTAAGAGAAGTCTGGTGCCTGTCAGCTGTCCAACTAGCCCTCCTCCACCCATACATTTACACTCAGGACAGAGCAGGGGGCACTCAGCCATAAAGATACTCCTGCTCAATGGTGGGGGTACAGCCTGACAGCTGAAGCTCAGTTAGTTAGAAATATCTGTGGTAGACATTGCCAGCCAGCATTGCCACTACTCCCTTTATTGGAGGGAAACTATGGCCTCCTTGGAATATTAGCTTTTAGAGAACTGGAGAGAGGTCAAGATAGCTGGGGTTCTGGTCTTCTGTATTGTTACAGGCTGCATACACATAGAGAAAATTCCCTGAGTTTGATTTAGAGTAGATTAGACCTGGGAATGCTGACGAAAAGTCCTCCTTTTTACCATCTCTATTAATTTTTAACTTTTAATTCAATAATTCTGTTAAAACCCATCAAATGTCTGCCTTCTTGATGAATAACAGCATACATTTATAAATATAAATGAGGCTGACTGCCACACGGTTCTACTCCACACTTTTAACCAGAAGGATTATGTTGAGACCCATTAAATGAGATGTTGCAATAAATACTTTTTGCAACTTGGTCAATAATATAGATACCGAGTTTATTAAAAATACAGTATTTTCAGAGCCAAACGCATGTTAGTGTAATTACCGTTAATTTGATAGGAGTCGTGAATATTCAGCACCAAGCATATTATTGTTAGTGTAAAGATAAATGCCCTGCTTATTGATAGTGTTATCTAATGAGCATTATTTTAATGATACTTTCATTTAAATAGCTTTATCTGGTTTCTTATGTTAAACCATAGCATAGAGGGATTTTACGTTGCTCATAACATCTGATTTAAAGAAAAGATCACAAAAATGCTTTCTAATCATCAACAAAAAATTGAGCATAGTTAGAATAATTTGGTGAACAATTTATGTAATAAATTATCGTTTAATAAGTGGTAATTTACACAAACATACACATACACTGTGCATTAATATATTTAGAGAATGGGGAATATACTTGAATTTTTGCTTTAAATGTTAATTACACATTGTTTTATATTGCTTTACAAATTGTTACATAATTTGAATATCACCCTGTAATCACATTAATAAATGTGTAATGCCAGGTTGGGATTAGCATTCTACAGGGGCAGAGTTCAGTTCTATGAGCATGTAGTAAAGTAATATTTCATATGTTAGGATGGTCAGAGAAACCTTTTCTCTGGTAGTGGTAAGTCAACCACAATATAAGGATGATTCGAAACAAAAGCACTCTAGATTTACGCAAGATATGTGAAAGGTAGTGTGTTGGAGGGGAGCTGGTTGCATTCAGAGAACGGAAAGAAGGCTAGTGGACTGGAGTGGAATGAATAATAGAAAGAGCACTATGTGTAGAGGCTTGAGTTACAGTTGGAGCCCAAACCATGTAGTATGTCTGCCATCGGTCAGATGAAGAATATAGTCTGCACCAATTTTGAAGCCTTTAAAGGGCTTTTATGAGCGTGGTGAAGTAATTACATTTGAATTTAGAAAATATCACTCTGTAGTGTGAAAAACAAACTGGAGGGAGAAAAGTGGCATTATTGAAAGACAAAATATTAGGAACTTTCAGTGTTTCAGGCAAAAAGATGATGATAGCTAATACTAGGCTATTACTGTAGCAATGAGTGATGGAATAATACAAGCAAAATTTAATAAGATTTGTGTTAGATGTGGAGGATAACAGAGAGGTAGATAAACACTGGACAGAGTAGAAATATCCAAATTTACCTTTAGCCTTGGCGAGTTTGAACTTCTAATATTGTACCACATGAAAATTCTATTCTCTTCTTTGGTACTATAGAAAAAAAAAATGAAACCCTCAAAATATTGTTGCCCAAATCTACTTGAATCCCATTAGAATCATCTAGGGTGCTCCATTCAGAGATTCTGATTCAAGTGGCCTGGAGTAGGGCCTGGGCATCAGAATGTCTTAAAAGCTCCTCAGGGGTTTCTAATGTGCAGTGAGCCTCAATACTACTGATTTAGAGAGAAGTGAGGTTGGTTTGAACTATGAGGTTATAACAGAAATGAAATAGACAGCAAAGTAGAAATATTTTACAAGCAAACAAAAATAGTGCAAAATCTTTGTCAAAATGCTGCTTTCTATTTGACTCTGGCTTTGTCCAGATTCTATTCAGTTTTTCTTTGGTAAAAAAATCTTCCAGATACAGGAGACTTAATTAAATCCACTAAGATGCATTTTATAATTATTAACTCACTAAAATCTTACTTCTTGTTTGGGTATAAAAGTAAAAAATTAGGGTTAATTTTTTTTTTTAGGGTATAAAAGTGAAAAATTCAGGTTAATTCTGATTAGTTTCGTTTTTAATATTGATAGTTGGTAGGTTGCTAGCCTTTCAAAAATGAGTATCAACCACATTCTAAACTATTGTGGTTAGAAGAGGAGAGTGTGTGTACGTTCCTGTACATGAGAGAGAGAATATACAAATGAATCATTTAATGGGTAAATATCAGCGGAGGAAACTGCAATGTCAGCCTCAGAAGCTTAAGTATTTAAAACAATGTTTATTCACTTGCTGGTGGCACTTACTAATTCATTCTTTCCCTGAATTTTGATGCATTATTTGATTAGATATAATAGACTATCAGCCTTGAAATCATAAGAAACTTTTTAACTGAAATTGGTAACCACTTATAGTTGATTTTAAATACTAATGTTTTCTTTAACATATATAATATTTTAGAATTATAAAGCCTGTAACAATAAAGCAGGTAAACATATAGGACCCTGTTCTGGAGATGTAAAATTGCCTAAGACATATTCTTCACTCTAAGAAAACTTAAAGACTGACTGCACTCCAGCCTGGCACCTGGCAAAAGAGTGAAACTCTGTCTCAATAAATAAATAAATAAATAAATAAATAAATAAATAAATACTTGACTGGTACATAAATGAAATAAAATATTGAACTTACAGAGCAGCATGTAACACGGAAAACCTACAGAAAACCAGTACAATTTTGTGCTTCCTATTTTAAGAATGTGAACCACGGTGGCTCAAGCCTGTAATCCCAGCACTTTGGGAGGCCGAGGCGGGTGGATCACGAGGTCAAGAGATCGAGACCATCCTGGTCAACATGGTGAAACCCCGTCTCTACTAAAAATACAAAAAATTAGCTGGGCATGGTGGCGCGTGCCTGTAATCCCAGCTACTCAGGAGGCTGAGGCAGGAGAATTGCCTGAACCTAGGAGGCGGAGGTTGCGGTGAGCGCGCCATTGCACTCCAGCCTGGGTAACAAGAGTGAAACTCTGTCTCAAAAAAAAAAAAAAAAAAAAAAAGAATGTAAAAACTTACTTGAGAGA